>NC_143012.1:249911153-250243653 GCF_055824585.1 Amblyomma mixtum
GCTTTTGAGAAAGCCAGCTTCCTAAAAGGATTTTGCACTCAACAGCTGAACATTTTGTTCACGATCACTGCATTTTAATAACCGGGACCCTCGCAACTCTTTCTCTTGTATTCAACATGGAATGCAGTTTTTTTTTTTTTTTTGTCGAGAAACTGAGGTGAAGTGAGAAGCGACTGAAGTGACTGCCATCATTGGTTCAGCTGCCAGTGACCTCCACTGACGTTTTTTTTTTTTTTCGTAGTTATTCATGCTTTTAGTGCTTCCGCTGAACTGTTCATCTATCATTATAGCGGAACTGTTCCAATTCACGAAGTATATCGCTTGTTATTAATATTAGTGCTATAGGTTTGTTTTTGTTTTTTTACATTCACGAGACGCAGCTAACCAGGCTACTCGTTGCAAAGTTTTTGCCAACCTCTGCACGGGAATGTGTATATGGGCCGCGGCAAGCCTTTAGAGTTTGCACTATTTTATCTTTCAAACATTTTTTTTTTTTTTTTTTACTGCAAAAGGATATATATTTGACATCACTGAGAAGTATTTTCTTCTTAACCTCCTGCGCCTGGGGGCTGTTTCTGGTGGCCAACCAAGACAAGCCTATGGTTTCTTATTTTATTTTTTGTAATACCACGTGAATACCCAGTCAGAAAGATCTGCTGCAGCTAAGTTGAAACGTGCATGACATACTAAAACAGTACAAACTCAGTACATCGCTCGTCGGAAAGTAAAAAAGCAAATGTGATCCTGCCACCAATTTGCAATTGTGTAGAGCTGCTGCTCAACAGCTGCGATTTTGCCGTTAGTTCGTGGTACGTTTTCCTGGCCCGAAAAATGAGAAACACAGCCCGGAAATGAGGAAAAGAGCAAGGTGCCTGCTACACATCCCCTAGCCTCTTAATGTCAACATCATGCGCACTGTATGAGCAATCAGAACTTCTAGCTTTTGGCTGTGTGTGGCTTCTTCATAACAAAGACGTAGAAATTGCATAACGGGGTAATTGTAAGTGAGTAAACAAGTTGAAAGAAAATTTGATTGTCTATAATCAGAAAAACTGCGCATGCATACTGTAGTAAAAGTGACACACCAATATTGTAAAATACTTTAATCATTAAGGCATCTGTTGATTGCTTATATCCCTGATGAAATTTTAGGCTGCTACGTCTCAATGCTTATCTTTTCCGATGAGCCATCTTTTATTATACCTTCTGTAACCGGGGCAGGTGGCAATGGCGACTAAACTTTGAGAGTTATGGTCACAAATGAAAATTGTATTATATTTTAACCCGTCGTAGGAGGTTGTTGAACATGTTTGTTTTGTTTTGTTTTTAATAACATAAAAGCAAGCAAAAAGAATAAATTACTATAATCGGACACAACTCTAGACCGAAGCGGTAAATGCCTTTTAAAGAAAATCCTCCAGCCAAAGGCGTCGACCGACTGTCATGAGGTCGTGGTTAATCCCTTTACTCCAGCTAGCGTGATATCCCAGGTGGCTGGCAAGTGCAAGGAAATTAACTGCAACGGCTCAACACATGATCGACGCCATGAGCTGGAGGGCTCCCTCTGAGGAGCATTTGCTGCTTCGATTCTGGGCTGAATATGACTACAGCGCTATCTGTATCGTAAATGACACTTTGTGATTCATCACATCTTAAAAAGATGCGAACAGTGCAAGTCTGTCCTAAGTTCTGCGCAAGACAATCATGTAAAAGTTATCATGGCCCAAACTATATCATCTCGCTGCCTTTCATATCGGACCATCCAATTTTCCTACTGCCACGGCTTGGTGGTTATGACTTCCTGCTACTTATTACGAAGTCACGGCTTCGGTTTTGGTCCTATTTTTTATTGAAGTGTTGCTCAACAATCCGGATCTACAGCGTTACTCTTGGCCGCTCCCTCGGGTTTGACACATCAGAATAACGCAGTAATTATTGTCCCTGCTATCTAGTGACCTTTCTTCGAGTTGTGACGACTTTCCACCGACATGGGAAGATATCCAAATGCAGCAGTCTTGGACAAAAATTTCGAACATTTAAATATTGTAGGGTACTGTTATGGAAATAACAAAGATAATGGTCCATTCTTCCTATGCGTAGCAAAATTTTTCTTTTAAAGTTCTTCCTTCGCTTGTATCGAGCAGTTAAGACAGCCATAAAAAATCAATGCGGAACGTTTTTGTCGAGCAAAAACATTAATAGCAATAAAAATGCATGCCTTCCGACGGGAGATTTGCGGATATATTGATTGTTATATTGAAACCGTACATTATATGAAAAAATTGCGTTCATACACACTTTCCCGTTGAAAAATCCTCTTGTCCAGAATGGCTGTGTATGTGAGCCTCGTTAAACAGGTTATTAGCGTCCGCAGTGGCCCTACAGCTAAAGTGCATCAACAGATTTAAAAGAAACGCGAAAGAAAACGATATAAAGCGTAGCAGACACTGCAGTTAAGGTGGGGTCGCACGTGCAGCCTTTGGTCTCCGGGTGCGCAAACCTGTGAGTCAAAGTGCGAATCACTGCTCTGCAGGTATTCTTGGTTACGGTAGCAAGTCGGAAGTGTTGAAGCCGGTCCGGTACACCGAAATCAGCGTCCTTCATAACACAAGGGTCTCGCCGGCCGCGACGACTCAGTAGTTGCGGTAACTGCTTAGTCCTGGTACTGAGGTACGATCCCGGACGCAGCGACGGCATATCCATGGAGGCTAAGTACAGCCACATCTGTGTGCTAAGATTCCGGTCCATGTTACCCGAATCCTCGGCAGCATAAACTAATCTGAAACCTTTCCACTACGGCATGTGTCATAACCTGAAGTTTCCTTTTCCTCTCATTAAAATTCTTTTCTCCCTCTCTCTGAAGTGTTGTTTTGCCTTTAGATGTACACACGGAAAGTGTGTTTATCGACAGCAGTAAGTATCGATCAGCCACAGTGTGAACACTTGAGCATGTGGTTCTGCAGCTAACACAACGCCAGGTAGGGTTGTCTCGCATGGGAAGTGTGACCATACAGTCTGGCAGGGTACAGACTGCGTCGCGCGTAAGCATAACGACAACGGTCTCGAAACTTTTCTGTTAACGTAAGTCTTTGTCAGCTCTTTATTTTTCTCCATCGTACTGCTCGTTCGGCGGTTGTTACACTACTGGATGTGACGCCCGCGTCCTTGAAGAATATTTGCCATTAAAGACCTGCATAACATATCTGCTTCAAGTAAAGCCGGGGCCCCATGTTTCGCACGCTCCGACCTCCTCGCGGTGTTGTAAGTTTCCCGCGAATAGGTACACGGCGCGATCGCGAGAGTTTGTCTTAACCACAGTAGCCTGGCCCGATTTGAATAAGCTGTCATGCGTGCGGAAGGCCGCAAAAAACTGCAAAGTGGCACGACGGCCTGGACTTGCGCGAACAAACCAAGAGTTCACTCCGTTGGGGTTAGAACTAGAGTAGAACCACGTTATAACGATGTTGAAGGAGCCCGGCAATTACTTCTCTATAGCCATAGCTTCGTTATAGCCCGTGTCGATGGAGCTTCCAAGGGAAATGGTAATTCCTTCGTTATATCCATTATTTCGTTATAAACCGTTTCATTATAAGGAGGTTCGACTGTATAATATTAAGTCCATTCACTTCGCCCTCCCGACGTAAATTAAAGTGCACAAAATCGGACTCGGAATCTCTGGATAAGACGCTTTAGTATAAATGTAGCATCTTGTAATAATGGCGTTGATAATGCCAACATGCAGATGACACTTGCCCCGCTATAACCATGTCGGAAACCGATATGCCTGTACCGCGTAGGTCAGAGAATAATCGCGGCTCCTGCCACTGGTCCAAAAGGCTAATGTCCTCTTAAAAAGTCCGCAAGTAGCTTAGCTTCAATGTGCCTTTCGGCATTTACCGATCTCCAGAGCATAGTTTCGAGTTCCGGTTGATCATAGACAGTCGACCTTTAAGGATCAATCCGCCACGAACTGGCGAAGACCAGCGCGCAGCCCACGTGCGCGACCAAGAAAGAGAAGGCGCGTGTCTCCCACCTGTGCGACGTCGCCGGAGGATGCGGTGCTGCGCGGCGGCCGCCGTCTTCGGCCGGAGTCGGTAGGAAGAGCGGCCGCGCGTCCGACTAGCACCGCTCGGGCAGACTTTCACTCTTGTCGGGAGAGGAGGAGTGCGGAACCACCTCCGGCCGCCGCCGCAGCCTTCCTCTCCCGGCGTCGCCGTACGCTCCAGGCCGGCTTCCTGGTGACCCAGATGGTCCTGCGGGAGAGGGGGAGGGCCGATGCATCAGCTCTTGGGCGGCACGGAGAGGGCAGCTGCATTGAGACGGGGGACTCCTCTCTCTCCACTCTCCCACTGCCGAAAACGGGCACCCTGCGGACGCAGGCAGTGCGCCGCATCGACCTTATCAGTAGCGTGCACTGGCCATGGAATGCACGAAGGCCCGAACGTAAGCGAGAGGATGCGCCTTCGCAACGATGCTTTCATCGGCCGCGATACCATCTCGGTTGGTCACTCCTCGGCCTTAGGGGGAACAGACAGGTGTATTAGGAAGTTCCTGGACCACCTCAGTCGCGACCGGAACAGCCACAGGCGAGGAACTGTCGCAGAACTGTCGCAGACATGTCCCTCTGACTTTTCAAGAGCCAGGAGCGGTTCTTCCGGGGAGATGCGAACTGCCGCGAGAAGTTTCGAAAGACACTGTTCCGGTAACGTCTGCCTCGCCGTTGAGACCTGACAGATGCCTATTCAAATATATGCGTAGTTTCTGGCACCTACTTCAGCTAGGAAGCACATACAAACGGCACAACAGGAGAGCAACAATTCACGCACTCTTAGTATAGCGCTGGGTGTATGGTCTCCTTGCAGTTCTATTTGTACCGTGATACTTGTGTCGAAATGAATAGCCGACAAGCACAATTGACACACAAGCTTGTACCGCATAAGAAGCATGGTGCGAAGGCTTCAATGCGTTGCAGTAATGCGGACGAAAGCAGGTTGTGATGGACGCCGAAGTATAAAACGAGAAAAGATTAATGCAGTCACCCGAAATTACTTGACGTACTCCAGCGTGTTGCTACAATGAAATACGGGTTTCTCACTTAAGCTCAGTTAAAGCTCAGATGCTAAACATGTATGCTGCCCACAACCGCTGAAGAACCGTAATAGACAAGATGTGGGCTTAAAGTCTCCCTTGCGCAACTGGTCACGACAGGGGGAATATTTCATGCATAAAGTTGTGAGTGGTATACAGCTCAGTACGAGTGCTTTTTGTTAGCCTTGGCTAAAATTCCGCGCTGTGCACCCTTCTTATCTTTGGAGCAGCGATACCTTTCGCTAGCATGCGCTCTGTATGACGGCCTGGAGCTCTTTTTCTGCCCCTACTACCTCTTTGTTCCTCCTAATCTACTATTAGCTTCATTAGTCCTTTACGTGATCTATCATTCACTTAATATATGCTATCATACCACTTTAAAGATATTTGTTCATCTACTGTTTTAGCCGCGCGGCAGTTACGGTGCCGGTGGTTGTTTCTTTACCTCATAGTTCTCATAAAATAACCACTACTACTACTTGTGTTTACTTTAAATGGCTTCAGCTATGAAACGTATTAGGAAAAAGACTATCTTATTAACAAAGTCAGGAGTTGAGATTGAGCCCGTGTATGGTAGACCGGACACCTCCGCGAGAATTGGTGAGGAGGTCATGACCCTCTCCCAAGCATCTCCTTCAACTGAAGCCAGGCCACAAGGCGACGCAACCCTTTCTCGGGGCCGACCGTGAGCGAGAGCCAATTCGGGCCGCGTTTTCCTGCGCTGAACAGAACTGCTCCGCGGACGTATTCCTCGTTTATTCCTTATTACTTGCAGGAACTGCGACCGCCGCCACGGAGCGTGTGCCTATACCGCTCTTCAGGAATCCAGCCTGGCAACGGGACAACTCGGCCGTGACGCGCACCGCCCCAGCGAGCGGTGCAGTCAGTCAGTGCGTGCGTGTGTGCGTGCACGCACTCGTCGTAGAGGAACCGTGTACCGCTTCGAGAAGCGGCGAAGAAGAGGGCACGGCTGGCTGACGGCGAAACGCACTCCTGTCTCCGCGTGCCTCCGGGTCCCGTTGATTGACGCGTGCGTGCCTTTCACTCCCTGTCTGCACCGGTTCGAGACCAGCTCACTTTATACGGGAAGCGAAGATATACGCGGTCAGCTCGCGGAACAGTAGTCTCAGTAAGACACGGAGACGCTATTTCTGGTCTGAGTATTGTCCGGATTACCAGTAAATGTACTAAATTTTTAAGAGGGCTTTATGCGCTTTTCATCGTCTGATTAAAAGAGAGGATAATGTCGGCAGCAAAAGGAGTGTACGTCGTCCGACCTTCGGCTAGACCGCGCCCTACCGTTCCCGTCACGGCCACGCCTGGTGTCGAGACATACGAACCGCAGACCGCTGTCATACGCAAGCACCCTAATTTTCTAGTTTCGACCCTTCGTGGCCCTGCTTATCGAAAACGCCACAAACTTGGCGCTGCGATGTAATGTAGTCGAAACTCAGGTTTTGTGCACCACTTTTGCGGAAACCTTGGCAATGAGCGTTAATTTTTCGGCAGGATTCCGTGCCCGAAGCCAGATAGTTCTTGCAGTGCCATCCCTGTTGATCTTTTCCTTTTTTTCCTTCAACAGGATCCTGGATCTCGTAAGGTGCTCAGGGCACCTTTTGTCCGTGACCATTTTGTTTCTTGTAAACCAGGAAGCTAAGCACTAATGAGGAACAAAGAACTTGAATGACATCTTGCAGCTACGCTGGCGGTTAGAGGGAACTCATTAACAGGAAGGGTAATGGAGAATCTGTTAGTGCATGAACAGACGCGTGCAGACAAAGTAACAGAGAGGTACAGTAATCTGTCTGTTTTACGGTCACTTCGAGCGCAGGAATTTTAAATTCAGGCATCGTGCATGCCATTTCCAGCGTAAGAAAAAAATGCGATCTCGCCTTTCTTTCTTTTTTTATTTACCAAGAAATGTTTATCTTGTTTCCAGCACTAGTGTCGTCATCTCTGCGAGTCCGGACGTGAAACTAGCTTTTTGTTTCCTTTGTGTTGTTCTTATGCATTTGTTTTTATACACTTCTCGTTAAAACGGACGTGTGAATATCTACAGAAGGAGGCTGACACGCGGCGCATAGCGCAAGTTGGCTGGAAGTTCAGTGCTAGTCCCATGCAGCTACATTACTTCAGTTTTCCATGCCTGTCCTTGCGCTGCAAAGTCAGTTTATTCGCGTATACATATTAGCCCAAATGAGTTTGGCTTTGGCCTGAGTGGTAGGCCTGTGCCAGTGTGCTCTATCGCAGTACTTAGATGGAACACAAGGGGCGTGAGAAGGACGGAAAAAGGAGCAACTGGCGTTCAAGAAAACGAGAGAAATAAGCCGACTACGCATTCTATATGGATAGGGTGGCGTTCCTGAGGCAGATAGTGGCGATAACAGTAAAATCAGTCGTTCTCAGACACGTATTACAAGACAGAAAAATGCAGACTCCTTGCTTAAAATCAGTATTAGATAACAACTTTCGCTCATTCCAGATCAACTAAGAACTTCGTGATAAGATTTTTACGCCGGATTCTTCCAGTTCTGTGACGGCCGGGGTAGCAGGCAAAAAGAGAAAGAAAAATTATACTTTGTAATTCTCCTATGTTGAGAATAATGCAGCTATAACTATAGCAACTCTAAAAAAATGGCTGAGGCTTAGCTAAGGTTAAGCCTAGTCAGATGCGAAGCATTTTGATGGCTAGGCTTGGTCGTCGCTCAAATCAGCCGTGCTTCTAGGCGGCATCCCAACACCTGGCCGCCTCGTAAGTGCCCGGAGAGCGAGGCAAGCTCAGCTTTATACCGCTGCTGTAGCGTCACGTGGTCAGCTGCAGCGCCTCTGATGTGGAGCCTCCACCGCCGCGGCCGACCGCGCGAGCCGGCAGCCCATCTCTCCTCTGCTGTGACGTCATGTTGTCACGTTGTGTCACGCGGTCGTCATGTTGTCACGTGGTCAGCCGCCGCGCCTCTGATGTGGAGCCTCCACCGCCGCGGCCGACCGCGCGAGCCGGCATCCCATCTCTCCTCTGCTGTGACGTCATGTCACGTGGTGTCAAGTGGTCATGGTAGCTCCACCGCCGCGCTGGACGGGCTGTAGTGTAGCTCTAGTAATATGCTTCGCATAAAATAAGGAAATATGCGTTGAGTAATTCTTTCTTTTCTCAGCCCGCACCATGGCCTGTTTCCTCCGTGTCTTTGTTAGAGTGGCCCAAGTGTACTTCACTCTGCAATAATGAATCAAAAGCATGGCATAGACCCGACACACGTACGGGCCCGTATCCGGCCCAAGCCGGCAAATTCCAGCCCGGGCTCGACCCAGGCTTGGCAAAACAGTGCATCTTCTCGCCCGGCACGGCCCGCTAGCAGGCCCGGGCCCGGTCTTTCGGGCAATCTTGAGCCCGTGTGCTCTAGGCTTGCTTACCTTAGGCAGTTTTGTGCCAGCCCTTAAACTAGTGAAACTTTTCTCCACATGCATGCCCTGCTGTGGTGGCTGTGTGAACGAGACGTTATATTGTCCTTGTTCATGTCTGCTAGGTTCCCAAACATGGCGGACACGGGAACTCCAGAAACGCACGCCTTGAGCAGCGCTGTGTGTAAGGAATCGTACGCATGGCCTCAGTTGGGCTGGCTCTTACCAGCGCTTATTTCATCACACTGCCGGCCACGTTACAAGTTCTGGCTGCAGCTTCTTCCCTTGAAATAGAATTTGCCAGTCTCAAAGCTCAGAAGTGACAGGTTTTAGCAACCTGTCGCTTTTTGTTTTGTTTTTTTTTTTTTCACGCGGTAGCATTAAGGAGCGTGTGTCGCAGAAAAGCTGGTGTCACAGACAGGGTTGGCGTCAGCGTCGGTGTCATTGGTCGTGAGCGAGAAGTTCCCGAAAAAATCTCCAGAGAATCAACTCAGGTTGCAGGTGGGCCATCTGCCACAGGACAGTGACAAACTGCCCACCGTGAGAGCTGCAGTTAAATTAATTATTGGTTGCGAGAGGTTGCTCAGGTAGAGTAACCTGTGTCGCACAAGCCCCACCGGTGGCAGCACCCGCATGCTCCACCACAGCGCCAGGAGTGGTATGAGGACTCCCAGGGATCTATGAATGTCAGGTCGAGAATGACCAATTCCGCATATATGGGATTTAAGCCGTTATCGCTATCGCGTCGTACCCTAAAGGCGGAGCTCAAGTGCCCTTTCCAATCTTTTCATCCTGATGTTGTCGAAATGCCATACTACAAGTATTTTCTTCATCCCTGTACTGTTTCAAGATTTTCACATAAGTGCCTTACTCCTGCAGCGGACGCTTATCCCGCCAGTCAGAGTTTCTTCCACATTTTTACACATGGTCCAGGCAGCACGTTCACAATGGAAGTGGTATTTGTGGTCGTCGTTTTATAAGGCCGTATCACCGAAGTTGGCAAGTTTTCTCTCAGTCCTGTAAAAAGCGCTTACGGGGCTGAGTGTTTGGCCCACGCACAAGCACTCCAGCACATCCTGCATCTTCGTCCATCTTTTCCCGTTTTTCTACACTCCGACTGTTTGTCCTTGCTCGTTTCTATTTCCCGTATCCAGACATCGGTAACCATCATTACCGAAAGCAAATATCTTTTACTCCAAATTACAGCGCTGTGTACGGTTCGCCTCTTTCGCGTCCCGGGTCACGGGGTGTTGTTGGTAATGATCTTGCGGACATTGCGGCGGTCTCGGCTGCACATCTCGAACTTTCCCGCTTTTTTTTTTGTTTTCTTGCCGCTGTGTACGGACTGCCTTCGCAGCCGCTGTCTATTGGCAATGATCTACACAGTGGCATTCATCTCACAGTGGCGCTGAACTTTACCGTTGGGTTCCTGACGTCAATCACGTTCCATCTTCCGTCCCTCCTTCGAAACCAATATTTCATTTCATAACAGACCGCGTTCGTTTTCCTTTTTATTTTCATCGTTTTGGGCTCTGACCAGAGAATAAGTGTCCTCGTGGACGTGCTTGTGATTCTGTTTCTCATTATCTTGGTCACTGTGCTTCAACTTCACATATACTGCATATATTGCATTGCATCCTGTGCGCGTATTCTGGCGCAAACGAACTGCAGCTCCTTCTCAGTAATTCACGGGCGTGCTCTCTGATTAAACAACTCGTCGCTATTGGGAGTAGCGCATTGCCTGACCGTGGCCGCACAGTCGCCTCATCCAAAGGGCACATATTTTCTCTTTCTCTTTTTTCTATACCGATTTGTTTCCTTCTCCACCTTTCTACGCGCCTATATTTCCTATGCTGGAGGGCCCACAGACCCAAGGCGGAGGACGTGACGCCCGCTTCTCCGTGAAGCACAATGCCTCACTGCCTATCTCTTTCGACTCTGTTCCCCTTTGACCTTTCCTCAACGCTTGTCTTCCTACTCCTTCCTTTTCTTGGTTATTTCTTCTTTCGCGTGGTTTGAGGTGACATTGTGTTTTTACAAAATAACCTGTCCTCTCATTTTCTTTGTATGTGATAGCGCTTTACCTTAACTTTTTTTTTCTTCTTTGAATGGCACCTATACCACAGGCTTTCATTTTTCTCGCATCAGTCAACATCTTGTGCGCGCCTCCCGGCCCTTGCTTTGTGTTTCCACTCAAGGTGTACCATGTCATTTTTTCTACTTGTCGTTTGATTTGAAAGTGTATTTTCGTCTCGGTTTACTGTTTTTACCGCCCCTGTTCATTTATTCTGATTGAGGAAATAAGGCTGAAATGGCGTTCCACTTCGTTGCTGCGTCTAACGGTCATGACAAGTGAACTCTCACGCGGTACTATCAGCTGCTGATTTGAAATAATCTCCACTGCTGGCAGAACATTAAGTGAAAATTCACCACGTAGATTAATTACAGAAACGGCATTCGATTAGGAATTGACATTATAGGTTTCCTGCTCCAGGGTGAAGTTGTGCCTAGTCGGATCCGTGACAGCCGTCTAGAAGGTGCAGATACCACGGTTTAGATAGGGATGAAACTGAAATGTACACTCGCCGTCAAAAGTAAATGGAAGGCGAATTTGTCAAAAAAATTTAATTTCTTTAAATCTACAGCATACTGGTCCATTCTTGTTGGTGCACAGTGCACTTCGCAAAATCACAATTAGGCTGCACATATGTATTCAAGGATGCATGAATTGGGGGGCCAATGATTAAATTTTTCGTGAATATTGCCTTCCATTTACTTTTGACGGCACCTGTACATGGATGCTTGCTCTCTTGGAAAAATGAAAATGAATAGAGTTAGCAGTTTAAGAAGCGTAAAAACGTGAAATAAAGGGGTGAAACAATTGTGGCAATTAGCGCGTACCCTTTCATAAAAATCTTGGCATGAATACCGGCTAACTTCATGCACGACATGCGAGTAGCCGTTATTCTTCCGCATTGGAAAAGAGCATCTTGCGTTCGTGAATACGAGAAAAACTTATTGTGGTAGCCTGGTAACTTTCTGTGCCAAAAACACCCTAAACAAAGTATTTAAAATCATTTTTATTTTTCATACATCACATATTGGTGCTCGTCAAACTGCTTTTTAGATAGCTACTGAAGAGCGCTTTTTTCGCTCGTTCAGCCTTCCCGACTGCGGGAGATACTACACCTGAGGACAGGCATCGCAGAGCACCTTCTCACTATTGTCATCGTCATTACCATCACTCAGGTTTGTCTTGCAGTGAACTCAACTGCCACGATAATGACCACGATGACGTTGAAATTTACTCCTTCTTTGACTGGCTGGCTACCATACGCCGACCTGCCAAAGAACCCAATATAAAATATGCAGACCAATCTTAAAGTGTATACGTTAAAGCAGCATTGCGAATTCTGCCCCTGATTATCTGAAGCCATCTGTTCCGCCCACAGATCCCCGCGGTTTCTGTGAGAGATGACCTCAAAACCGCAGCGTTGGTCAGTCTTGGTGGACGGAAGAAAAGTCAATGAGTAATTACTCCCTTATTATAAGAGAGAGGGTGTGGTAGATGGTCCTTGGCGATCACAAAATGAACAAGGGAGGGGAAAACCTCAGGTTGCTTGAGCCAACGTTTCGACAAGGGGACTTGTCTTCGTCTTATTATAATTAAGGTAAGTGGCTTCCCTTTCGTCAAAGTTTTGTTTGTGCGCGCTTCGTCTCTTACTCTCGCATCCAGCTCGTTTAGCTCACATTGACAGCTCAGAGCTGCCGCTGAAGGGGGCGCCACCGTCGGGCGACCGCGCGTGCACTACCGCGTGTCAAGGTTCGATTCGCGCCAAAGAGCGCGCAGCTGTTTCCATATTCCGCGGGTCCCGGGGCCCAGTTCCCGCGGTTGCCATATTTAGACCTCTCGGCCACCGCGCGCATTTCTGATGCCCGCTGGGCGTGTTTTAGAGAGTGACATAGCGGCGTCTGTGGGGCGCGTTTTCGGCACCGTATGGAGAGGCGTTAAGGGCGTCTGAAGGGCAGGCATCCCACCTTGCTTTATTTTTTATTTGTTTCGGCCAAGAAGTTTCGGCGAAAAAAGATTTTTTTTCTCCTTCTTTTCTACTTTTCGTTTATGGAAGTTTACTCGTTGAGAATGCCATTTAGAATAAAATGATGTGCATTCAATTTCATAAATTGTTTCGCCGCATAGGGCAAGCAATCGCTAATTTATTTGCTTCATTGATGACAAAAATTACATGGATGGAGGTCCCATAGGCTACACTGGGACCTGCTTAGTGGAGGTCCCACAGGCCACACTGGGACCTCCACTAAGCAATCTCGCATCCACTAAAAGGGTTATAGCCTAATGGCCAGGTTCAAAGCTTCATATAAAAATTTTGTTAAGTCGAGAGCGTGTATTTATTACTTCGTGACCCCCTGCCAGCAAACCTAATTTTGATTTTAAGTAAATCGGATAAATTAAGGGAACCAAATTTTTTCTGCCCAATAAACGACTTCTTAAATAAAAGCCAATTCTGAATTTGTGATTATCCTCGTCTTCTCATGCACCTCCCTTTCTCCCACCGCTCATGCTTAAATTATACGGGGCGTTAAAATTTAACTTCCCAGATGTTAAAAAAAATAGAAGGAAGCGAAAACTGTTGTCGTACGCACGGTAGGCGACCAAGCGACCAAGTGAAAGGATAATGTTTATCGTCAACGTCATACAGAACTAAAATGAATTCAGTATCGTTTTTGCCACTGCAGTGCGTGTTTACGTCAGAAAATTTGAGGCGGTCACATTCCTAGGTTACTCCATTGGGTAAGATTTTCCTAGCAGGAGTGTGTTTCTAGATATTCGCTTCCAAATAATGAGTTCAATACGCATATTTGCGCATGCAACGCGTTGACCGTCGGCGCAAAACTCCACCCGCCATGACGCAGCTGTTCGTATCGCACTTCGTCAGCAAACGGCGTGTAAAGCGGAGGACGAAGCTGATAACTTTCCCTTTAACTTTCGGCTTCATCACAAAACCTTAGTTCCACGTCGATTTGCACCGCCTTGAATGGGTAATTACAAAGGCTGAGCTGAAGTTTTGGATGCGAATTCCTCGGAAGAGAATTCTACCTAACGAAGTAGTCGTAGGAATGCGACCACCCCGAGAAGGAGGAAAAAGAGGAGGATGAGGAGGAGGAAAGGCAGGGAGGCTAACCAGAAGAATAAAGGGGTGTGCTACCCTGCATTGGGGAAGGGATGAGGGGATGTAAAGATGAAGGAGAAAAGGGAGTAACAGGAAAATGAGATCAGTATGCAAAGTCACAGCCTATCATGCAGTCCAGGAGTTCTCAAGAAGCTTAGTTTAGTTTAGTTTATAGGGGTTTAACGTACCGAAGCGACTCAGGCTATGAGAGACGCCACAGTGAAGGGCTCCGAAAATTTCAACCACCTGGGGTTCTTCAACGTGCACTGACATCGCACAGTGCACGGAATTCTAGAATTTCGCCTCCATCGAAAGTCGACTGCGGAGCAGTGTCTCGGAGGCCTTAACCGCCGACGATCGCCTCTGTCAGCGGCCGAGAATCTTTATTTTCATCAGCGGGCGTGGATCGCGACGTTCCAGCGCACGGAAGAGAGACTGGCTTTTGGCACTCTATGCAGGGCATTCAAAAATAATGTGGGCTATAGTTTCGTCGCACCCGCAGATGGCACATGCAGGGTTATCGGTCATACCGATTTCAAAATGAGTAATGGTTGATGAAAACTACATCAAGCCACAGGCAACAGAGCAGCGTTGCTTCACGTCGTGGTAGGGCGGGTAGAAGCCGGAGATTGAGGTCAGGGTCCAAGGATTTGAAACGTTACTTCCTTTGCAAGTGACCGAAGCCTACAAGCTGCGTCTGCTCTCGAAATAGGGATCGACTTCTTTCTTAGGGTAGCCCCAGTGCCAAAAAGTTTTATTAATGTGTAGCTAAATAAGACGTTGACGACGCTAATTATCCTCCTACTTTATGTCCACCTGATCTCATAACCTGCTTGCAAAAACAGTCTTCGTGACTGCGCATGATTTATTTTACAAAAACACAGAAAGCAATTGCGAACATCTTACCTTGTTTTAAAAAAAAAAAAAACGTTTTGTGCGCACTGCATATAGTCAGTGGGCACGATATTTTTTTCTTTTGCCGGAGAATACGCTTGTGAAAAGAAACAAGCTGGACCACTGTTCACATAACTGCCATCCTTAAATACAGAGCGATAGAAAGCGAAACATCGACCACAGGAAGGGCTCGCCGAGCGTCCCCCACAGAGCGCGAAATCACTGCGATTCCAAAGGAGGCTGCATTTATTCTTCAGGCGAACCCGTTTCATTTAGGGGCGCCGGAATGAAAAGACAAATATAGCCCATTGCCGGGGTCACAATTGGACTGCCGTTCGACGCAAGGTAAGCAAGCGTCCCACCTCGCTTTGCGCGTTTCTTCGCCGACGGCGCACTTCGTGTGAAGAGTTTGCCAACCGTGTCCTAATTCGATCCGTCCTTCCTTTCAACGGGAGGTAAGAAAAAAAAAACCTCACAAAGGTGAGGACGTAGCTAGGGGTGTCTATATATGGAGCCGAGCCCTCCTGTCAATCTGTTTTGGCTGTTAACTTCAGCGCCTGCGTGCTTTCGGGCCACCGAAGTGCGTTTGCGGAAGACTCGAAACGGTTTCAACGTCTTGAGACCGCCCAACTGATTCCCCGTTTCTTCTCACGCGCTATGCACATGCTTTTAAGGCAATTTTATTTCTTTAATGCTTTATTCCACAGACGGGCGTTCTCTGCTACATTTCGACTCCCTTTCTGCCTCTGCTTTGCTTTTCGTGTAGTAGTGCATCCGCATAAATTAATTACGCGGTTCAAGCGGTTGCCGTTTAAACACTTCATTTCGCTTGGCCGCTGTCGGGTTCGTTATCATGCACGCTTACACTGCCACTCGTCACTAAATGATATCGACTGCCTAATAACCTAATGGTAGAAGCAAGAGCAGACTGTGGTGCATCTTTCGATATCGTGTTTTGATTGACGACCTTTTGCCGCGCAAGTTCAGCTCATACAAGCGATGACACTTAGTCGGTGGGTTACTGGCGTCATGCCAAGAAGAGACGCTGAGGTGATCGTAGAGGATTCGTTAAAGGATATTGAATGGATTTGAACCTGAGTGCCTCGCTTTCCTTTCAGGACCACCAGAGTCTCAAGGCGTCCGGACTTAATGGTTTCGCCTTCGTTCCTACGAGGCGTGCACAGAGAGTAAGAACACATATCGCATGCCAGCTACTAAGGAATACTGGTATTTGATATTGTATTATACTGTCATAGATCTTGTACCTAATGCCTCACTATTCCTTTGGGTCTCTTTGCTACGCTGATGTATGGTCGAGCAACGTGTGTTAGGAATCGCTGCGGCGAAGCAGAATCCCGTGATACACGGTACGGTCATTAAACTTATCCGCGAAGTGTCGAAAATTGTAATTAGCGGAGCCATGAGTGAAGAGTTGGGGTGCACGAAATTGCTGGCATGATGGGTGTCCAATATGCTGAGCGACGAGCACAAAATAAAAATTTATTTTGAGGATTGCGCGCTGAAGTTTTTTTGTGTATCGCGCACAGTAAAGAAATGCATTTGTGGACTTAGTTGTGGCTAGGCTGAAACGAGGGTTTTCCACTACATGTCTGAATTCATCGGTGCAATCACTGAATAAGCATTTCACGAAATAACACCAATTCTAGACCTCCGTTTCAAATAAAAAGTGACTCCGTGCTACGATCTTTTTGGAACCGAAATGCCATTGTGCTCTGACACCTGACACAAAATTTAATTATGCTGCATACTGCAAAACTTACGAATGGCTTTGACGGTGTGTTCAAAAAAATAAAAAGAGTAATGTTGACAGATGGCCCATGCCGGCTTCACGACAGCTCCTGAGTTCATACCACCATGCGACGACCTCGCATCTCGCTTCTTCAAGGCTCAAGCGGGAGGTTCTGGGCCTCCCCCGTAAGCCCGTATCTGGTGCCCAATGGCTTAGGCTTATTTCTTATCCGAAATAAACATCTAGCTTGGCAACAGTTCATCTGCGACGAGGAAATGGCAGAAGCCTTGGAATGGTTCAAACGGCAGGCGGTAGACTTTCATGACAGAGGCACCATTAACTCGGGAGCCAGTCTTGACTATTATTTGCATAGTTAAGACTGGCTCTTAATTATGTCATAGGACTCTCATCTTCAACGCGTCATATCAGTTTTAAAAATTGGAGGAGACACTTAAGCTTTGCCTTAAGGCAAAGCTTAAGTGTCGTTAACGCGACAACTCGTTAACGCGATAGTGTTAACGAGTTGATGCCCATATGTGTGGAATTGGTCATTCTCAACTTTACATTCATATAGGTCCCTGGGAGTCCTCATACCACTCATTGTGCAATGCTGCAGCGGTTAAGCGATGCGCATCTGCCCTGCGATGGTCAGTGTGCTCACAGTCCGGTGGGAAGGTTGTGATGACGCCACAAGGTCACGTGACCAAGGTGGCCCACCTACGTTGCTTGCTTCTCCGAGGAGTGGCCACCTGGGTCACCCTATTTTTTGCCCACAACGAGGACGACGACGACGACGGATTTTCTCCACAACGGGAGCCCTAAAGATATCGCGTTCAAATATGGCCAATAACAAAAAATTACAGGGCATGCTGGCTTCTATACTCCAAACTCTGACTGCGGTCTCGAAAAGCGGCGGGTAACTGAAAAGCTCGAAATTCGATTAAGGGCGGCGAAAAGAGATAAGGAAAGATAAGTAATATGGACAATATAAAGAAAGAAACAGAGGAGCATGGATGAGGGAACGAATGCGAATCCTAATCTTGAAGAAATCAGAGGAAGAATAGGGAGTTCGGTGGATATATAACATGAAAAATAACAACCGATGGCCTGTCAGGATAAAAGGGTGAAATCCCAGTGAAGGAAAGCTTCGTTTGAGGCATATAAGCCAAGTGGGCAGATGGGACAGAGAAGTCGGCTTGGATATGCTGACAGCGGGTGGCACAAGACAGTCAGGTGGAGACGTGTCGTAGAAACCTTTGTTAACGACTAGAGATAATGTGGTTATAGTGACAGCGATGACTGGCCTCTTAATCTCTACTTTCCGGACACGCCTTATAGTGGTACACACTCGCATGCCTGCCTTTGACTTGCTATGCTACGAAAGAGAACCGTAGCCGAACGCTATATATGTTCTTTTTTTTGCGTATTTTGTTGTGACCTGTGTCAGCAGCAATATGCATACTGCGAATCCTTACGGTGGCACATCACACCGCAGGTTCTAGAGAATGTCCATCTTTTTCTATTGTAACTGAACATTTCAAAGTCCCTGCTAGGCTTGACGAGCACGGAAAGACAATGCTTATCCGGACTAACAGGGTTTCAAGAGACAGAGACCTTCAGACACATGGCAGCAGTCTTTTTGCTTACGTCCCACATGAAGTCTTTGTCAAAAGTGCATAGCCCACGTTTCGCGTGACCAGTGTGATGCCGCTGGTTGGGCAGGCATGGCTGTGTCCCTTCGGCCATCCGAAGCAGTACAGATTCAGAAGGACAGGATGTCAAACTCATTAAAGGGACTGAGCACTACAAATACTATAAAAAAAAGAACACACATCCTAGTAACGGTTGCGATCATGTGCATAACGCATCGCCACTTTTGGAGACGACTGTACCGTGTACCGCGTGCTCGGAACAACAAATGACTGCGTTTCAGTTGCAGAAATGTCTATATCCGGCGTGTCTGTCTTCGAAATGCGTCCTTGTACACCAGTCCACTGCAGCCCTAAGGCGTAATGGTACAGCGGTTAGTTTTATTTCAGTAGACGCTTCTTTTCTAGATACAGAATATGGAACAATTTTGCCGCACACTTTGTGTGCGAAACTAATCCTTCCACATGCAGAGTTACTAACTGATCCCTTAAACTATCAACAGCAATTTTTAATCGCACGCCTTCCTCGATTACCTTGCAGTGCAATCCGATTATCCTGTATAATTACACTAATTCCTATTTAGTCTGTATTGCCACTTACCATCGCCATATTCTGTTTCTACTTAATTGTCTCCATTTATGACACCGTTTCATAGTCTTGTTTATTCTACCCTATCTTATGTGAATCATTTGCATTCTTGTGTTATGTTCATGACTGCTGAACAACTGCATGACTGTTCCCATTTTGCAATGTCTCACGTGGGACTTTAAAAGTAAATAAGTTATGATGATGATTTTATTTATCGTCTTCTGCAATGCACCTGTGTGATTAAGGCGTCAACAACGGTAAAGTGCAGGCTAGTCAGGGTAGCAGGAGAAATAACTGCCATGCACGCCAACCCCGCGGCAGCTCTCCTGAAACGCGCCTTCATAGCTCGAGTGAGAAAATAAGTAATGACACAGGGGGAGCATGCGTGTTAAAGACACCAAGCACAGTGCATTATGCGTGACTTTCCATATCCACTAGTGTCCTGTTCACACGAACATCGATTCTTGCACGGTACTGCACCTGTCTTGACAGTTAATCGCTCAGTAAAACTCCCTTTCCCTTACCTATGCCTTTCGGCACGACACATATATTACAAGCACACCCACGCTATTGTTGGCTGCACTTGTACCAGGAAGAAGCTAAATATTATGCCATGTCGGTCGTTGAAGCACATGGCTTTTTGTGAGGCTACGCACTGCAGCCGTCGTTAAGTTCCACGTGGCACGCAACGCTGACACCGCACGCAAGCACTTCATCGCTAAGCTAAAGACAGTCACTGACGCCCTAGTCATCACTTCCATTCTTGGTCTGACATTTTTTTAATTTTATTTGTTAATAAAAACCTCAATCCCTCTCCGGTCGCATTGTCAACCGGTCGCAGTACGATTAACACGCTAGTTACAGTAACTCGTGCCTCGCAGTTATTCTAAGTAGAATTAAGCGGCTGCTAATTCCGTCCGTCACATACAGAAAAATAAAAACCTCCGTGGGTGTGTTTCTCAACCCACTAAACACGGAAAGGGGGAAGAGAGTGTTTTAGCTCGTAAGCAGCAGCCCAACACAAAGCATTTGTCAATAACCCTGCAGTGCACGCCCCTAGCAGCGCTTTGTCTGAAAGTGCGGCGACGCAATGCTGCCGGAGTGAAAATTTGCGCATTGCTGTCTTTCTCTTAGGCTGCGCCGGTCGCTTGCATAAGAGCATCGGAAGCACCTTTCTGTTCATGAGTGTTGACACAGCCTTTACGTAACATCTCTCCTTGCTTCGTGCCCATCGGCACGACCGCGGACTGCGGATGACGTGCTTCGCGCAGAGCTCTCTCGAACCTGCATACCGCAACAATCCTTAGAGCAGCGACGCCAGTCGTCGCAGCGCCCTCTCTCGGGAAAGCCCCTGTTATCTTTAAGTGTCCGCGAAACAACTGCCGCGTTTTCTCGCGTCAGTGCTGTCGCCGCCCATCGCAACATTAGCCGCCGGTTACAAAGAGATACTCACGTATCGGCGCCATCCTGTTCACGCCGCTTCGGGCCGGGCGGCTGACATCTTGGAAATCGATACGTCCGGTTGCTACGGGTTACTGGCGCTAGGCGGCGTCCTCGTCGGCTGTGCGGAGCCCGCTCGATTCGATGGGTTTTCGAGGAACCCGCGCGCGACTTGATCAACGCATCCGGGGAGGGTGTTCCGTTTCGTGTCCGCTTACCTATCTCCGGACTGCCGCCGAGTTTTGTCTAAAGGTAGAATTTTGGTCGAGCTCTTCGAGTAGACAGCGATGGATACGAGAGGAGGGTGCAGCTGTGGCTGCAGCATTACGCAATGCGATTCCGTCTTCTCCCGCTCCGGACAGCAGAAAATAGCTGCGCCAATCACGCTGCACTAAAAAAATTGACGTCGCCAAAAACAAGAAAGTCAAAGATGTGACCTTAATCAAGATCCATGAAGCTATTCTGGAAACAGTTAACATGAATTCGGGAAGAACAAATTCCGAACCAACCTCAGCGTGCGTCCGCTGTTGCGAAGGTAACTTTCGTGCAAATCAGCCACGAACTGCTATGCGCAAAGCAGCTGACTTAATCGGCAGCGGTAAGATAAGGAGGAGCAAGAACGGTAAAATGTCCGGTGGCCATATTAACACCATGTGACTCATCGCTTTTGGCGTTTGTTGTTGCCAAGCTCTTAATAAAGAAAAAAAAGTAGGGTACGGTCGCTATTAAGTCATGGTCGGGAATGACTGGGCATATATAGAAGAAGAACTGGTTTTTGATGAAAGGAAGTGGCACAGTAATTGCCTTACATATCGACAGACAACCCAACCGCGCCGTAAGGGAAGGAAGGAAGGAAGGAAGGAAGGAAGGAAGG
The DNA here is from genome assembly GCF_055824585.1 of Amblyomma mixtum. Classification (NCBI taxonomy): domain Eukaryota; kingdom Metazoa; phylum Arthropoda; class Arachnida; order Ixodida; family Ixodidae; genus Amblyomma; species Amblyomma mixtum. Next base: position 249,932,023 of record NC_143012.1, read on the forward strand.
AAGGAAGGAAGGAAGGAAGGAAGGAAGGAAGGAAGGAAGGAAGGAAGGAAGGAAGGAAGGAAGGAAGGAAGGTGGGAGTGAAATAAGAAATAGAAAGAGGTGCTGTAGTGGAGGGCTCCGGAATAATTTCGACCACCTGGGGATCTTTAACGTGCGCCCCAGTAATATAGCGTCTTAGTTTCGTAACTACTGGAAGGTTTGCTCTTTGCGTATACCAGTTAAACATGCTGCAGTTACAGCACTGTCGCTCTTATTACAGAAATTTTAATTATCCCTAATGATCGAATTATTTACATTCCTTGGTACACTTTCCCTTAGTGGCGTCGTGTTTAAGCTACCAAGGCATAACCGTGCACTGATCATCGACCTATTTCCATCTAATACCGGGATTAAGTATGACGTCTTTCAAGCATTGCTGGCGCCTTTACTCCTAATGTGCTCACGCATAAAACCTGTTTGTTTAAGGACATGTTGCAAACACTCATTTAGTAGGCTTTTATTTTCTGCGTTTCTCTTCCATTCATTGTTTGCTGGAAATTTAAAGCCTACAGACGCGCGAAGTAAAATTAAGTTTTGTGCCATAAAAACACCGTGTTGATAGCCTACCTGTGAAAGTTGTACGAGATGTTTCGACACTAGCGCCCTCTTAGTTCCTTGTCAACGTTTTTTGCTGCGGGATTCTAAGAAGAAGGATGATGAGCAAAAGACACAATCCCCAACGTCTGAACATTGCGCAAAATGGCTAGCAGAACATGTTTGCAGAACATGTTGCAGCAGTATGTGGTTCAGTGCTGTAGATTCAAGGGTATAATCGGCACGCCTGGAACGTACGTAGTGCAACATTGTCAAAAACGCACGTGCTTTAATAGCTTGGAAAGACAAGGAAAAGACGTGAAGATAGCTGACACAGAACACCACGTTTCAAAACAGTGGTTGCTTTATTTCCTGCAGCCGTGTTTCCTCACTTCTTCCTGCTGGAAGAAACGTCCACCCTATGCTGCAAGCACTACCTCAGACAGTACGAAAAGCTTGCCGCGCCAAAGTAGAGGCAGTTCGCAGCTGGGAGGGACTGTGTACAGTCGTCCAGAGACCTGTCTAGAGCGCCCAAACTCCGTGCCGTCTGCGCTCCGCAGCGCGCAGAGCGACGTCCAGCGGCAGCGCCTGGTTCGAGACAGCGCATGTCTGATGCTCAGACGATACTCAAAGATGCACAATCTCGAACCAGGCGCTGCCGTTAGACGTCGCTCTGCGCGCTGCGGAGCGCAGACGGCACGGAGTTCGGGTGCTCTAGACAGGTCTATGGACGACTGTACTAACGGGAATCCAACGCCGCAGTGCGTGACGACTTTGATGCTTCTTGAACAGTCACAACAGAACGACATCCCTGGGATTCCTGGCGAATGCGTTAGCGTAGCTTATGTCTGAGCTAGCGCGAATATCAGAAGTGTTGGGAACTCGGTGTGCACAGAGCAGCAAGACATAAGGACAGTGCCAGGGCTTTTGCCATGTCAAATTAAGCCCGAGTGCTGGGCCGACAGTCCAGCGTTTCATTAAAAGCAAGACATCGGTAATGCAAAACAAATGATAACACGATTAGATTACCTCATGCCATCGTACTAGTATAAGATGCTCCTCACAACATATCGAAGGAACAACGCGACACTAAAACATTTTTGTATATTATCTTTGAAAGCTGCGGTGGCGCATTGTATCACTGAGGCAACTCAAGCCAGACTTCGTTGTGGTACTCAAGAAAAGTCAGTGCGCGAGGAATGGGCACGAGTGCACGACGAACAGTGCTGACAACATGGACAATCCAACAGACGCGCCTGCATTGTTTAACACTGCCGATGCGACATGAAAAGCACACGGAGGTGCGCCGTTTGAACAGCAAATAGGTTTTAATATAGCTCACAAACAACTTTTCACCTCACTCTGCAGCTCTACATTCGATTGCGAGAGCCGTCTTTTTGTTGACGTAACTAGGCATTTTTGTTACATTCGTTTGGTTTGCTTTTTCAAATGTAATCGTATAAACAACTTTCTTCGTCGTCTAATTTAAAGCTACCTAATTGAATAAAGATAAGCTACGCCATGGTCGTTAACAATATAGTTAATATGCTTTTAACTGTTAGCAGAATATGGATCCAAATAACTATATTTAAGTTCGCTGCGAGGATTTCAGATCAAAGGAGCATTTCATTGCGCCATCAAATCTTGTGTAGCCTTATGTTTTTTTTTTTAATTTTCTTGACACTTTAAAGCCACAAGCAAGCTTATCGTGGCTCGCAATCCTGAATACAACTCATTAAGGGCTGGTCTTATCGCAACAACGAAGCAGAGCTCTTATCTCGCATATGTCACAAAATTTACTTCGCAACTGAGAACGTGACAGTGACCAGCTAGCAATAACCTTTGCTGTGCATATGAGACATACAACCTAAAGAACATGAACTCGAATCTCTGCTTGACACGGCGGCATCCACCAGAGCTCGTGAGACAACCCAGTAACATAGTCGGTTGCCCGACCGGTGCCGTTCGCTAATGTTCTGCAAATAGAAAAACTAACAATAACGACATCAGCTAAACAGTACATGCACAGCTGTATGATTTGCACTGTACACCATAAACAGCCGACATGGTCGCTTGAAAACGCAGGAAGCCTTCGCTATAAGCAGGAATGCGCCTGTGTTGGAGTAAAAAGGGAATAAGTTGTCCTCTAGCACTCTCTTTTATAAAAGAGCACGCTAGAGGACAACTTCACTCCCTTATTACTCCTTTCTGTATAGAGTGTTGTGTTAGGGTTAATAAAGCACACCGTTGCAGAGTTCACTATTTTTTGCTGCCCTCTTTTTTTTTTTCGACCATCCGTGCAATGGGCGAATGCAGTAGGGAAAATGGCTGCGGATACGTTGACGTCGACTATAACGTAGCCTTAAGACACCACGAGGGGGCACAACCGGCACTGGTGGCGATGCGAAACTTGCTGATGAGCACACCCGGCCTGAAACAGCGGATCACTCAAAGCGACAAGGCTTGCGTCCTGCCTCAGACACTCAGCGGCAAAGCTGGCTTCAGTTCAGCGAAGCTGTCCCACCGCTGTCCACACGGTTCTGCCGACACGAGTTCGAAAGGTCCTCCTTGTGTGCCTGGGCGTGGATGGCACACTTGGACGTGAATACTGACTGGCCTCTTCTGGTGCACTCAACGCGTGGCTTGTCCTCCGGTCCAGCGCAATTAGCCACTCGCACGGTCCCGCGAACAGGGTTCACGGCAGGGGCCAAGGCATGCCGCTGAAGTCCACCGGTCCACCGAGGCCGGCGTCGGCTTCCAAGAGGCTCATGATGACTGCCATGGCCGCCTCGTCGTTTCCTTCGCTGTTGCCCTGGCTCCCAGCGCTGAGAATGTCCCGACTCACGAAGCTGTTCACCAGATCCAGCTCTGCAAAATAGAAATGCACACACAGACATTAATTAGGTCGTGTATTCGGATCCCACCAGCGACATGTGTTCTTTTCTTCTACTTTCTAATCAATGAAATAATTACACTATTAATTTCCAATTCATGAACACCACAAACTAAAAAAAAAAGAAGAAAACATTCTCCTATGCATCATTTGCAGTTGGTTTCCTTTATATGTACTGTCGGGGACAAAAGTCTCCAGGACGCGTCATCGGGAACCGAAGCTGATAGATCTGTGATTAGCCGCTGGCTGAAGACTACACCTGTCGAGGTGAAAGCTGGGCTCACGTGCTATGGTTTGGTTTAGGGGGGTTAACGCCCCAAAGCTACTCAGGCTATGAGGGACGCCGTAGTGAAGGGCTCCGGAAATTTCGACCACTTGGGGTTCTTCAACGTGCACTGACATCGCACACTACACGGGCCTCTAGAATCCATCGAAATTCGACAGCCGCGGCCGGGATTGAACCTGCGTCTTTAGGGTCAGCAGGGACTCGCGTGCTATGAGCGGGCAGAAATATCGCCTTTTAAAGTTTATGCACTCATGACCAAGACTGTCATAAAAGAAATCCCTCTCTCCTGTGTACTACTGTATTAAATATTGCAAGTCATCCTGAGCTGCGGGATGGTCTAGGCTTCTAAGGGAACGTCCTGCAACTCGTAATGCCCAACGGCGACCCTGTTAGGCTTTCTCGAGAGTTCATTATTTAAAACAGTATCAGTAAATAGCGACATCTGTTTCTTATCCTATGCGCTCTGTGTGTACAGGCGCCAGCAGAAGCAGACGCAGCACGCTTCCACTCTCCAACATTAGCAACGAGTTGCACAACGGAAATTAAGAAGCACTGCGTGCACATGCGCGACAGTATATAGTGTTCATATGAGCACACAACGACTCAGGTTTTGCTTGCAGAGGCATAAATGAGGCTAGAACGGTAGAACCACGAGCGCTTTCTTCTGTCAGCTCATGTACGCGAGTGCCTCACAACAGAAGTTCTCCCGTTCTTTGCAATATCGCGTAGACGTCAGTGGCTGAAAACAAATGCGTCAATAACTTTTCCAGAATACCTATTACGTAATGAAAGCGGGGCGCTGGAGACAAGGGCGTGCATTTGTAACTTGTGCACAGACGTAGGTTTTTAATTCTATCTGCTCAAGGTATTTTCGGGAAATTAACTTGCCGCCCACGAGCATCACTCTCTACTCCAGATACGTGAAACATGAAGGGCTCTGATTGCACAGCTGACGACAGAAAATATGCATGACTGGAAGTTCATTCCTGCTACAATAAAATTGGACTTCTAATTCCCATATGCGTTCACAAAATTTAATTCGGTGTGTAGCGACAGCCGTACAAGTCAATATCCAGGGTGTGCGAGTATTCACAACTTCCAGACAACAAACAAGATATATTCGCAATACAAGCAAAAGCTAATTGATTCACAACTACTTAACATAGAAAATCCGTAAAAAAAAATATGGCATAAAATACGCTCCATACCATGAACTCGTGCATGGGTGATCTGCCTCTAAGGAACCTACACTAATAGCTTGCCATATTATTTATTCAAGGTCACGGTACAGTTAAAGAAAGCACAAAACGCATTGCATGATGAGTCTAAAATCTATGATAAGCAGCAGTCTTAGTCTCGCAAGATGGAATGAGAGCGAGGAGTATTCAGTTGCTTAACATCACCCAAGCTGCCTAGCAGAAGAGACCTCCAGCGAAGCAAGCATTCATTCCTATTTCTACACGCATTCGGTTCGGTGTCATCCCTTTTCGTAAATTCAGGACACTTACCGAATGTTTATGCGAGAATCATCACAAGTACTATTTTCGAACTCGATGGCTGTGCAGCTGTAGAACAGAGTGTTACTAAGCCGGCATCAGTGGGCGCAGAGGTGCATTTTGGCAGCGCAAAAAGCACACTGCTCGCATGTTTATTAGCGGCGAATATGGTCAGTATGCTTTCCCAAGTGGCGTGCATGAAGCTGGGGTTTTCTTGTTAGTTAATGGTTTATGGGTGTTTAACGTCCCAAAGCGACTCAGGCTATGAGGGGCGCCGCAGTGAAGGGCTCCGCAAATTTTGACTACCTGGGATTCTTTAACGTGCGCTGACATCGCACAGTACATGGGCCTCTAGAATCTCGCCTCTATTGCAATTCGACTGCTGTGGCCGGGATCGAACCCGCGTCTTTCAGGTCAGCAGCCGAGTGCCATAACCAGGGAGCCACCGGGGTGGCTCAATGTTTTATTGTTATCTTTCAGTTCCAGCACTACCACTTAGCAGATAAAACGCTGCACAGACTCCTGTAATAGAAATGCAAGTTTTCTTTGTTACGCACACAATTTTCATCCTGCGAACAAGTGTCTGTTACGCTCCATAAGGTATACAATTAATTCGTTAGAATGAAGTTTGGCTTAAACGAGCAATACTTTCTTCCCAGAAATCACACAAGCGCAACACCGACTACGGTGCCCTCGCTTGTCTGACGCGTACACACTCACCGGACTCCGCCATGGTCGGATTCGCTGGCGACGCGGACCTGAACGCGGCGCCGTGACTCATCTGGGGCTGTTCAGGCGAGTCGGTCTGCATTTCACCATTCACGTCAGCCGCTGCCGCCAAACCCGAGCTGGGCGATGGGCTACCGAAGGCTTTCCTCGCTTCCTGCATCCAGGAATCACACGCTGGCGTTTCTAAAGGCTCGTGCAAATAACACCACCATTTCGTCGCCATCTATCGTGATAAAATTTGCGCTCTCTGTCTTAATATGTGCCCCGACACTGAACTAATAGGTCCATGGGCGTAGTGACAAAGACTGAAGCCAGCTCCTCAAAGGCACTGGGAAGGGAAGAGCTCGACAACGGGTTGTTTTAAAACCTTTACAACATGAACTGATGTGAGAGATGGTCACACCTGTTTCGAAGCTGCGACGAGACTGCGGATGAAAACAAAATAACATGAAAAGAGACAGTGACGTAAGCATCACTGATAAAGGCTTTATCTTTCTAGTCCTGAAGTTGAGCAGATGCCCAAGATGACTGGTGACCCTAGGTTACCGCTCTTTGTGCGAGACAGTCCCAGTTATCCATCCGCTGCACAGGGCTTATATGCAGGTTAAGATGTAGAGCAGACGCTATAAAACTTTGATATGATCCCTTACATAGTGCGTGGTGTATTGTTTAAGCGCAATTTTCACAAGCAGTCACAGCAACATTAGCCATAGACGCGACAAGCCGCTGTACCTTCCGTGACCTCAGTTTTGGTTTTTAGGTTTTTTGACAGCTCAAGTAAAGAGAAACATTTTAAAAATAGCCCACAAACAGCAAGCCGCGGATACAGGAATTATAAAGGTTTCCGTGAAATTTTGGCCATCAGATATAAGGGTGTGAGGGTTTAAAACACCAGGCGTGAAAAGTCTACCTCGGGCCGAGAAGAGAACGAAAGAGTTTTACATCTATGCTCTCAGAGCACTTCCGCAGTTGATAACCACTAAGAGGACTGCTTCTGAGAGAAGTATTCTCGGGTACATTAACCGTGCGATTTTCATAGCTGCTCTTCTTTCTGCACGATTGATCTTGACACTAAAATAACTGCACCACAATTCAGGCCTACTCAGCGGAATCTAGCCTCTGATTAGATCATCTCTTGTCGCCGCTTACCTCCGATGTGGATGGTTGGTTTGGTGCCCCACTAAGGCAGCTTGCATCCAAAATTGTTGGGCTGGAACTCTGGCAGGCTTCTTTTGACCTGCAAACAAGCACAAAACTGTCACGCTTCAAATTTACATAACCACTTTCATAAGCTATCCCCACGAGCGGTCGCAAAGACTGCCAGCAGAAATAACAGTATGGATATACGTCTGGGCGCCGTGAGACAGCTCAAAAACAACGTTTCGCAAAATTATAGGCGTTATTTACACGTTATGTCGGCTACTTGAACACCATACAGCTCTCATGGGTGCAATTCCAATTTAAATGCGTAGACCTGGTAACCGCCTGTCTGTTATGGTAACAGACTGGATTCTAAAAGATTTGAAGCGCCAGAGGGGGAAGTATAGAGAGTCAGTTCAGGAGATAAGTGTAGGAAACTTCTGACAGAGTGGCTGGGTGGCTGGCGCATGACAGAGCTTATAACGGGCAACGCCCTCTCCTACATTGGACACATCATGTGTCACGAAAAATAAGAAGTGATGACGGTGACGATGATGATGATCGTTATGATGATTAACAATCTATTCAGTGAACTTGAGACCTCTGGAACAAGGTCGAGAGCCTACGCTGTTTCCCTGCGCTTTGGGAAATAGCTGTATGGAGGTGTCAGGCGCACTGTACAGCTGTGCAAAATAAAGCTAATACTGGGAACGACACGGGAAAGACAGGCAGTGTTGTGCGCGCAGTGCAGTAACATTATCTTTTACACGTCTTTTTATGTCACTCCCAGCGTTCGCTTTTGTGCAACAGTACAGCGCGTCTTATATCTCCATAATGTACCCCTTTGCCAAGAGTTCAGAGCACGGGGGTTTGCTTCTGAGGCACACTGTGTGGCTTGCAATGTATGCTTAGCGATGAAAGTCTCCTGAAGGTCAAAAGATTTTTGATCCTACCCTTTCCAGCGGGTGGGACATCCAATAATGCTACATGAGCCCTACACGGCTTAGAAGCAAACCCCACGGAGTCTAAAGCTCTCACAAAGGCTGTACTGCCACCTAGCTGCGCTTGCGGCTTAAGCTGCTTGTTGAGACCATATTTGGAGACGCCATTTGCTCGAGTGCACGAACAGATTTCTGCGCTTTCTGTGCGCATCTCAGTGTCAAACAAAACGTTTCAGCGAGCGTTGGTGGGCCCGACCATCGTCTCCTTTAAGCCTAGATGAGGCACTAGCACGACACACGACAATGCGGCAAGATGTTTTGGCGCGATAGTTGGTTATGAAGCATCATGAAGTGAACAGAGCAATTTGAGACGCACACAATAGGGCTAACATGAGACAAACAAAGCGCTGTATTCGTCAGATTGCGCAGTTCATTTCGCGGGCATCTTCCTAAATAAACCAAGGCGGCAAGGATCCTAGCGGTCGCTTCAGTGCGCATCATCATGCTTGCTATTTATGCTGGCTATCCAAGCCTGCAACAGGCCGCTTACAGATGTGCATTAGAGAGGCATCTTCGGCCCCGTTAACACAACGTGGTCGCCGCATTGAAAACGGAGTTTATCTGCAAGGCAGAACACATGTCTGCAAGGCGTCTTCACGCAATAATGGTGCGTGTATGTTACGAGCGTCATCCGTTGTTCCATCCACTGATTCATTCTCAGGAGCCCTCTGCTCCTCCCGGTCCGCAACCACCATTTGCATGCAGTGCTAAGCATGCGGCCGTGACGCATGGTGGTCACGTTTGTGCCAATGCAGCACTCAATTGGGCCTAAGCCAAGACCAGCAGCAAGGACATTTACTGACTACATTAACGAAGGCTGCATAGGTAGTGCGCTGCAACACAGTGTAGGCATGTAACTGCATAGAACGTTTGACGTGCATTACGACCATGTGGTTTTGGCACTGTGCTAATTAGTGCAGATAGCCACTTCCGGCCGCTGCTCAAAGCTGGTGCTGTACGATAAGTGCATATTTTCTGCGGGACAGAAGGCACCATTGGTAGACCTGCAGGAGCCTTTCACACCAATACTTTGGGGTAGTGAAATGGCGTTCGGAGCTTTCTTTTGTGAACGAATATGGGTGCTCGAGCAATCCTGTCCTAGATGAAGTGAAATGTTCGCCCTTCGCAAAAACCAACTCAGAAACTAATAATGAAGTGCAGATCTCAGGAATACTGTCCATGTGCTTCTCATTTCTTTTTTTAGGTAGGCGGATGAGATTCCGAAATTTGCGGGAATATGGTGGCCGCGGCCGGCGAAGGACAGGGTTAATTGGAGAGACATGGGAGATGCCTTTGCCCTGCAGTGGGCGTAGTCAGGCTGATAATGATGATGATGATGATGATGATGATGATGATGATGATGAATTACAGAAATTACTATGAGTGTTGGAATTTTATCTTGAATCAAGATGAGTTTTTGGGTTTTCGAACTTACTGAAATGCTGTCGCGTAATAATGTTATTGCTGCGTGTATGTGTGCTTTGCCTGATCGAATAAAATTGCTGGTAGTTAAGAAGTAATGCTGTCCTTTGTGCACTCCACATCGTCCTCCACCCTATTCGCTATTATCGATTTTTTTCCTGCCTTGAAGTGTACTCAATATTTGGGGATTATCCTTAACATATATGTCCCATCACAATATAACGATAGCGATGATTAAAATTCAAAACATAGGCAAGAATTCATGAGAATAGGCCTCCTGCGCGCCACCCGTAGTCCCGGAAAAGGGTTGGTGCGCTCACTTGGCCTGGTTGCCGAGGGCGTGCATGGCGATGTTGCGGCCTATCTTTCCGGCCCCGACGCGGGCGCCTGTGTGATGCGCGACCAGTGTCGCCCTGGCGGGAGCCAGCGGCCTCCCGTGTTCCGCAGACATGGTGCCGTGCATCACCACGTCCATGCTTTGGCCACCGACGGCGGAGCCCGCGCACAGCATTTCGTCCAGATGGCCGTTCGAGCTATCGACGATCACCACTTCCTGTGACCTGCGCAGAAAGGTATACCCGAAGATCACTGCTTAGTCTTTTAAGAGACTCTAGTGTTACATGCTTCAGGTGATTTTGAACAGTAAACCCACTCCAAGATAAATGAGGGTGTGATTGATGTCCCTGAAGATGGCACAAAGTGAAATAGCGGCAGTTAAGGAGAGCTGCCCATGACGTGCTGGGTCGGCAGAAGGAGGAGGAACAAGATGTATTGAGATTCAGCAGTGAAGACGTGGCGCAGTAATGGCCGGGGAACGAGTCGAGCTGCGACAAGGGAAGGCCGAGATCAGGAACACGAGAGGCCGCGCTTTTATAAGCCTCCACCTTCCGAAGAGGAGTTGGCGCGGGAGGCACAGAGGCTACTGGGCGGACGTGGCCCGTAGTTTCTCAAGGATTCCTGACACCACGTCGTTGGCATGCCAGACCGACCGGAAAAGACGTCCACCTTGAGGACGTTTTGATGTTTTATAGTCGGCGTACAGCTATAGCGGAAGAGGTTGTTACATGAATGACTTTTTACATGTACCGTGATGATACGTATGCACATATGTACAGTCTTTGTCAAAAGTAACCAGGCTCCATGGTTTGCATCTCATTCGTATAACAGAGCCCTCACGGCTTCCCTAAAGATCAGAAAGTTCTTTCAAGGTGAGAAGAGGGGTTCTTCTTACCATACAGAGATTTATAGCTTGAGAGCTGGCATAATAGCTTGAATATACGTCTAATAAGAAAAACGTGCAGCCTGGTTACTTTTGACAAAGACTGTACATTAGAAACATCTAGCATGTTGGCTCCGTCTGTTTCATTATCTGCGAATACCTTCTGTTTTATTCTGTTCTCCCTATAAAATGTTTTGCAAGTGCTCTCGCCTCTCCTCTTACTGTTGCCATGGTCAGTAGGGGCACAAAGTAAGCCTTAAAATGCTAACGTCACTACAGCAATTCTGTTGTATTTACAACGAAATAGTTGGCAGCAGCATAGAAGTTCTAACCGAAGTAGTTGATGGCGGTGACAGTAGAAGTAGGATTAGGAAAGTAATAATCGTGGTTTGGTAGCAGCAGAGAAGTAGCAGTTAGAAACATAAATCGGTTTCAACGACAGTTTTGTGGTATAGAGATGGTACTTCCTGTAGTAGTGCTCAGTTTCAAGATGTCAGGTCATCACTGGGTTAGGGTAGTCGTGAATACAAGATTCCTGTAGTCGCCGCCATAGACAGTTCGGTCACTACGGAAAACCGTGTAATACTTCCTCTATTGCCCTGTCATTTAGCCACTGTCCTGTTGCTTTGCGATTAAAAGCAACATGCGAGGAACTTCTGTTTAGCCTGAAACTGTCTCCGTAGTCATTTTAACTGTAAAGTTTCGCTTTTAATTTTGCTTGCAAGTACCACTTTCTTTTAAAGATTTGTGAGCCTGGATTGATTTTGTTCAACCCTACGTCATCGAACAACTAATCAAAGGCTCATAGGGACAAAGAAAAATGAAAAGGAATTGCAGGGAAGTTAAGCAGATGAGCGTTCCAGTTGTTTACCATGGATTATGGGAAAGGAAAACCGGATTAAAAATGTGGTGGAAGCTGCTTATAAAACAAGAATACAAATAACTACCTGATAAAGCGCACGCTACCAGTAATTTTACTGTATTTTTTTCTTGTACCACTTCATCTTTCATCGGTGTGCACATCTTCAACAAGAGCTCAATCATCCATTGAACAGTTCTAGCTCATATGGACGACAGTAGATACCTCGTACCGAGGGAGCGTGGAAGCCATAAATGTGCCCGAGGATTCGCTAACCGTGGACTGGGCCCCGGAGGTCGCCATTCAGCATGAATTTCAAGCTACCTAGCGCCGTCGAGAGGGCCCACGAGCCTGTCTAAACCTTATCCGTAACCCTTACTTCTGCCCTCTTTGTCATGTGGCAAATAAAAGTTTGTTCCTCTTCCTCAATAGACCTCTCCCTCGAGTAAACAACGTGACGTCACGGAACGCACGTGCAGCGACTGCAGCGCTCTCCTTCCTAGCGGCGATGGGCAAAACGCTCCCTCTTCGGCTGGCATCCAACGCTCTCGTATGTGCCTCGGAAGCGATGGAGCTGTCAGAGTACGCGAAATCACTGCCTGAAATCGCCCGGCAGTGATATGTTGAAAAGTTGAAAGTCGACGGGAAACAGTACCCTGACCCCTTCGTTTTGAAGGACTGGAGAAACAACCCGAAATTGTGGCCAAACGTGCGTTTTGGCGACATATACGTTTATCTCGTTCAGACGCCCGGCCCTTACACTATGAGAGCATGAAGTGCTACCGTTCGCTGAAGGCGTACGTTCTTGCAGCGGAAAGGCACGTGCGCCAAGTTTTGGCAGCCGACTTTATAGGGAAATTTATAGGGAAAATAATACTGGCCCTTCATTTTTTGGCACAAAGCTTATTGCATCCGTGGTGCGAGCATGACCGCCAGCCACACCGCAACGCATCCTCCGTGAGTGACAAATAAATCCACTTCTGTTATTAAGGACGCAGCGCATACTGGTCCATCAAATGTCATTTGCTTACTTTATGTGAACAAAATTACCATAAATACAACACGGCGCTCTGCACGGGCCACAAGCGCACGCGTAAACGCATCTAACTAGCGCCTGTATTATAAACACGCGTGCACAAGCAACGACGGAGAGCCTTCATAATGAAGGACGTTTGTACTTGAACGGCGTTTTCGCTTCATTGTCCGCTCAAAACGACCACACTTCTTCATATCTGCGCTGCGATTTCTCTTCTTGAATGAGAAAACACTGGGCACCCGGTCCGGTAACGAGGACGGGGCGCCTGCGTTGGCGGATAAGACGAGAAAAAAAGTTCACCGTGCCATTCACCTCGCTAGCTCTTCAAAATCAGCAAGTGAAAGAAACGAATGCTTCCCACCAGAGATGAAGTGCGCTCCGCATATCCTATCTGCCGGTCTTGGCTTCCATTTATCTCGATGCATTGCGTGCACCCACACCTTCAGGAGATTCTCGTCCCGCGGAAAACGAAAAAAGCGGATGCCGGTGCCTTTCTTGGCACGGTCAGTGCATCCCACGGCACAGCAGCTCGCAGGCATCACGAGACAGGGTCGAGGCACGGGTTCCGGCGCCCGCACTGCGATAGCTTCCTTGCTCGCCCAGCAAAACTATACGGGATCGCACGCAAACGGAGGACTGTTTTGCCCATCGGGTTCCCGGCGTGAGCCGGAAACGTCATCGCCGTGACGTCACTCGCCTCGCGTGACGTACCCGAGGAGAGGTCTATTAAGATCGTTCGCTGTTGTTGCCTGTAGGAAATAATATCCCGCGTGATTCTCTCTTGTTCATTGTTTTCTGGTTCTCCTCGCATCCTCAGCCATTAACCACTTGCGCTCATTAGCGCCCGCCTGATACATGTGACACAGGCACTAGGGCACTGTATATTCTCCAGTGTCACAATTCGTTTTTTTTTTAATAGTTCTGGCCGCGGCCCGGCGGCAGAGACGTTACGCAAGTGAGCGCAGGATGCCAAGCGTACATTTCTGACCATGTTTCGACGGGTGCACAGTTGACACTCGCCTGCATATTGAGAATTTGAGATTTTTGTGGTTCGTCTAACAACCTTTGCCCCAAAAGAGCTCAGAGCAAAAAGCGCATTATGTCACGGCGTCCGCTGCAGCTCAGGCCGTTTCTTCGGACATGTAACTAAAAAGGAATGCTTTGTTGTGATACAGCTCGTTACTCTAGGCCACGTATGTTTCAAAGCACAGGCGTTTACCTGATGAGCGTGTTGATGGCAACTAGGCACTCGACCTCCTTGGTCCAGGGATTCCTGAATGCCTTCCACGTGGTCTGGAGGCAGACGAAAGAACCCTCCTTGACGCGGAACTTGTACGGCTGGGTGCACACTGCCTCGTTCGTCTGCAGAACTGCGCAGGCAAAGGAGGCAGGAGTGTTTGTTAGTAATCTCTTAGCTGCAACTATTGTTTTCATCTGGTACGCTGTAAACACTAGATATGTGACGCTGAAATCAGGTATTATTGTCAGTATCGTACTAACCAAAGAAGAGAGCGACGAAACATGGAGGTCTGAAGAACTAGATGTATAAAAAAAAGTAAGCGGAGATTCTTCAGAGTTTTGGTGCTGAAGCCCACGCGATCCACCTCAACAATGGGACCTGTTAGCCTGACAAAGACTGAATCTTCATTTATACGTGCGCACTTGTCTCAAAGAAGTCATCCTTCTTGGTTTCTCACATAATCAGAGCGTGTTACTCTCTTTGTTAAATTGTCATGCCCTTCATGGCTAACATTCTCGGACCAAAATTTTGAAAATTAGAAAATTGTAAGATACTGTTATGGAAACATTGAACGTAATGGACCATTCTTCTGAAATGTTGCAACATGTTTCTTTTAAGGTGTTTCCATCGATCGCATCGAACAGTTAAGACATCGATAGAAAACCAATGGGGAATGATTCTGACGATAGAAAAAACGTTAATAGAAAAAAAGTGCGACTGCCATCGGGTGACCCGCAGGTATATTGATTGTTAGAATGAAATCCTCCATTATATAAATAATTACGTTCACAAAGGGTTTCCCGCTCAAAAATGCTTTTTTCTCCAATTGTTGGGTATGATGTGAGGCTTTAAATTTTCTAAACCATATTTAAATCAGGAGAAGTGACGTGTACCACTATCGTTTATAAATAAATAATCTCAGCTCAGGTGAACTCGAAAATAAAACATACCATAAAATCTGTTTCATACAAAGAGATAGCGTTATGGGCCCCGGGTGGCAGAAAAGCCGGCGTCGGAGTAGCCAAGAAGGCTCGTTGGTTCAAGCTGAATAAAGGCTGACCTAGTGAATGCGTTGCGGTTTTTGGCATTTATTGATGCGAGCATGAGTAATAAGAGTATGCTAATTACGAATTAGGTAACTGAGTAAGCAATGTGAACGGGACCCGATGACGCTATCGCGTTCTACTCTTAAAGACGAAGCTTAAGCGTTTCTCAAGTTCTTAGTAACCTTGACACCCGTTATTTTTTTTTTTTTCTTCAAATGAAATTTCTTTACAAATGAATAGCAAAAGTTCGTTTTTACGCGTCTGTCCTGCTTTGAAGTCAGTGATTCGCTTGGCATCATTGCTTATTCGCCGGAGCATTTCCCAATGTTTATAGTACATCTTGCGTTATTTTGTGGCGGTTATGAGCTCAGTTACCTTTCTTGTGGCATTCGGACAGCCGCAAGACGTCGTCCTGGCAGTAGTACTCGTAACACGCCGTGCCGAGCAGCTCTTGCGGTAGGTAGCCAAGGATCAGCGTTGCCCTAGGGAATTGACGGCAAGAGAAAAGAGGAAAAAACGCGCTCAGTTTACTTCTGGCAGCAAGCTGTAAAGGCCCAGCACTTCGAGAAAGGAAATAACGCGTTTTTTACCTGATACACCAGGCTATATATACAAGGAGTTGCGACTCTGAGAAAGCTGTGCTATAAATCTACAGCTTAGGCTGTAATGGTGACAACGACTTAGAGCGATGAAAATTTTGAAAACGCATTGGTAACCCCAGCTAGAACTGAATGCGATAGCATGCTGTAAAGTCTCTCTAGTTGATGGTCATGAAGATTATTATGATGATGCATATCGCTGTTTCTTTACTATCAAGCGGACACGACGTAGGCATCCCAGACTATTTATATGCGGGGATCTCGCGCTCCATCTCTTGGCTCTGCGAAGTACCCCGTCGAGCTCGTAGTTGAGATGGCTTCCGCATGGAGCACCACTACGACACGTCAAGTGGATTTCGGTTGCTCGTACGCATAAGCCTTGTTAATTGGCGACAAGAATTGCCGATGATAATTGGTCATCTTACTTAGATGTTGTTGCCCACTCTGTAGCGTAATCTGCGGTGCGAGGCGCTCAGCTTGAGTTCCGGCTCAGTCGTTTTTCTTTTCAGCACAGTTGCTTTTCTTTCTTCAGAGACACTACGTAATAGTGGTGGAATGAAGTAACGACCCCATAGACCCATGAGCAATTGTATACTGACGTCATCACTGATGCATTTCGTGATCGTTGTGAGGCGTTTTAATTACCCACGCTGCGTCATGTAGTTGTGACGTCACATCGTCATTAGCCAATGGAAATTTTGTTTCCACACCACAGGGGTTGCCGCCGAATGTGCTATCGCGCTAATATAGCCTGCAGTGCAGACAGGACGCGGACTTAGGAAATCGCCCCACAGTGGTCTTTATGGTGTCTTTTCTTTTACGATGTCTGTGCCTTACGTGTATCTGCAGCGAACTACAAGAATGCGCCAGTCTGCCCAAGAACATGTTCTCTTATGCAAAGTACGTATATCACTCGAAGGAGGAATGGGAATTCCTTCAGCAGGGACACCCTTCTTTGAATGTTCTGTGAAGCGTCAATTCCTCGCTCCTGAATAATAGGCTTGAAGTAGAGCGGTAACTTCGCTCATGTCGTAAGTACACTTCTCTCAACAACCGTCTCTGCTATCACCCCAATCAACAACCAACCTTTTTAAAAAAATTTAGCATGCGTTACAACGCTTGCGGTCGAACACAAAGCACCTTTCTCAGCCGTTTTCAAAACGTGTTTTGCCGATAAACTTTATGTTCTTATTTCTAGCGGACATGTAATAACAGTGTGTAAAAAAAATCCACAGCTCTAATTTATCATGAAACAGTCAAGAAATGCGTGTTATCGATTTTTTTGCCGACTGCCGAATCAGCTCAGTGTTCTCTTAGGTATCATTAAGCCTCAGTATTTCTTCATGCACATAAGTAGTACAATTATTCGCCTATGAAGTGCCTTCAGAGACAAGAATACTTCAGTGTCTTGTTTAGATATCTTAAATTTTCTGAGCGAAATAGCGTTTTTCTTCCTGGTAATCATTTAATGCTGGGCGACCTTGCGAGCCGGAACGATGAATGCTTAAATATGTCAAGGTGGCACAACATACTGCACGAAAAAGGAAAAAGAAACAAATCAGAGTCGCAAGAAAGCCCAGCAACCCAGCGCTGCGCTAGATCTTAACATGTCTGTGTATTCTTCTCCACGGCAGGTTTACAGGCCACAGACGTTATTGACTACTCCGCCAATGTCAGAGTCTCAAAAACCCTCAGGAACGCAAAGGCACGCTTGCTCCTGCTGTTGTCGCAGATGCGACGCTTTGGTCCTGGACGATCCCGCAAGTGCTTACTTTTTGTCGACGAAGAGGAACTTCCCGTCGACCGCGTGCCTGGAGACGAACTGGATGGGCTCCGCGTCCAGGGCGTTCCTCGTCGTGGGGCTGCTGGCGAGGTCCCCATGCACCCTGCCCACCGCCACCAGGCAGCTCAGGTTGCAGCTGCGAGCAACGGCCAAAAGGGATTCCGTTTAACACGCGCGTTGTGCTGAATGTCCAACTGCAAAGCTGACAGGATGCCGCATTTCCGTTGTTTGTTACTCACACAAAGTTGAAAAAAAAAAATGTATGTATGCTGCCTACTAACAACCTGTTTAAAGTACGTCGGCTACGTGGTGTACTAACGCAGGTTCTCAAAACTGAACCTGGCTGCTTCAATGTGCGCCAGAAAAGCGGATGTTTGGCAAGCTAGAATAAGTTGGAATCGAAGCCGTCAAATTTGTCACGTGCACATGTCAATCGTTATATGTCAACATCTATTTCTTAGGCAGCGTGGAAGCAACTCTCTCTAAACAAAACATTATCTCTGGGTTTCTATTTTTTTTAAATCATCAGATGCTATTTAGCCACGTGCATTTCGAATCTATACCGTTCTTACCTGGTAACTTCATCAGCCGTTCGCCATGGTTCTTTTTATTGGTTACATCTCAATAAGCAATCAAAGCACTCGAGTTCTCATTCTTTCCTTTGACTTTTTGCCGTTGAGCAGAATCATAATAATGTAAGGCTTGACTTCAGCCCTAGATGCCCAAGGCGCTCACCCTTCGCTGTCGTCCGGTGCAGCGGCGTCGTCGGGCAGGCTGAGCTTTGTGGGCGCCCATGACTTGAGGTAGCCGGTGCAGTGGATGACCGAGTAGCGCCGGTCGAAGCTGTGCGATTTGCGGCGCCGCTGTCCACCCGTCGTGGTATCCGCCTCCTCCTTGACGGTGGCCTGCGTCTTGCACTTCATGCGGCAAAAGAAGGAGCGCCGCGCGCCGGGACACAGCCGGCTCTGCCGCTGAGGAAAGTCGCCCTTCAGTGGCAGCATCGCTGAAACCGGAGGCAGTGAGAGTCGGTAGGCGAAGAAGGCACGCATTTCAAAATCGTCTCAGAGAAATAAACACGGAGGCGAGGGCTGGCATTGTGATGCGGTCACTTCCGGGAAGTTAACGAGCTCCCCTCATTTGGCAGTGGTTAATAGACGACGACGTTTGTTCCACGTTATCTACAGCATGGTGCATTGTGCACCCGTGCGCACCAGGCTTCGTCATGGAGTGGGAGCAAGAGAAGTGTTGCTAACAGAGCGAGACGCTGATTCAATTGGTTCGTTAATAGAAACAATATCAGCGCGAACGAGTGGAAAAGAACGATACACAACACGAGAGCTCGTGAATATAGAAGCTGTTCAAGGAAAAAGATCAAAACAGTCATTCTCTATTCCAATATAGAAGATTTAAATCTTCCATGTCTTTCTTTTACGTGAAGATAGAGTTTACCTGTGACGATGTTCGGTGCTTAACATTAAGCCTGGTCGAAGTGCTCGAAATCTGCACGGTTTGAGCACAATGCTCAAAACGGGTAATCAGATAGATGTCTGATTGAATCATATGGCACGATCCTGTGCACATATCCCTAAATCAGATTTTTCGTCCAAATCAAAGCTTGTTCTGGTGGTCAAAATTAAGCCGGACAGCCAATATTGCAAAAATACTTAGTGATCTTACGGCTAGTCAATATCCCGTTTGCGTCGTTCTGTTATATCATGGCTGACTTGCAAAGCGACAGCCGCAGATCTGGTAGCTATAGCGTGCCCCTACCATGCCTTGGACGTCCTCTCAGCGCATCACTTCGTTTTGGCTCCACATTGTACTGTTTTGTTTTTATAGAGTACACAATGCTCGATTACGCTCGGCTCTATCACACAATGTATAAGAAGAATTGACATGATGACGCACTTTTTGCATCGATTAGCCTTTCTTTGGGGGACAAGTCTGGAGACGAGAGCTGCTCTTTGACCTTGGCGATGTCCTTCGGATGAAGAATGTCAAACCAGCTTTGTCCCAGGAGGTCACCCTGAAAACAATAGAAAATTAAATGGAGGACCATGAGCACTGGCACTCCTTACGAATTCTGCTTTAAAAGAAGCGCGCGCAACCAGTTTTCACGCATGGATATAGTTTCCACATATCAACTTTCTGTAAGTTGCAAAAGATCCATTACTGCTCAATTTATTTTGCGCCAGAAGGATTAACGAAAAATGCCCGAAGAGAACAGGCCATATTATCGCTTTATGAAGCACGTTGGAAGGTGTAGATATATTGACCAAGCACAAACATCATCACCTTTATAGCAAAAAGTTTTCTTACAGCATGTACACTACCGCGAGCGAATTTTCAAAATAAGTATACTCATTCGTAACTGCGCTACACATAGGAAGGTGAGCCTAGATGAAGTGGTGGCACCTTGTGGTACTTGAAATTTACACGGCACAATAGAGAACCAATGTTAGGCTTCAATAGAAGTTCATGATAAGGACAGGCGATTCACGCACGTAAGAAAGCTATTCGTGAGCCAAACGAGCGCAGAAAGGTATGTTCAGGTAGCGCTTCGAGCAAGCCTGCCTTCAACGTTTGGTTTACTGTTGCTAAACGCCCATCTCTTTCTCCTGGCGCACAAGTCTGACACTGGGTGCTTTTTAAAAGTAGGTTTTGGATCGTCCTAGCATATTAAGAATTTCGATCACCAATGGCTACCCTTGCAGTCTGATGAAGGTAATCTGAACGACCAACGTAGCTGAACACAGAAGCGGTGCGCTTACCTGAGTATAATTCAGCGTTTGCTGCACAGACTCCGACATAAAAAGGATTCGGCCACGATCGCAGCTTACTACAAACAGAAAACCATCAGCACCCTGCAAGAAGACAATGAAACAGAAGTCAGACAAAAGTTCCCGATATCAGGCGAAACGTTGAGTTCTGAATCATGCTGCGGGATAATTACTACCATTTTCACTTTTAACTGAAATATATGTCTCATTTTCCCTGAACTGTCGATGACCGTCAAACAATTTTTGTCAGGTCCCTAAAGTTGTGTGTTCGTATGTCATGTTTTATGTTAAATAAACAAAACTTTCAAACTTTCAAAAAAAATAAGCATGCATAAAAGATAACCTTAAGGCACCGACAATATCTTTTTAACATGTTTTGCTATTTTTTGTTCTTTCTTAATTCGAGTGCATATACTTCCTGTAAGAGCTGCTAGTATAACCATTTCGTTTTGTCAAAATCGTAAAGGTATTCATTTAGTTACTGACAGCAGACCTCTATACATCTGCGTGTTTTTGGCTTCCTAATCTATGCACACTTCTGCATTTGAAAACACTCATTCAAGTTGTCATAACACCGACTTGACAGGCCACATTGTTTTCCTCTAGCAACATACAACGAAAGAAGCAAGTTAGAGTTTTCATTCCACAATATATGACTTATCACTGTAACAAAAGGCAGTGTGCAGCAAAAGACCACAGCCTGCGTCTGGAAACGTTAGTTCTTGCGTCTTCCAGCCAACCACGTGTTTCTAGTGGTATTATAAGCCTGCATGAAATGTCCTCTCCGCGTAAAGTGGCAACGACATTAGACAAAACCCTGAAAACAGGCCGCTTCAACTTTGTTTTCTTACATTATTGGTTCAGACTTACTTGCAGAACAACGTTCTTGACGTCCTCGTCCGATATCCAGGGCGGCTTGTAATGTCCTTCCGTGTAGGAATTGATAGAGCCTGCGCCATTGAGACAACACGCTCAGCGTGAGCATAAGCTGCAGACAAAGATCCAGGGGCACAGCAACACAGTGGATTAAGCTTCCACGCACCCCGTATGGTCTTGATGTGCTGCACCGCCATTCGCAGCACGGTCAGCTTGTCCAGCTTCCGGGACATGGCTTTGCACATGGGCACCAGTGACGACATCTCGGTGATGTACATGTTCATCTTGTCCCGGCGCCGCTTCTCGATCTCGCTGTGATTTTGCCTGCAAGTCCAGGCACGGTCGGTGAGACAGAGCCTCAATGGTCGGATACTCTGCCATCATTAAATAAATCCTTAAGAGCCAGTAGCCTCTTTGGCTTGTAGAAATACGAGTAGCACAATAGCAGCAACCAACTTTATTATCAATTACCTAACTGCACGCTCACGTTGCATGTTACATTCTACAAACTCCCACTTATAAGCTACTAAGATGACAGTTTCGTTCTCCCTGCCATCCGCTAACTCCCCCAGGTCACTGTCATCCGGACCGTCTAGATCGTGCCGGCCAGTGTGCAAAGAGAAGTACTTAGGGCAAATTTAGTCTCGCTGTCAGAAGCAGTTCAAGGCAGGGAAAACTGCTCATTCAGAGCACATAACCTACAGAATGAACTAGACAACAATACATGCTTCTGGACTAGCAATATTCTATCTCACAAATAGTTAACAGCATTGTTGAAAAGAGCTCTTTCATCTGGTCAGGAGAAACGAAAACAACAAATAGTCCCTCAGCTGCTTCAACAGTGTAGATCACTATTTCAAACAATTAATCTGAAGAGGTATTTTAGAAATGCTTTTTTAAAGCAGAGCGAGTGTTTCATGCACTGGTTAAATTATCAAAGAAAGTCCGCACAAACACAGCACTACGGAGGACTGCTGCGAAGCGGTGCGCTATCATTTGCAAACATGGCGTCGACCGAGCCCTCTGAGCCTCCTGTGTGCAGTAGCTGGACGCAGGTGTTCTTTCCTTCCCAATGATGGACCCACAGGCCTCGGAATGACGGATTGGAGGAACACATTTACGCAGCTCGCACCGTTCTTGTTGGCTCAGATACCCGCAGCATCCACAGTGTTGCGCATTGCTTGCGAGATGGAGTATAAGTAAGGAGCCGATAATGAGCAATCATAGCCGAGTTGCCGTTTGTGCAGCCCTTAACAAATGGTCGTAGCCTCACCCTGCTCATATCTTCCTGCTCTAAACGACGTAACAGCCCTACACTATAACTATTCAAAAGTTATCAACAGAAATGAGGACACCACGAAAGCAGAGCCTTCGCGTTCAGTGAAAAGCCACTTATTTTAGTGACTTTGTCGGTATCGGCATCGTTTGTAAACTACCTTGTAATCAGCAACGCCACGCTTACAAAACGGGACAATCTATAGGCGAGCACGGGTGTAAATGAAAGGAGCCGAGGCTTACTTCTTGGCATCTTCGGCCTCCGACCTGGCGGCGCCTGCATCCTCCTCCTCGCCGTCCCCCATTTCGCTAAAGTGGAAAGAGTGAAGGCCAGGTTATAGCTTCACGTGCATGGCAGTGTTCGCTTAGGGAAACAGAGTGCACTCGCGAGAGACAGCAGATTCTGTGCAAGCGCGGCAAACGCTGCCCTCGAACCACACTTCCGGTGGAAACAAGTTTAAACTTACAATGACATCATGTCACGGAAAAAATACGTGACATCATGCTTGCTAATGTTTTCGCGCAAAAATTACCTTTCTTTAAGAGCCCATATTCCAAGTGGGTAAGCAGACCGCTTCTTCTCATCGATTATCAATGGTTATTCTCGCATGACAGCTCGCGTACTTGAAAACAAACTTGAAGGAGCCTACGGTCTTTCAAGTTTGTTTTCAAATATATCAGCGACCTAGGAATTAGTGTAACATCCATGATGAGAAAAAACAATGTCTCTCGAGTATTTGCATCTACTGCACGCAACAGCAACCCTATGCAAATCTATGCAAATCTAGCTTCTCACTGACAAAAAGATAATTCTTTTTTTTTTGTTGTCAATATTTAAGCCTTGAACCGTGAGTCGTTTTGAGCTCCACGCTGTGTTCCGTCGCCATACGATTTCACTTCGCATGGAGTCTCCAAATATCAACAGATGCCCTCCACAATCAGCATGTATCCCCAAGTCACGAGAAAAAATCTGTGACGTTCACTTTAAACGCCAATGAATGAGTTATGAAGTAACAAATTAAAACACTCGAGTAAACAGCAGGCCTTTAATTGGAAACCGTAGGCTAAATGATATTTTATTCTCCACCTCACACAAAAAAAAAACTTATCAAGCGAAATAACTGCATTAGGTTTTCTTTTTTTAAGAGCAGGCCAGCGGAACGTGCTAACTGGCACTGTAATGGTGCACCGTTATCTAGTGTAATTTGATGCAAACACGAGTGAAATGTTTTCAGAATGTGCAGATTTTTTCTCGGCACCTTTATTTTTTTGTACATTTTCATGTCTTCTTTCGTGCATTTTGTAATATTGAGTTTACTGTATTCGTTTCCTAAACCTTACTAAAACGGATGCACAGATAAAATCCTGCACAAGGACTAAAGTGTCCAAAAATAAAGTAGATAGGTGAATTATTTATATGCGGTCCCATTACTAAGGACGATGCTATAATTTTTATGTGTCGTGGAATTCTTTAAAAAAATAAGAAATAGCAGTACCTTAATGTCCATAGTGTCCTCTTCGCGTTAGCCTCGCTCGAATAGAGCGCTCGAGAGTCCATGGCACGGGCTGTCCTAATGAATTAGCGGAAACTGGCAGCCTACAAACCTGCAAAGAGAATATCCGAGCGACACCGGTGATCAGTCGAAGAAAGCATCAAGCGTTTACTTGCTTACTGCGCGCATTAAAATTCTTTAACGGTGCCCAACGTTACGTAAGCTTGTCAAAGAAATACTTTTCGCCTATGTGAAATGATATCTGTTAACTCTTTTCAATGTACAAGTGCAACAAAAAGGCAAGCGGAAGGTGGTGAGGTGATCTTACTGGCACCCTTGTTAAAACAATGTGGCGCAGTGTGCTCATGCTCATGACCTCTTAGTACACTGATCTGTGTACATTATAATGTGACGGAATTGAGCTAGTTGGCACATGTGTGGTCTAAAACAGCCTAAAGACACAGAAACAGGTTGGTGGCCACAGCCACCTTGGCCTATTCTGCGCAGATGCTTTATCTTTTACTATACCTGTTCTATAATATTGAGCGCTACCGCGGGTGTATTGTCCGCCTTGCTTTACAATCCACCCGCACAGACCACACCGACATATTTATCTCACATTTTTTTTTTTAATAAAAATCTGTAAACATTAGAAAAATTGCCTTGTATATTGCTCTCTGTGCGTAATGAAATTTTAAATGATGGTCTGTGCTTACCTTATGTGTTAGTTGTTTTTTGTGCCTTTTTTTGCGCAGTTTGCCATAACGGATACCGTAAACCAACCCGCTCTATTAGCTGCTGCTGTTATAAACAGAAGCAAAGCACAACGCGTGTAAATACGCACAATGTCTCACAGCAATTTGTGACTTTGCAGAAACTCCAAAACAAGGAGGTTTGGTTAGATCCCCCCCCCCCCCCCCCCCCCCCGCCCAAGCCTCGACTCGAACCCTCGAAATGTCGGACTTGTGACTGAAGTGTTCCGACTGCAGAATGTCAATAACGGAAAACAGACTCAGTGATATTTCTTCTTTAACCTAACCCTGCTTCTTTGAATAATCTAACGTAATGGCATCCCAGTAAAAAATGATGATTGGTAGATCACACTTCACCACTGTGTTAAGCACTCAGATTATGCGCAGATTTTCATCTATTTAGATCACTCCTCGCATGCGCAGCTCCAAGAACACGAAATTTTATTTCAATTTTTCTGGGCAATAAAAAATGTATACTTTTTATAGTTTTTGCTTGCAAGCACTTTTGCATGCTTTCTAGCACTTTCCCGCTTTATAACCTGCCGTGTGGATCACCAGAATCATTAAGTCTGGAAAGTGAAGTATGTTTTCCTGCTTTTTCAACTTGCATAACTGTTTTGAAATAATTGTGAGAGGTTAGTTATTAACTCGGAGTCGGAGCATATGTATATAAGTGGCACATTTAATGGAAGCCGGAGCGGGGCAACCACCTTTTTGGAGCGAGGAATTTCTTCTGCAGAAACCTATTTAGCAGAAAGTTTTTTTTTTTTTTTACTGTAAGGAAAAGCCTACCCGGTCAACAAGACCATAGTCTAAGGCTTGGGATCAGCTGAAGAAAGAATCGTGTGGGAATGTCACCCCGTAGGGTAATGCACCTCGTTTCGACCAGGCCCGACGGTAATGCCAGACTGCCTGCTACCAAATATCTCTAAACTCAGCCTTCGGGAGCGTTCCGCTGGAGAGCTCGCTCATGCTCACAACTCAAGAAAAGGCTGCCGTAACGAGGGCACGTGTGCCGGTTAACGGCAGCGCCCTTACGCCCTAAGTAACTGAAGCCGGTGGGACATTCCGGCCGCTCTCTCTCCGGACGTGCTGGTGCCTCTGCCTGAGGCCCCATCACCTTCGGGGGTGGGACCTGGCCCCCAAAATTAAATAATCACGTTCACGATGGCTAGCCGACCCCAGCGGAAAGCCAACAACAATTCGGAGCAATTCGAGATCATACAGTGGAACTGCAGGGGTCTACGGAGCTGGAAAAAACGGTCACACCTCCAGCTCTACCTGCAGTCTCTCGGTACCGCACCGGCGCTCCTAGCTCTTCAGGAACCCGGCGCAGATGCTAAATTCACAGGGTATAGCTCGTTTCAAGGCGGTCCTACAACGTGCATCCTGGTGAACAAAGCGTACACCGCAGTCCCAGTAGACCTCGAACTGGAGACTGAACAGGAATACAGTATGGTCAAGGTCCTGCCGCTCAAGCGCCGCGACCCATCAATACATGTCCTTAACATTTACTGCCCCCCGCATAAGCCGCGCGTGACCTTCAACGAAATCTTCTACCGCGCGCTCAAATCGGCTGACAAGGAACCTCTAGTGATCGTTGGGGACTTCAATGCTCCAAGCCTACATTGGGGCTACCACTTTGAGAAGGCCAGAGGACGCAAGCTGGCGGAGCTCATCTCCACACTTCGTCTTACACTCCTCACGGATCCGTGTTGTCCCACACGTGTGGGCAACTCGGTTACGCGAGACACATGCCCTGACCTGACTCTCGTTACGAACACCAGAGACGCTACCTGGGAGAACCTGGGAGAGACTCTTGGTAGCGATCACTGCCTTCTCCGGGTCACTCTTCTGGCGAAGGCGGCTCGCAAAAAGTGGGGCCACACTAAATTGACCGATTGGCATAAGTTTCGAACAAAAGAGATACCTCCCGTGCTCTTATCCGGCGGATATGCGGAGTGGGCAAAGCAATTAGACACAATACAAAGACAACACGTCACGACACTTCAGACCACTGAAGAGATCCCTGCAGTGGACAATCACCTCCTGCACTTGTGGGAGGCTCGCCGGAGTCTTACCAAACGGTGGAAGAAGCAAAAGCTGAATCGCAAACTTAAAGCTCGCATTGTCGACCTCACGGAGCAGGCTGCGGCGTATGCTGCCCAGCTCACCGATTCAAACTGGATAGAGAAGTGTAATTCGGCAGCGCGTCAGATGAGCTCGAGAGGAACATGGCGCTTCTTTCGCAGTCTCATCGACCCCACTCAAACGAGAGGGGAGACGCAAAGACAGCTCCGGCGGGCTTTGCACGGGTACCAAGGTACGGCGGCTCAACTCGCGGACACCCTGTGCGACAGATATCTCTGCCGCATAGAGGACCCAGTTGGGCCCGAGTACGAGTACGCGGGAAAGCCGAATCCCGACATTGATGCCCCTTTTGAGTTACACGACCTTAAGGCGGCTTTAGCTAAAATGCGGCGAGGTACGGCTCCGGGTCGGGATCGCATAACAGTCAATCTGTTGGCCAACCTCCCAGATTCGGCCTACCTCCACCTGCTAGGGTACATTAACCAGATTTGGGACGGGCGTCCACTCCCTCCCGAATGGAAGACCTCCTTGGTCACTTTCATCCCTAAGCCAGGCAAGCCAGTGAATACCGACAACCTGAGGCCCATCTCACTAACCTCTTGTGTGGGCAAGCTTATGGAGACGATGGTTAGGGATCGCCTCTCTCCACACATAGAGACCAAGGGCCTCTTTGCAGACACTATGTTCGGGTTCCGACCGCATATGTCTGCGCAGGACGTCCTCCTCCAGTTACACCGCTACATAATACGACCCACTGCCATGCGCCACAACGACAAGGCCATCCTTGCCCTTGATCTTAAGGGGGCCTTTGACAACGTTCGTCATAGCAGCATCTTGGCTAACTTGAGTACCACTGATTGTGGGCGCAAGGCATTCATATATGTAAGAGACTTTCTCTCCAAGCGTCAGGCCTTCCTCAAGATTGAGGATGACGAATACGGACCATACACGATGGGTACACGGGGTACACCCCAAGGGGCGGTCTTGTCGCCACTTCTTTTCAACATTGCCATGATGCAGCTTCCCCACCAATTGGCCCGGGTGGAAGGCATTCATCACGCACTATACGCGGACGACATAACAATTTGGACTACCGAAGGGAGCCTTGGGGAAATGGAGGACCGCCTTCAGCGGGCCGCCACCATAACCGATAGCTACGCTATCGGCTGTGGTCTCCAATGTGCTCCCGCAAAATTGGAACTTCTGCACATCAGATCCGATCCTAAGGACAACACGAGTTTGCAAATCTCTCTGACGGGAGGCCCCATCAAAGAGGTCGGGGAGCTCCGCATACTAGGTCTGTTCATCCATAACAGGCTCAGCCCGGATTCCACTATTGCCAAACTCAAGCGCGTAGGCGAACAGGTCGGACGCATGATCCATCGCGTTTCTAACAAGCGCGGCGGGTTGCGAGGCAGGGACGCGCTTCGGCTCGCCCATGCCTTCGTGACCAGCAGGATCCTCTACTCCGCTCCCTACCTTCGCACTACGAAACAACAAGAAATAAGCATCGACACCATCGTTAGAAAGGCTACAAAGCGAGCACTGGGCCTCCCAGTGGCCACCTCCAATGCTAAGTTGTCGGCGTTGGGGGTGATCAACTCCTACCAGGAGTTACGAGAGGCCCACCTCGTGAACCAATATACGCGACTCTCGCAGACGGCATCCGGGCGCCGCCTGCTAGACCGCTTGCACATCCAACACGAGTGCACTCCAGAGGAGACGTGTCGGATTCCGGAGCTATGGCGTCACAAGCTCTGGGTCCCTCCACTCCCGCGCAACATGGACATACATACACACGAAGGCAGACGAGAGGCGCGCGCTCGGGCCCTCGAACACCAACACGGATCCAAACAGGGTGTATACTACGTTGACGTGGCAGGGCCGTCGCCCAATGGATTCTACACGGCCGCAGTAGTTCACCAGGATCAATGCGTTAACGGGCTCTCCTTTCGAGCTCGAAATTCAGCACAGGCTGAGGAAGTAGCCATTGCGCTTGCCGCCTCGGACTTGAATTCGAAGGTAATCGTGACAGATTCGCGTCGAGCCTGTCAACACTACCTGGCTGGCGAGATTTCACCTTTAGCCTGGAGTATATTAAAGCGCGCAGTGAGGGAATCGGACCCTTCGCCCAAACGCATAGTTTGGACTCCAGGCCATCAGGGCGTTAGAGGTAATGAGGCTGCGGACGCGGCTGCCCGAGCGCTTACCTACCGGGCACCTCACCCAGGCTCTTCCGGCTCGGAGATTGTGCAACCGCTTCTGCGGTTCAGAGAAATTCTGGACGACTATTGCGAACGCCATCGTCTTTTCCCGGTCCCTGCTAAGGGCCTGAGTAAAGCTGATGAGCGAACTCTGAGGCGCTTGCAGACCAACACTCTGTTGTGTCCTGCAATAGTGAAACATTTCGACCCCAAAATTGATGGGCGCTGCCCTCACTGTGGGGAAGTTTCCGATACCTTCCACATGGTTTGGGCCTGTCAAAAGAATCCTTCCCTTCCCCCCAATCCTTCCCCTTCCCGAGAGGCATGGGAGGCAGCCCTGCTCAACTGCTCGGGGCTGGAGTCTCAAAGGGCTCTAGTCCAACGGGCGCGAGTAGCGGCCTCGTCCAGCGGGGTCCCGGACTAAGGACTCCACCTATGTAAAGGGCCATTTTTGGCCTGCAAACTCTCCTGTTGTTTATTAAAAAGTTTTCACCACCACCTATACATAATCGCTTACATATTTTGGGATCAATGTCGAGAGTAACGCATTAACATCGGTTATCTCGGCGATCTTGCTTTGCATCGAATGAATATCAAGCTCTCGCAAGTAAATATATCTGCAGGCCGGATTTCCTACCACGTTTCAAAAAGTTTTGTCACGCCTGATGAGGCTGATGGCCCACTGGCATTGTGTCCTGCGACGAAGCTTACGGGAACTGTGCATACTAATTATGTGAATCTATTGCGACGTGAATGCAGTGAAGCGATATTTTAGAAAAATAATTACAAGATGGGCAGTGAAGTACACACTTGATATGGCTAGCGCCTTCGCGTTTCTCGAAACGCATTCTACTGCACACTGACGAAATGGTACAAAACAACCACCAGCTCCACTCCGCATTCTTTGCTGCTGCCAGCGCCGTGAGTAGATCACCCTCTGTTGTAAACAACGGGACGTCAAGGGGCGCGGTCTGATGTGCAAAACCGCCGATTTTGCGGGGAACCACTTGAGGACATACATCAATACGATTTTTTCATTGCAGCAAATCCAGCACGCATGAATGAGAACATCAGGGTACTGGCAACCATGTAGAGGAATTCACTTCTTCCAACACCAAAGTAAAACAATATTAACTTGGTCCTGCCTATTCACTAAGCAAGAATTCATTCAAAAATTGCGTAGACACTTTGGCAACTGAAGTGTTGAGAGGCGAAAGCCGAGGACACTATGCCGTGACGACTTCCGGTGGATGTGACGTCGCACCGTCCCAGTGGCTATATTGATACCCAAATTATACATCTTTAATTACGCTTAATTATACATTTTTCCATCAAATTTGACACAAATCTGGAGTTTTTCCGACCATTCTGTGACAATTTTCACTACGACGGGACGACATCCGGTGGATGTGACGTCACACCGTTCCCGTGGCTACATCGACGTCTGCGCTATTTCGACGCAATTTTGACATTTTTGACTGTAATTAATTAATCAATTATTCTACAGTCATCAAACGTAGCTTCTATGTTCATTTTTTCCTCCTCTATCTGAATCAATCATTCGTTTTCTCCTATCTTTTTTAGTTCCCGAGTTAACAGGAGTTAAACGCTGCCAAAGGTGTGACACTCTCTGGTAACGGACGACATTATGAGCTATTAAAGGCTTTCGCCTTAAAAGGTTCACAATCGAGTACTGCAGTGGCCCCGGGGCGCTCGTAAATAGCATCGGTGCGCGCCGTAGTGCCCCATTCGCCCACTATAATGCGTGGGAAGGCTGTAAACAGACGTTACCATGCTCGGCTAATCGGTTCGGCAAAGGGATCGAGGAGCAGTGGAGGGAGAGTGTATACTGTAAACACTAATGCACCTGTATGGGTGTAAAAAGGGAGTATGTAAACCTCAAGCGCACTTTCTTCTTTAAAGGGTGTGCGCTAGAGGACAGTTTACTTCCTTTTTACTCCTTTTTCTGTTTAGAGTGTAGTGGCCAGGGTGCGTCCGGAAGAAGGAACGCCGTTCTGAGTATAAACACTAAGCGCTTTTTTTTTTCATTTTGTGATAGAACGGGAACGTAAACTGGACAAATCAGGTAGTCCAAGTATGATTCTTCCGGACAAGACCGGACGTTGGGACTAGGGGACAAGTTTTCCTCACGCGGATGGGAAAGACCAGTCAGCCCAGTCGCGTACGCTTTGTACCAAACCTGCAAAGACAAAGGCTGGCAAAAAAATTTCGGGTCGCCATTACACGGCTGTGACCGCAAAGAATAAGTACACGACGTCGTTTGAGCCGAATTTCATGTCATTCAAAGCGGCTTCATTCGCGATTTACTTTGCCATTGCCATTACTTACTTTGCCATTACTTTGCCATTGAATCTTTTGCCAGCTTGGGTATCTTAGCGCTGGTGAATTTAATGCTTATGTACGCCATCTTAAGGCAGCGACGTCTGGTCGCGGGCTTGTGAATTATGCTCAGTACTGTATAGGTGACACGTGTCCAGCTTTCGTGGACAAATATCTTGAATATTGGAGTATTGTAAGGCACTGTTATGAAAATATTGAAAGTAAGGGCCCATTCTTCCCATGCGTAGCAAAATCTTTCTTTTAATTTTTTTCCATCACTCGCATTGAGTATTTAAAGCTGCCATAGAGAACCAACGGGGTACGCTTTTGAGGAAAGCAAAAAGGTTAATAGCAAAAAATGCAAGCCTTCCGTCGGAAGATCTGCGGATATATTGATTGTTATAGTTATATATTTCCATATACGATAAAATTCAGTTCACAAACTATTTCCGATTGAAAAATGCTTCTGTACAGAATTTCTGGGTATGGCACAAACGCCGAAAAGTATTGGTCAGCGTAGGCCAAACAATGACACCATTGGACTTCAGTAAAACATGGTGCTGGGCGAGTTGGTAATTCATACTTGGTGGGAAGACTTATCCTCCCCTGTGGTTGTCGTTTTTTGCGCTGTCTTCCCACCAAAGTACCATTGGACTCAGCTTACTGCAAGCAGTGGGCGCTGTTCTTAAATAAGAACGGTCGGGTCAGTGGAAGGCCTCAGTCATCCTAAACTATCATATGCTTTTGCTCCATTATGTACTATCGCGCTCAATATGAGTTGCAACGCGCGGTCATCGACCGGGGCTCGTTCCGTGGTGTGCCTCCTCGAAACAGTCGCTCGGAATTCTGGGAGAAACTGCTGTTCGAGGAAACAACAGCACCCCCGCTCAGGAAAAAGTTTCTCCCAGAATTCCGAGCGACTGTTTGGAGGAGGCAGACCACGGAACGAGCCCCGGTCGATGACCGCGCGTTGCAACTCATATTGAGCGCGATAGTACATACCGCAAGCTGTCCCTTCTACCAAGATAGTAGAAATGCTGCCATAATATCGAGCTTAATGGCTATGGTGCCAGAATACCATTCGCAAGGGTGATTAACCTAACATACATATACATATACATAACACTCTTCGTCGTACAGAAGATATGTCTCTGAATTGGTAAAAAAATAGCGTGATCATATCATGATGACTAGTCATTGTTCCGCGTAGAGAGGGCCTTTCGGCTACCCTTCATGCTTTTTTTCTTCAGTTCCATCTGACTTCCAAACTAGAAACGTTGAGAGCCAAAGCGAATTCTCAGGCGACAAAGCTGTCGTTCTGAGCTCTGGGGCCTTCCCGCACTCTGCCCGTGGCCCACCTTATTGTCTACGGAAGAGTTGACGCCCAGCCTGTTGCCGCGCTTGTGCAGTGGCTCGCGCAGCCGCCGGCCTTGCGGCCCGGGGCCGTGTCCCGGAGGGCGACGGCGTCCACAGCTAGGCCCGACCACGGGGCGGCGCTCGGGTCGCGGAGGGGCCTTCACGTGGCGGCCCCGTCGTTCGGCGCAGCCGGCTGTCCGGGGCATGGCATCTGGCTCAGCAATGGCCGCCGGCTGGCCGCTCGCCGCCGCGTGTGCACCAGTCGGGCTGGCTTCGGAGGCTGCGTAGGCGCATACGAGGGATAGAACAAAAAGATGGCCTCCGAGACGTGTTCCCTACAGCCAGTCGCAGAAGGCTGATCAGGACTACTTTCATAGGTTACGATTTGGGCGCCACTGTGCATGCAAAGAGCTTTAGGCGTAGGCCTTCAGGGCCTCAGAAACTCCCGCGTAGGTGCGGTGTCTCAGGTACTTGAGCCTCGTCCCTGGTTCTGATAAACCCTTCTTTCGGTAACAAGCATAGGAACAAGGAAAGTTGTACAAACAAAACAAAATGCACACGCAGTGATCAACATTTGGCTGGTATAGAAAACAGTAAGTGGTGCAATTGGCTCAGTGGTGACGCCAATAAAAGGAGGCGCTTGGCTTTTCTTTTTCTGGACTTCGTTCCTCCTTGACGAGTGAGCATCTGCCAAGACTGCTGGCTTTTTGGCTTTATTCTTCTCTATCAACAAAAGGTAGTTTTTAACGTGCTGCCATTCAGCAAAGCTTGCATGGTCATCTGTTATTCGACAGTCTAAAAGTGCATTAAAGAGAGCGACGGAGGTAATAAACACATGTTTAGTAAGTATTTTCTCTTACGACTTTCTGATTGGAAAAAAAAACAAAAAAGTTCAACTATCCTTCTAACATAAACAATACAACTAGTTTCCAAGTTCTTGAGTTAGCGCATTTCGATAGCACATTGGAGCAAGTACCAAGGTGCATATAGTCATTTTGTCGCGTTCGTCCTCTGTTCGCTTACTCAAAAGAATGCTGTACCAGACAGCCCAAATGGACACTCAAGACCAAACTTTTTCTTTCGCAAAGTTTTAGTATTGGAATATAAAATACCTGCTATTCACCGGAACACGCTAAGCAGAATAACCATTACTCGGATAAAACAGCGTCTCGACGTGCGGTTCGGGTCAATTCACCTCAGTTATCCCGAGTGACATTTTGCCGACGCCCTCGCGCGTGTTGACAAAAAGATTGTCCGTCGTCCTAGACGGGCACGATGGACGCGAATGAGCGCAATTTCCTTTTCCTTCTCATCGCAGCTCGGAGTCCGCGCATGTCGAGAGCCGTCACAGCCAAATGCTTCGTCTCTTCGCCTCTCCGCATAGACGCTTATCGGCCCACCCAGCGCGCTAGCTTCCAGCCCAACCCTTCGATCTACTCCCCTGCGTTTGTTTTGCTCGCTCGTTCGGCGATCGAGTATGCATCCAGCGCTGTCTGGCACCAAGCAAACCGAACACCCGACGTCGCCTCAAAGGAAGGTCGCAGCCCTCACTCCTTTCCTCCCCGAGTCCTGCGCTTCCTCCTCATCAGAGCAGGTGGACGCAAGGCCAGGACCGCTGGCCAGGCGGTGTTCATTGTTTGTCCGTCCGATGAAAAACAGTCCGGAGTCGCCCAAGCGCGCAACAATAGGCTTTTATGCCCGGCACTCGAGAGAGGTTCTCCCACCGCGAGCGACCATTGTGGTGCGATCCGGACTCCCGCAGCGCTAGCCGCCACACACCGCCTTCGTTTCGCTGCTGTCCTCATGTCCTCGCTATGGGCCCACAGCCTGACAGCCCCGAGAAGTTGTGTGGTGGCGTTCATAGTACGTCCCGGTACTCCAATATGCTGGCAGCTGATTCGGTCATTCTACCAAATGGCTGAAGTTCTGCTGGTGTGTTCTTTGTGGAAAGCAGCAGGAGGCGCGGTAGCACGACGCATATTGCGACTCGTGCTGTCGCGAGGAACGCATTTGTTGATGCTGACAACTGTCTCTCTCCGCTTTGAGATCTATCTCCCAGGATCCCGGGATTTATCTCCCGGGATTTATCTCCCGGGATTTATCTCTCGCCAAAGCTTTGCATATTGACAGCAGAGCCATGCCACGTGGCCTATCGACTCAAGCAAAGAAAGTAGCTTGCTGTAGCACACGTAGCGGGAGTTGCTAAAAACCAAAGTAGGAAGCACTGTGCCCAAGAGAACGCTGCCACCCCTCCCCCCCCCCCCCCCCCTCCCCTCCCCTCCCAGCCCTATATAAGCTTGTCCCGTTTCGTCGCTACCTTTTGGAACTATTTCTGCCCATTATAAGTAAAGCAATAGAACCTTTTTCAACTGCGTGAGGGAAGTGCAATTAGATTAAGCAGCGCCTGGAAGTTTGAAAATATCGAACACAGGATCCGTACAGAATCAAAAAGCGTCAAGAGCATGTGACGCCGGCGGTGAGCTACTACCAACTCTGGAAACCACACATACAACTACATTCATGTTTTCTGATAATCAGGAAATCTGTTTTGAATGCCAATAGCATCAAATTCTTGCCTATTCTTCTCGGACACACAGGCAGTCCTCTCCCTACTACTGTTTAACCTCACGATGAAAGACCTCCCCGCACAGCTGGACCGCATCGAGGGCGTTTGTCGTTCGCTCTATGCAGATGACATTTCGGTCAAGTCGAACTCTAGCGGCGAGGACGAAATACAGGGCCGCCTCCAGGCCACGGCGGACACCGTACAAGCACATGCTGCATCCTGTGGCCTTGCCAGCGTCCAAAAGAAATCTGAACTCCTGTTTATTGACCGTAGTCAATCACGTCCCGACCACCCCCGAATGCCATCACCTTAAGAAATTTGAATGCCCAAGACATTCCTGTCAGACCAGAAATCAAGATCCTGGGTCTCATCATATCCAATGGCCGCGCTGACACCTCAACTATTGAACCAAATACTCCGCATGGTTCAACGAGTCAAAATTAAACACCATGGCATCAAAGAACGATGATGCGCTCGAAATTTTCCCGGCCTTTGTGCTACCTCATATCACATAAGCGCTGCCTTTCCCTCTGGGAACAGGAGCGAAACAGAATGAATACGCTGGTGCGTAAGGCATATAATACGACACTTTGCCTACCTATGAGCACTTCTACAAAATGCTTTCTCAGTCTGAGCATTAAAAATACTCTGGATGAGCTGCTGGAAGCCCATCGCCTTGTTCAGCTTACTCCCCTTACCCTGGCACCAACCTGACGCGATGTCTTACGAACACTTAAGCTCTCTCCCCTGTACCCCACCCCATGAACCACAGAGCAGACCTCCCGATGAATCTTCACAAAGGGCCAATCATTCGACCACTCCTTCGCCATAAAATCCAGCACAAGACAACACAACACACTCCTTGGCCGTATGCACCCTCAGTTCGCCGACTCCAGACGACAGGCCCCAACACAGCATCTCTCGTGCACACAGAAAACCAACCCTGCCGCACTTTGTTGGACGCAACAGGACACATATACCCCAAAATGGCCACCACAGTCTCGAAGTCGAATGGCTCCTTAGTCGGCGTTACCTCCATACGCACCTCAGAGATCTCCCTGGCCGAAGAAGCCGCGATAGCTTTGGCAGGGGCCACCGCACAACAGCCATCACCTTGACAGGCTCTCAAGCAGCATGTCGGAACCTCATGCGCGGTAAAATAGGCCCAGTCGGCCTCCCCATCCCGTGCACAACTCCCATGGATAAGGATGTTGTGATCTGGGCCACGGGGCACCAGTCGGCACGGGAGCCACGCACCGACACGCTCGCGACCTTCTCTTCCGATCACCCCCTTCCTCAGATCACACCTGCGCTGCTACACTCCTTTCTTACTCGGACATCCCGGATGACTACACGCTGACCAGATGTACTTAACCACCTCCCTCAGACCACCTTAGCAGAGCAGAACATGTGTACAGACGACTACAAACCTTTACTTTTCCTTCCCCTCACAGAGTTCATGTATGGTACTTCTCACTTTACTCCCCAGACTTCCCTCATTGTGGCAAGTGGGCTACACTCTGCCACAAGATATGGACATGCCAACACACTCCCACCCTCAATCCAATCCCAAACCCACAACCCACGCACTGGCCGCCCTACTCAAGCCCGACTCGGACTGCCAACTATGGCTAGTCTCCGAGGCCGGCACAACAGCCTCAGACTATAAAATCCCGAACTAGGGACTCCAAATTTTGCTTTACTAGCCAATAAAGTTTTCATCATCGTCATCGGCAGGTAACGATATTGCCCCTGTCCTAGTGTTCTTTACCACTGGAACGATCTTCAACGTGCTCTCTACATGAAATGTTTCACCATTTAGCACAGTAGTTTTTACGGCAGTGCATTTCCGCGATAACAGTGCAATGGTTGCCATATGTGTCTTCGCAAACGCCGAACACGTATTCATGTAGCTCGCTTTGCGTTTCTTTTTCAAAGATCGAGTTCAAACCTCGCCCGCTCGGCAGCGGTAAAATCAAGTCCACCTTTCCTGAACACCACTTTTAACTGCGTGGCAACTGTGGAATATTGTAAAGTACTGTTTTGAACATATGATGGGAATGGTCTAATCTTCCGATGCGTTGCAAAATCTCGCTTTCGAAGTTTGTACTGCGCTCGCACTGAGTAGTTAAGACTGCCATAGTAAATCAATGGGGGCGGTTTTGACAATAAATAGCAGAAAATTACAACCGTACCGAGGAGATATCTGCGGATATATTGAATGTTATGATGAAATTTTACGATATGTGAAAAAACCTGCGTGCATAAACAACTCAGTGCTAAAAAAAGCGTTTGCCCATAATTTTTGGCCTTAGGCCGCATATACGTTTACTATTCACTCACGCGCGCACACGAGCACAAACAAATTTGCATTTCCAAACAAGCTTTAAAATTATACCCCAACTCGGTTTTGCACGTGTTTTAGTGGTTTTTAAAGTGATGCGCTTGGCGGAGACATGCATAGAATGTCCATTGTATTCATACGATTTTTCGCGTCATCGAATTAACGCCTTCATCTCTATTCATCTTACTGTCGCTGTGTCTTTTCAGCCGCTGTCAAAAGAATATCAGGTTTTATGCCCTCATCTCCGCCATCGGTTATCATTTCGTACGGCACATCTCCCACGTGCGAAACTAGCGCGCGCGCTGCGAGATGCGAGCGCGCGTTAAATGTCAGGTGGTCGAAATTAATCTGGAGCCCTCCGCCTCTTTCTCCCTTCCTTCTTTTACTCACTCCTTCAACCCTTCCTCCATGGCGAAGCTGAGGGGTCAGGCAGTTACTGAGAATTTCATGCTTACGCTGGGCTGGGCGAGTTGAAGAGGACACAGCTTGGGAAGTTCAGCGGAACAAAGGGACGAGTACAAAGGAAGGAGTCATAGACGAGCGCTGTGGCTTCCTCCTTTGTACTCGTCCCTTTGTTGCGCTGAACTATCCAAGATACTGAGAATTTCTTTTCTTCAGTGCCGGTTTTATTAACAGTCTAGAAGGGCTCTCACGTCTCTATTTTTCACAAGCCGGGAGTAGATCGTGCAAATAAATGCGTCGCTCACACCGCCCTTCTCTGGTACCTCGAGAATGTCAGCCGGCGCCGTTTTACACTCTTCGTCGGCTTTCAGTTACCTTACAACAATTTCTTTAAACAGTCATTAGACTCTTCATAAACTTTTGTGAATGAAGTCTGTAGATTTACTGCACAGAAATCCTACAGACTGGTCTATATACAATACAAATCCTACACACAATCTATACATCTATGGGCAAGCACTTTTAGTAGACTTTTGTCTGTAGACAATGAATATACAAAGGTAAATATTTGTCGGAAGGGAGTAGAGTCTACGAGAAGTCTATAAAA
The DNA here is from genome assembly GCF_055824585.1 of Amblyomma mixtum. Classification (NCBI taxonomy): domain Eukaryota; kingdom Metazoa; phylum Arthropoda; class Arachnida; order Ixodida; family Ixodidae; genus Amblyomma; species Amblyomma mixtum. Next base: position 249,970,431 of record NC_143012.1, read on the forward strand.
AGTCTATAGATCATTTTCATAAGAGCTGCTTCTAATCAGATATATACACCCCCATCAAAAGTCGTCAGACCACAAGGTTTGCTGTTCAGGCCGTTAATGAAGTATTCACGACACCTGTCAAGCCTTAAATTTATGCGAGAAGAGAAGAACCCTTGCCTTAGCCTTTCAAGGCCCTTTGATCTTTCTTTAAGGGTGCCGCGAGTGACCCACTATGCGACTCAAAAGCAGACCGTAGGGACCGAAGACTTTTGACAAAGACTGTACATTAAAGAACGGGCAGTCTGCTCCCGGTGCCCATTGTATAGATGTGCCCACTGTATACACGAGCCCAAATAGGCGTGCTTGCCTTGCCAGGCCTGCGGTGTACACGACGCCCTCCCCGCTGAAAGTAGCATGTCGGAAGCTGGGCAGGTAGACGTCCCTCGGTTCGAATCCTGACCCTTGCAATTTTTCTTGCCATATTCGTTTCCTTCCTCAGAGCGAGATGCAACTGTTTTTGCAAAACGCAGAGTTTTCCGACAGAAGGAGGTAATAAGGAGGCGCTTGTATAAAAGATTTGGCGCTACATGCTTTGATAAGCCCCTGGCTGTCTTTAGCGCAGTTGGCGCCCGAGCAGGCGACAGGCAGGCCATAACCGCAGCATCGGGTATTTATACGCACGGCACGCGTACGAGTTACAAGCGCGCGCTGTCCACTTACAAAATGCACGCGCGATGGCGTTCTAATCACGGACAGATGCCTTGAACGCTCCCCAGGTCCTACGGGCCGTCGCTCCGGGAGACATATTGTACGCGTGTTATGAGACGTCGTTTCACGCTCGGGCCGAGCTTTACCTAAGACGCCTTGGCCGTATCAAGCTCGGCGGTTATCTAACTGTACCGAGCTTGCTGCGCCTTCTATCGGTGCTTTGCGCCTCTCCAGGCTTAGCGACCTATCCAGCCAGAGAGATCAGATGACGGAGCAAGACACGGAGCAAGAGTATCAAGTACTCCTTAGCGCCGCTGGCGTCTCGACTGGTGAACTTGACCCCGACGCGGATGGCAAGCGGTCGTAGTGGCAGAGCCGCATTTGGGAGCTGCGGGGGATCCACATTTCCCAGTCGCGGTAACCGCGGATTCTCCCACGCCCTTGGCAACTGCGAGTCGGGAGAGGAAGTGTACCTTGTTTCGATCCGGATGTCATCTCTCCCTTTAGCACAGGCCCTTAATGTTGTCGTTTCGCCTGTCGTTCTTAGAATAAAAGTTCCTGCGGAAGATTTCAGAATATGAAAGAAGAAAATTGGATGGATGCCAATGAGTAATTTGCTGCCTTGTTATGAAAGAAGCAAAAAGGTTGAACTGTCTCGCTAACTAAAGGCGCCGCCTGGCATTGAATAGTGCATTGTACAGATAACGTAGGCGAGTATTCATGGCTGTGATATTAGACTGTGAGGAAAAAGGCGTTTTCGTAGTTACTACCTTCTGATAACTTCCGCGGACAACATTACATGCCAACGGGCAAAGAAAAAAAGGTGAGGACTACTGAAGCTGCGAGGAGCCGAATTTCGTCGCAACGCAAGCATGGCGGTTCGAAATTGAATTTCCAGTATTGGCTTGCACGTGCGAACCCTATAATGCGACTCGAAAAAAACTTTTCAAGAAATGTGGGGCTTAACTACCCGAAGCAACACATAGGCTACGAGGGATGCCCTAGTTTACGGGTCCGGATTAATTTATACCACCTGGGGTTCTTCACCCTGCGCTCACATCGCACAATATATAAAGGTGCTTTTGTATTTCGCCTTCATCGAAAGCCGGCCGGCGCAGCAGCAATCGAGGCCGCGACCTTACCTTGGGATCAATAGCCCAACGCCAAAGCCACTGAGCCTTAGCTCAAGGGAAACTTTTTCAACAAAAAATGCTTCTCGGCAATTCGGGACAACATGGCATGTCTGAGTACGCAAGAAGAGGCAATTATGACAAAAGAGCTCGCGCTTTATAGTCGCGAAGCTGATGTGCAGATCGTGGAGTGAGGTAAGTTGCATAAATGAGAGAAATATATTTTTTCTTTATTTATTTTTTGGCAGTCGTTTGGTCGGCGTCTGGAAGAGCTAAACTGTAGCAACGAGGTGATACAGAGCCTTTTTCGCTTTTTCCGGACAGGCGAATCTCCCCGAATAAAATAATCTCCTTGGAGTACTTTAGTTCCTGCGCGGGACTTTGAAACTTGTGAAGGAGCCACCAAGTCACTGGCATGGCGATATGTGCAAGTGAACGCGTGGTGGCCGATAGGACGGAGTGGGTGTCCGCGATGAGCGCAGTTCACCAGAAAGCAGTGCCAAGAACGCCGTGCCAGCATTCAAGTTAAATTTATTTTTGGATATGACCGAGTTCTGCTAGGAGCACACAGCATGAGAGAGGAGAATGGGATGGTGGTGGCTTTTAAGGAAACCCACACTCCTACGAGACTTGCATCGCCTTCATAAGGACTACGAGGTGTTAGGCGAAATTCTTGCTGTTGTTGTTCGTTGCTTGTTTTTTTCTTTTAATTTTCGGCAGCAACCAATCTAAAGCCTCGGTGCTGGGCGCATGCCAACCCCTTCTCACAGCTCGTTCTTCGTAGAAGCGAAAAGGTCGATATGAGCCCCTTTTTTCCCGAAGAACGGCGACGCTCTCTATCCCGGCGGCGGCGTCCTTTACATAATCGTCGCACAGAGCAGGCGCCTTATGCGAGCCCCGCCTTCTCCGGTGCCGACACTCTTGCTGTTCAAGGTGCCCCGAGATCGCCGTGTCGCTAACGGCCGGACGAACTGCTGTGCTAGAGACTTCGACCCAGTGCCGTAATCGCGGCGCCTCGCAACACCCAGGGCTGTCGCAACTGTAGAGCGCGTGAAAGCCCAATCCTCGAGCCTTCGGGCCTTCGGGCTCGGCTCGTCCAACGGGCTGACTGGGTCGCCGAGGCGCATAAGCTCTTGGCCCTTCTGGCTGGGTTGACCTGCTCCACCCCTCCCACTCAGCCTGCCTGCCTGTCTGTCTGTCTGTCTGTCTGTCTGTCTGTCTGTCTGTCTGTCTGTCTGTCTGTCTGTCTGTCTGTCTGTCTGTCTGTCTGTCTGTCTGTCTGCCTGCCTGTCTGTCTGTCTGTCTGTCTGGCTGTCTGTCTGTCTGTCTGTCTGTCTGTCTGTCTGTCTGTCTGTCTGTCTGCCTGTCTGTCTGTCTGTCTGTCTGTCTGTCTGTCTGTCTGTCTGTCTGTCTGTCTGTCTGTCTGTCTGTCTGTCTGTCTGTCTGTCTGCCTGCCTGTCTGTCTGTCTGTCTGTCTGGCTGTCTGTATGTATGTATGTCTGTCCGTCTGTATGTACGTCTGTCCGTCTGTATGTATGTATGTATGTATGTATGTATGTATGTATGTATGTATGTATGTATGTATGTATGTATGTATGTATGTATGTATGTATGTATGTATGTATGTATGTGTGTGTGTGTGTGTGTATGTATGTGTGTGTGTATGTATGTTTGGTTTATGGGGGTTTAACGTCCCAAAGCGACTCAGGCTATGAGGGACGCCATAGTGAAGGGTTCCGGAAATTTCGACCACCTGGGGTTCTTTAACGTGCACTGACATCGCACAGTACACGGACCTCTAGAATTTCGCCTCCATCGAAATTCAGCCGCCGCGGCCTGGATCGAACCACGTATTTCGGGCCGGCAGCCGAGCGCCGTAACCACCGAGCCACCGCGGCGGGGCTTATGTATGTATGTATGTATGTATGTATGTATGTATGTATGTATGTATGTATGTATGTATGTATGTATGTATGTATGTATGTATGTATGTATGTATGTATGTATGTATGTATGTATGTATGTATGTATGTATGTATGTATGTATGTATGTTGGTTGGTTGGTTGGTTGGTTGGTTTATGGGGTTTAACGTCCCAAAGCGACTAAGGCTATGAGAGACGCCGTAGTGGAGGGCTCCGGAAATTCCGACCACCTGGGGTTCTTTAACGTGCACTGACATCGCACAGTACACGGGCCTCGAATTTCTCCTCCAAAGAAATTCAGCCGCCGCGGCCGGAATCGAACCCGCGTCTTTCGGGCCAGCAGCCGAGCACCATAGCCACTGAGCCACCGCGGCGGGGCTTATGTATGTATGTATGTATGTATGTATGTATGTATGTATGTATGTATGTATGTATGTATGTATGTATGTATGTATGTATGTATGTATGTATGTATGTATGTATGTATGTATGTATGTATGTATGTATGTATGTATGTATGTATGTATGTATGTATGTATGTATGTATGTATGTATGTATGTATGGACGTACGTAAGTATGCTTGTATTTATCTATGTAACTAAGTACGTATCTGTGTATGTATGTATGTATCATCGAACACTGGCAATGCCTGTGTCGATCGGTGAGCCGCAGTTTTGTTCTCGCCTCGAGCAAGGGACGCACCGTAGAGAGCAAAGGCATTAACAAATGCCCTGCGTCTTGCTCACCAGCCCGATTTCTCATTCGAACGGATTCTGTTTTGTTGTAACGTGTGGCTGCAGCCTGTGAACGCGAGTTTTCGGTTATGACATAGCACGTTAACTAATATTTTGATTGGCGATTTTCGGGGGGAAGGGGGGGGGGGGGGGCAAGATTATATTGGAAAATTGAAGGTTGCCAACATCGAAGGTGGCTCCAGTTTATAAATTTTCTTAATCGGCTATGTGGTTTCAAATATAAAATGTGAAAAATACGCGTTTGAAATCGTGCTGAGTTGTCTATCCCGCATTTCATACTTATCGCTCGCATTTCTTATGCATTAAATACAGACGCCGCAGACATTAACCTGATTTCGGTGAGTACCACGAGTAACGACGCCAGTTGATAAATATGCAATGCGGGCAAGTCAACTCAACAAGATTTCAAATGCATATTTTTGACGTTAGATATTTTGAACCACTCTGCCGATTAAGCAACTTTATAAATTGGGCTCACCTGCCGTTGACGGCCTTCAATTTCACGATACAATCTTGCCCCTTAAGATCAGAACTTAAAAATTCATTGGGCAATTCTTTTCGATATTTCTGCTTGTGAACTCGCCAAAAGGCGCTAAGCACTAAGTGCTAGGCGCTGAGCACTTCCTTACCAGCATATAATCATGAGCACGGAGGTTTGAGACAGGTAAGTGTAAGAGTTTAGCATGCTTATGCTGTGTTGAAACGTCTTCACGTTCTGGTTGTTTACACTTTCCAGAGTGCTGGCAGAAGTCGTTTGATGCCACATTTGGTGATTCTACCAATAAAATGTTATGGCAACGTATAATAAATTACTTTTTACGCAAAGAAATTGTTTTATAACTTTTTTCTTACATTTCTGTACTTGAATGTATAGAGCTGGGTAAATTGAATTTAAATTGAAACACGCTGGTGAGTTTGGTATGTAAACTCGATAGAAAGTACACGATTGGAACTAGTTACTTGAAAGCCTTGCTTCAGCCACTGACAGCACTTTTGCGACATTATTCAAATAGCACCTGCAGGCTACAATGTAACAATTTCGCCCCCGTTTTTATTTTTGTTTCTACTCACCTGCTAGGCTGTTGCCAACTTTATACCCTTACCTTTGTTTACACTACTGCTTGTTATTAACTCTATTGCCATTTTTTGTTTTTTGTCTGATATTTTACAACATCGTCTCTTTCAGTTTTTGGGTGACACAATTCTTTACAATAATGCCCTCAGGAACATATCTACCCTAGTGAAAGAAAGCTGTATGATGTAATAACTTTATAGGGTTTGTCATACAAATATCCCACATTCATCCTACACATATGATACAAATGTCATCCTCACAAAATCATACTTTCGTCATACGGGTCTCATACAGTATCATATGAAGTGCATCACATTTTTAGGACGAAGCCTGTTTGATATTATTTCAACACACAGCTTTATTCAGTAGGGTAGGTACATATGAACAAATAAAGAAAATAAACTGGAGGTCCATGCACAGCTCCTCAGTTCCCCTCAGTACTGGTGTTTGGAACTTCCGACAAATAAAGTCGGTGCGGTCAGGTCTAAACATAGGGACCAGTCATGCTGCCACTGGACGCACACTTAGCCCTTACTATACTTGACACCTTCGGTAACATGCTACCACACTCGCATACTAAGCGCACACAAATGCCCATGTGGTTAGGTTATCGCACATGAGCACACGGTGCTAAATAGCACCGACAAAGAAAGACTCGTGGTGCCACGCAGACGGTTTCACGCATATTTCGATGGCCATCACATAACCTCTTAACGCTTATGGATCGCGCTTCGTGATATCGGCCTCCTGTACCCCTTCCACCGTGCCATGAACGAAGTATGAAGCCAGGTGTAATCAATCCCGGCGCCTTGCGAGACTCCAGATCCAGCTGTTATGAGTTATTACAACAGTGAAGAGAGCAACGTCACTTGGCGAAATCCCCCCCGCACAAGTCCCAAGCTCAGGCTGTCAGCATTCTTTTTCTATGCTGTCATCAGCAGCGGGCTTACAGACGAACTCGGCGTCCTGTGCCACGGCGTGAACTCTCGACCTGAAATTACAGACGTCGCCATCGTCGCCCCGTTATGCTGTTTCGATACGTACCGCCGCGAACGTCGACAAACGTTGTCGCATGAGCACGTCACAGTTGTTATCTCTGAACGCCAAAGGACGTCAGCCATGCCTAGAAGTGCAGTCTTTGCCAAAAGTAACCGGGCAAGTGTGGTTTGTTTCATAGCCGCATAGCAAAGCACTTGTGGGAGCCCTTAAGCTCTGAATCTGTGTAAAGTAAGGTTAACGCTTGTCCTCATGTTTTGACGCCTTTCGGTCTTTACGGGGGCTGTAAAGGCTTCGTTATACGGTTGAGAAACAAAAACTTGTTCCTCGGTTACTTTTGGCTAAAGGGGTACCTCTTCACGCAAGAGTATAAACACCGCGTATCACTTGAGCAAACGGCTCGAGTTAAGCGATTCAACCGAATGGAGAGCATCTCACCACCTTTGTTATTTTGTTATGCGAATCCCGGACACGCGGCCATGCTCATTGTTTATTCGATCATTATAATAACCCACACCAACAACAACGCACCGCAACGCACATGACAGAGCCATACTCTTCATAAGAAGCCGGAATGGTGACCATCTGCGAAACTGTTTCATTGCAACATGTCTTCTCTAACGCCATCTGCATCGTGTCTGTAACATTTCCAAGCACACAGCCCTGATTCTTTCAAAAAGTTGGTCCCTGAAAACAACCCCACAACTACCACTTCGACTGAGCAACTACTGCGTATACTGTCGCACTCTTCTAAGACAAGTACATACTTTCACTCGCAAGGGTACACTACGCAGTCCCCGCTAGAAGAAGCAAGCTAGCTTTTGCAAATGTTTCCATCTTTCTGGATGTTGTTTATCAAACACTGCAGGTTCTGTAGCTATTGCTAACGTGGTGGGATGAACCAAGTCAAATGATGCATGAGGTCTGCACCATGGAAGTTGCCAACCGTGTTTGAAAGTGTACGAAAAATAATTTTTCGTGCTCGAGAAAAAGCGGTACAGCGTAGGCTCATCATCGAACACGTTAGGTGCCATCAAAAGTTGCGATGTCCCAGGCGTTCTGTGCTATGCCCACAAGGACGTTCAAACAGTGGGTGTACTGCACTCCTACATAACGGTGTATACGAGGATACGATCAAACAAGAATGTTTTTTATGCTCATATCAGCTGCCGGGCATGGAATAAGAGGCCCAACGCTCAATCGCGCGCATAGCAAGGTGACACAAAATGTGGGTGACGTCAACAAATACGAAGCGTGCGTGCCCCTTGAGGAGAGAATCTAAGGGTCCGCAATGGCCTCTTCATTTCAGGTATAGAATGTGTGGTTGACTGTAGCAAGGTTTTCAGATGTTTTGAGGTGAACATCAGTGTGCTCCGGTACTACGCGACATGCTTACTTTCGAGGACGTTTTCCTGCCAACCATTTGTAGGACCTCCGTGTCAATTTCCACAGTATCAGACGTTTTTAGCATTACGGAGTCGTATACCGGTTTACCGGACGGATCCTGCTTGCGCACAGTGGCCTCGCCTGGCCTCACCCATCTCACTGCGCATGCGCCGGAGGCGTCCGGTAAACCGGTATACGTCTCCGGTATGCTAAAAACGTCTATTTTGTGAGAACATTTTATGCACGGTAATGGCATACATCGACATGGTATATAAGCATTTATGTGCTTTCGCATCTGTACCCGTTTAAACGAAGTTATAGAAACCGAGTTTTTTTTTTTCAGTTTCTGAGCCGCTAGAAACGTTTCAGGTGTTACGAATGGAGGGCGCAAAAAAACAATACTGAATGAAGAATACACCAAAAAGCACTGATCAGAGTGCTTTGAAGTTTCAGTGCCTTTCTACGGCTTCATCAGTGGTCAGTAGGAAGTGGTCTTCGGCTCTCATTCTTCAAAGCATAATTGTTTACTAGGGACGCTGCCCTCCTGCTAAATTTTGAAGGAAGCACTGGAGTGACATTGAAATTTAATTGTCATTAGATCATCTATTGAATTTCACCAGCTGCATTGTGAGGTGTCTGCCAATGAAGCATACTCGATACTCGATGTGCATGTAGCCAGGTACGCGCTATTCTGCTTCGCACGAGCTGTCAGTGAAGAGAGTATGATAGCTCAGTTGCACGTTAAACACGAACGGTTGGGGCACTGGCGTGAAAGAAATGGGTGGCGGCAGAATACCATACAGAACCACAGAGCAAGTGCAGATGGCGTTTGCAATTGCGGCAAATGCGATGCTAAAACGTAAATGTGACCGCGCCACCCACAACCAGGCAGAGCGTGGGATTCCATGTTCCAGGCGTGCACACCAATTTCACTGTCATGGCGACAAAGCTTCCCTGTTGCGACTTTTACTTGGTGTTCCAAATTTGAGCCCATGCGGCGTGATAACTTTTTCAGCCCTCTTTGTGCAGGAGGACTGGGCCTAAAGCATCTGTATGTGAGACAGTTGGTTGCCCGTTTATTCTTTTTTCGTGATTGTTCCCATCCGATTATTAGAGCATTCTTGTAGGTTAACTTCATGGCTCTGCTTCCGAACTTCGTAGTTTCTTCCAATTTTACTGAACGCCCCCGTTTACTAGACTTTATGCAGGAAGTTTATGCCTCCGCACGTTTTTTGACAGTTCGGTTTTCAAATGAGTACTTATATTATGGTTCGCGCAAAAATCTGTACAGGGATTTGATAACGACGCTTTTTCCGCCCCCACTGTATCGTTCTGTCTACTTTTGGCTCATGGGTCATGATGTTTTAAAGTGAGCGCGCAAAATGCCAATTTCTCCTTGCACCAAAACATATTTCTATAAATTACACACCGAAACTCTACCTGTCAACACGTGGCTCGATAGGAAAAACATTGTTGTGTCTTGTGTAAACTGCCGCTTGTGCAATGTGCCTGAAACAATGGAACATTGTTTTATAGACTGCAAAGACGCGATTTTGTTTAGGGATGTGTTGCAGAGGACGCTACAGAAAGATTTTCTCCTAAATTCCTACAGTGTGCGCTACCTTGTTGTTTCCCAACCTGACTCGAAACCCTATGATATGATTTTTCTGATTGGACTTCATAGCCTTTGGAAAACGCGCATGCAAGACCGCAATGTTGAACCTGTTGTTTCGCCCAGAATTCGTTTTAGCCTAATGTTGCTGCTGGTAACGGACATTTACAAAGAACTGGACTTTTTACCGGAATGGTTTCCTCTCCTGATGAGCTGTATATCTTTGCCGGCCTTTTAGTTACGTTTTTTATCATGTTTATGCCAGGTAGCGCCTACCTAGCTGTTCTGTAGATAGCTTTTTTGTCTATATACACTCACATATATATGTGTACATATATCCTTTCTGTACATAACCATGTAGAATAAATATCATGAAAGAAAAAAAAACAGTCAGCGGTGAAAACCTCCTGCGGCTTTGATCGACCCAGGACAGACCGTTCGCGCTATACTATCAGCGCTTTATCCAGCTTCGGTTATGAACCCAACCGCCTAGGTAAGCTTGACAATTCTAAAACCGACATCATTGCAGAGCCCCTTAGGTTTCCCGGTTTGTAACGTTTGTATGTGCGCGCGTGTTGAGAGAAGCGGGGAGTCTTGACCCATACGATTTTTTCGCAATGTCTCACCGAAACATGGCAACTGATCGAGCGTGCGCAACCTCACCGTTGTGCACGATCAACCTTCTACAACGCGTCCTCTCCCCCAAGCATTAAAGTGGGCAAAGCTAACCCGACAAGGAGCCGGTCAGTGACACAGGTTCGCAGGAAGCGCACTTTACCCTTGCTGAGACCTTAATGTCACCATCATCTCCACCATAAACAAGGACAAAGGCCTCTCCCAACGACCTCTAGTTATGAAGCCTTAATGTCAGCCCGTCCATTTATTCAGAAACAAAAAAAAACACTGTGCAAGTTCTGTACGTTTAGTTACATTGATAAAAACTCTACTGTTTACATGTGCGCAACCCCTGGCCTTTCCCTACCTCGAACTGAGGTACTTTGTGAGCCCTGACAAAAAAAAAAAAAAAACGCTTATGCTAGGCTGATTTTCTGTTTCTTGATGGTACCTAACGAGTAGCGATCTCTTCAAGCGGGTCATTAATAACGCGCAAGCTTTAACATTTGACATTTAGCTCCTCGACAAAGCTTGCGTGCCCTTTTCTTGCAGGCGGCCCGGGGTGCCGATAAGAAAGGTGTCGGCCCAAAATCAGAGCATTGTTTTTTATTCTTATGTTGAGTGTCACACGCCTCCTTGCTTGCGCAACCAAATACCACGAGAACAAATCGGTCAGCTCCAAATAAAACGAAAAGAAGAAGACGACGCACGAACTTAGCTCTCGTAATAAGCGGGTTTTGCCAGTAATCCAGTCACGGAGTGAAGGGGTTTATACGTTTATGTTGTGTACAAGATGTGAGTAGCCGGAAGCGCATTATACGTACCCGCGCATGCAAACATAGTCGAGACCATAAAAACACATGAATTAAAATGTCCGAACGTTTCATCCTAGATATCTATGCACAGCTTTAGCGTTTAAACACCTTAAATTCTGCTGGCACGTTAAGGCTTGTTGCGCCCAAAACACAATTTGAGACCGGCTAACAAAAGAAATAAAGCTTGTCACTTCGTTACTTTCATTTTTTTTTTAAATTAGGCCTTGTGTTAATCTAGAAGCAGCTCTTGTACCAGAGTTGTGCACCAGAAACTTATCAAAACGGAATTTACGCATCAATACTGAATGCATAGAAATGTCTGTCCTCATCACACGGCCTCACATAGATCAAACTTTCAAACTGAAAGCAGGCAACGCTGTGGGATATGAGGGACGACAGCGCGGAGGACGCTGAATAAATTTCGACCAACTGGGATCGTTTTACTGCGCACGAAACTTGAGTGCACTGGCGTTTTGGCGCGCGTTATGTTTGGTAAGTGATTACGTCTCGATGAGTCTCGTCCAATGCGATGGAATTCAGTCCATGCAACTTAGTGTCTAGAATAGTAATTCAACGCCACTTATTTCAGACGAGTGCACAGAGAGCGCCATTCCTGTCATGTCTGTCTGTGTGCTCGTCCGAAATAAGCAGCGTTGCATTACTATTCTAGAAACTATGCGTCACCAACTTGCCCCGCCACATATTTTATTACTTCTAACTTGCGACACTTAAGTACCCAAAATTGGTTCTGAAACTGCGTCATGCTAATCTCCCCAGCTGCCACTGTCACTTCTGCCCCAGCTGTAGGGTGCGAAGTCTTGGTGTTTCTCTGTGTGCCTCTCTCTCAGATGTATGTGCGGACAGGTTCACTGGCTCTTAGCATGGCGACACATCGCCGGGTCTAATCTCTGTTCGTCGTGTTCGACTGCTCCTGCAACGCCTCTTTTTCTTTCTCTCCTTCCCCTCTGCCATCTTTATCAAACCTTGCGACAACTGATCGCAGCCTGCAACAGCTGCCTGTGGTTGCAAGCGCATGCGCACACTGTCTCGTCGATAAGGTCGCTACCATGTACACCCTTTGTCAGAAGTTTAGAGCCCAACGGGCTTGCATCTAAGCCGTGTGGTGGGGTTTCTGTAGCATTTGTGGAAGTCCTACCCATTGGGGGGGGTAGGACCAAAAATCTTCCTTTCAGGAAATTTTTACCCCTAAGGATGTATTACAAGCCACACGGTGTAGCTCACAAACGAACCACTTGGGCTCTCAACTTCTGGCACAGGGGTACAGGCTGTCGCCTGCAAATCAACGCTCATATACTGCATTTATCCTCGTTACGAGTCTATTCTCCACTCGCAACGCTATAATACTTTCAGCGAAGCACAAAATTATAAGTGAGGCATCGACTTTCGGGGCGAACAAGGTACTAGCGATAGCGGCACCGCAAACAATCCTGCACAAAAATGGCCTAATTCGCGGCCCATGGATATGCAGCCCATACCCACTAAGATCACATGAAATAAGTGGCATGCACTCATGGGACAAGCCCAAAGCTTCACCATTCCTCTTGGGAATGCCAGGACAAACCAGACGAAACGTTAACAGTGCCATAACCGACACACGAGCATGCAGCGGAAGGCGGCCCTGACCAGCGACAGCCCGGACCAGCAAGCCTGGATCGTACAACTAGTCAGCAAGACAACTGCCGCCAGCGAGGCTCCGCTGGGGGGTTTCCATTTGAGGCATACTATACGCCTGAAAGTATGGACTAATCTTTACTCTTTACTTATTTTCGAACAACAGGAGCAAAAACAGGTTCTAATCTTCGGGGCTAAATCTTCCTGCTAAAGCAATCGCGGCAAAATTTCAGCGCCCATGGTAGGACGCCTCTACCCGCCAACAACTCGTAGATAACCTTTCATCACGTCTTCGAAATGGAGTGGGCTACATAAGAGAACTATTGCGGCAAGAAACCCCTGTGAAAGCATTTCAGCTTGTAAGTATGTCAAGTGATTCGAGTCGAACGCTATTTCGCAATGTCTTAGAAGAAGGGCTGGGGTATCGTCTGTGCTTGTTACAGCGACCTGACACAGTTGCGCCACGGGTCTGTTCGGTAACGCTCATCTTGTCGACTCGCGGGTCGGGCGAAAGCGATTTTACGTTACATACCTGGCAACCCAGGGTACCCTTTGCAATTGGCCTGTTGCCACCAAGGAGCGGCTGTGTTGTAATTTAACTCCAAGAAACTAAGCAGCAGCATTCTTGCTATGCAACGGGCAGCGCACTAAATAATGTTGCAGAGTGTTGCAGGTTGTGTGCTTCCATAAAAAATTCTGTATTTTGTAGTGACAAGATGCATCAGTTGCTCGACTATCGTCCTCGCGATATATAGCACCGTGAAGGCAGACATCCTTCACGGTGCTTGTTGAAAAGTGCCTTGTTGAAACACGTACAGTAATGAAAACTGAAAAAAGGAAAATTGGTTTTTGTGGAAAGGAAGTGGCGCAGTAACTGTCTCACTTCTCAGTGGACGACTTAACCACGCCGAGAATGAATGAAGGAAGGAAGGAAGGAAGGAAGGAAGGAAGGAAGGAAGGAAGGAAGGAAGGAAGGAAGGAAGGAAGGAAGGAAGGAAGGAAGGAAGGAAGGAAGGAAGGAAGGAAGGAAGGAAGGAAGGTGAGAGTGAAAGAATTAAGAACCACCGACTTGTGCTTAAATAACTATCGCATACAGTATCTGCACACACAACACTAGACGCGATGCTTACTTAATCACGAGTCCGTGGTTTACAGTACAATTCCACGTAATTTGTAAGCCTTCGTAACCTTTATAGCCGTATGGTTTAAATCACTGACATTTTTTTTTTCGTATTTTCTTCCACCATTATGTGATGCGTCTTGCGCTGCGCGGTGTCAGTACACGTTAAAAAACCCGAGATGGTCGAAATTAATTCCAAGCCTTCCGCTAAGGCATCCCTTACAGCCCATGTGCCTCTTCGGGATGTTAAACCCAAATACCGAAGTAGTTTCTAGAGTTCTAGGTGACCTGCGTAAAGGATGACGTAGACAATTTGTTTCCCTATCTTAATAGCAGATAAGACCACATCAAACATTTTCTTGAATGTGTCTCTATGGTTACAGCCTGGTTAAGCTCAGAAGATAATGCTGTTGCAAGTGGAAGCTAACTATTTTTCGCTATTCCCTTTGGTTATTCCTGGCGATAAACTATTTTCAAAGGTCTGAGTCCGTTGTCCTAAGGACGTGCTGTCAGCTTCATTCAACATGGCGTCATTCATAGCGCAGCGAGCAGAAGAAGCCATAGCCACATCCATAGACTTATAGGCCTTTTAGAACTCGCCGCTGCCACACACCCACTGGGCTGTGGCAGCAGCGTTTCGATCGGCGGATTTCGCCGAGGCAGCATATGGTGCAAAGGCTTGGTACAAAAAGTAGGTGAGCTCAATGAAGTCGTAAACAGTAAAAAGGTAAGGTTAGCACGACAAATACATACGCTACCTTGCGCCGCCGAAGTTAAAGGTGCTTATTCCGGCAGAAAGTTTTCAGCAAAAAGAACAGCTCTGGCTTCAGTATGTGCCGTTATTCAGCTGCGCAATACATCGCGTCTCCGTCGTAGGTAACCAGAGATCTCATCATTGAAAATTAGAAAACTCATTTGTTGTTTAATTAACTATTTAATAAAGCCGAAAGTGCTCCTCCGGACAATACGGAGAAGATTTTGTACTTCCCGCAGTAAATTTTCGCATAATTAGAGAAATATTATTCGTAAAGCAATTTTACAGAGCAGAGTACTCTCTCAACTGATCAGTGTCAGAATAGGGCATGCTTCGTACATCAGTAGAACAAGAAAAGTATACAAGTGATACAAAAAGCGACAAACACACTACTGCTAAGGAGACATTAGCTCCATTATGAATTCCCGTTATTGCAGATCTAACTGCTTAGATGCGTACCTTCGACGTTAAGGCTCTCCATATGACGAGAGCGCCCAGTCTGCAGTCACTGTGCTGGAAAGCTTATGCACAAACATTTAGGAAACGAATACGAGATGCCCCATCGTTTTTATTGCTTTATGTAAACATAACCCGCGGTCCACCATCCGCGACATGAATCCCGACTTGCGAAGAAGTACGCGCATATGACTATACTTCTACTACGCGAACGCGTATTCGGCTGACAGCAGAAAGATTGTTAAGCGCTAACTATTAGACTAACTAAAGTTCTTCTTTTCTTCGCATGCAGTGCCATTGGAGTGCCAATTACCTACCTTCTTTTTTTAGAGCGAAAGTTATATACTTCACGACTAAAGCTGCAAAAGCCGATTCATCGCTGAAGCTATGACCTTGACGTTGAGTAAATAAATATTGCCGTGACTGGGATTCAAACCCGTGGCAATGCGAATAGATCAACTTAACCTCGATCAGAACGTAACTTGAGTCAAATATCGTCGCCAGATGTGCCGACGACTCAGCAATGGAGAACCATGAGCCAATCAGGCTAAACACATGCTTTCGCGCGACTACTCTGTTTAACTATGTTAAAACCCTAGCATTTTTTTTTCTCTTTTGCCCTCTTTTTAACTTTCTTCCTGACACTTCACTGTTTGATAGAAACAAATGTAAACACTCCCTAGGTAGCAAGATTACTTTATTGTGCAGTGGGCCCCGCCGAGGTGGCTCAGTGGTTACGGCGCTCGGCTGCCGACCCGAAAGAAGCGGGTTCGATCCCGGCCGCGGCGGCCGAATTTCGATGAAGGAGAAATTCTAGAGGCCCGTGTACTGTGCGATGTCAGTGCACGTTAAAGAACCCCGGGTGGTCGAAATTTCCGGAGCCCTTCACTACGGCGTCCCTCATAGCCTGAGTCTCTTCGGGAAGTTAAGCACCAATAAACCAAACCTTATTGTGCAGTGGTGCTAAAAGGTGGTAACAACGAATATGTGATTGCTAAAGTAAGCAGCGGAGTAAACAGTGTGAGCATTTACGTGTTCTGCAGCTGTAAGCGCCCGCAATCTGCTGGAGTATCTTGTGCAGCAAACTAGATGAGGACACGTCTCTCCCGATCCCTGGCTTTGCTACCACTTTTCTGCTGTACGCACACGCACAAGCATACGTGTGGTGCTGAGCACTGAACGTAATACCCGCAGCACAAGTCACCGGCGACAGTAAACGGGCTCTTTTACACCCACCACCGCTCTTCGCTGTGTGGGGTCTGTGCTGATCGACCTCTACGCACTTATCAACCTTATGTCACAATACAGGGCTCACCGAGAAGGCTAAATACTCAGCATCGTGCGCGACAGGAGAGTGCAGCTTTCTGCCTCAATTATCAGAGCACATTTAAAGCTTGGAATCGCTCAGCGTAAGTACAAAGTTTAACTAAAACTATCCTTTTTTATTCACTGTTATGGGTGCTGTATTTGTGCGTGCGTGATGTGTGTGGGCGTGCGTGCGTGTGTTGGGGGGTGGGCAGACAAAGAAAGCGAGTGGGTGTTTTTGCGTGCATGGTAGCGTGACTGCGTGTCAATCCTGAACTGCATTTCCCCTTCGAAAACTGCGCTAACTGCGAACAGGCTTCGCGTACCGATCATAACAGAGCATTTTGCAGCTTTCAGGAGTAGAGGTGATTTAAAAGTATTGTTTTTCAACAGTCGCTGTGGCGCCGACCTAAATCAAGAGTCACGCCTCAAAATAACGCCCTCAACGTCCGTTAAATGGCACGTCCGCTCAACGACTAAATAAATCTATTGTCACCGGCAAGGAATTTCTCCTCCGCTTGACCTTTTACTGTGCGTCGTTGCGTGGCCTTTAAGCCTGCGCGGCGGTTTTCTCCGGATCTCAATAAGGTGAACGAGTGAAACCACTCATGATCTTTCTAATCGACGGAAAAATGAGTTGGGGAGCCCGGCAAACCCTTTAATGCGATCTCTCTCACTGCGTGAGCGTTTCTCGAGTTGCCTTCACGTCCACGTGGAGTCGCCGCGCACGGGAATCGAGCCCGCAACCTTGACCTTGGGACTAGATCCGATTTATCACTGCATATTCCTTACGGCCGCAGGTTATGAAATGATCTCTTCGCTTTTAATTTTTTTTCTTATGAAGCGTTCAAAGCAGGACGAAACCACTGCTGAAATGGCATCTAGATTCGGTTCTGCTGAATCTGCTTTACTATGCATCTCTTTCGGGCGAAATATTTAATAAATTCAGAGATAATGCCCACAGTGCAAGAGGCATGTACTGTGTGAAGCCATGCCACGCGTGCACTTGCAGATTCCGCGTTTGTAAACTACAACCGCTGATGGTGCCGCACAAAGACGCAGACGACAATTTTTATGAGCGCAGTTACATGAGAAATCACCTTTACTTAAAAGTAATCGAGATAAAAGGTCACCATCATGCCCCTCATCGTTCGCCTAACCACCACTGATGGACAAAGACCTCTGCAATGAGTCTCCAGCCAACCCTGTATTGCGCAAGCTGTGGCCACCCTATCCTCGCAAACTTCCTAATCTCATCCTCCCACCTAACCCTCTAGCACTCAGGGTATCTATTCCGTTACCCTTAACAGCCATCGGTTACCTTGCCTTCGCATTACGTGCCCTCTCCACGTCCATGTCTTCTTGATTTCGACTAGAATGTCATTAACTCGCGCACGTTTCCTTACCCACACTGCTCTCTTCCTGTCTCAACGCTACACCTACCATTTTCTTTTTCATAGCTCGATGTGTCTGTCCTCAATTTGAATTCAACCCTTTTCGTTAGTATCCATGTGTCTCCCTTATAGGTGAGTACCGGTAAGATAGTTACACACTTTTCTTTTGAGGAATAGTAGTAAACTGCCGTTCATGATCCTAGAGTACCTGTCAAATGCACTTCAACCCATTCTTATTCTCTTAGCTATTCCACTCTCGTGGTCTGGATCTGCGTCACTGCCTACCCTACGCCATGCGGCGATGGCGCAGAGGCAGAGCATCCGCCTCATGTGCAAGAGGATCAGGGTTCGAATCGCTGTCCCTCCGCAATTCCTCACTGGGTAAAAAAAAAGATCCCCGAGTGTCCACAGAGTTTGCTAATTAAGCCTGGGGTGCGGTCTGATCCTGGTGATCAGGGCAGACAACGCACCCTCCTACCAGAACAGGATTAAGTCATACTGATGTGGTACTTGGCCATCGAATCCGGTGTAAATACGCAATCCCCCCCCCCCCCAGCAACGAACGAAGGCGACGGTCAGAACTCCGACGCAGCGGAGGGTGCTAAGAATCTCTGGCCACGGACAGGCCGCCATTGGAAACTGAACCTGGAAACATTTAACCCCAATCTAATCCAGTGTGCTTAGCCTGGCAGTGCTGTTAGAGGAACTGGCGGGTATTATGGAACGATATGCCACAGGGCCTAGTGAGGTTATGAGTACAGATGGAGCATACAGTGTTTAAAAGCGGGCACGTACTTTGCTATCGTTGTTTAGCGAACAGCCGAAAACTAGGTGTGAGGTTCCTAACAGTTAAGGATTAAGGATAATTAAGCATTTACGATAGAGTGGCAGTTATTGTAATTAAACTTAATAAGAGGTACAAATTGAAGACTTTACGGGCGCACCTACATCGAGTCATGATGACGAGATAGTATAAAAGTTCTATGAAGACGTGGAAGCGGCAATGAATAAAATAAAAACGCAGTACACTCTACTTGTGGGAAGGAGACCAGGCAGTGGATGACTAGCAAGGGGGAGTTTTTCGTAGCGTTCGCAGAAAGAAATAATAATTTACGGATCATTAATGTCTTCTTCCTAAAACGGGAGAACCGGAAGTGCACGTGAAAGAGGCCCAATGGCGGGACCAAAAATGAAATAGACTTTATATTGTGCGAGCATCCCGGCATCGCGCAGGGTGTGGAAGTGGGCAACGTGAGCTGTAGTGAACATAAGGTCTGGAATTAGCCTAGACTTGAAGCGTTAACGGAGGAACCTAATAAGGAAGAACATCAACGCGTTAGCGGTAAGAGGAAAAGTTAAGGAATTCGAGATTTATTTGCAGAACTAATATTGTGCTTTCACCGAGGACGGTGGGTGTTCAGGCAATGTATAATAGTCTCACAGATATAGAAGTAGAGGGGAGGGGTGGTAGCTAGACAGGATAGTGGTAAAGCTCTATCAGGAGATGAGAGATCGGATTAAGAAACGCCGAGGCATCAAAGCCTCTAATCCAACAGACGGAATAAAACTGGCAGAAAGGTCAAAGTTAATAAGCTCAAGGTAACCGATATAAGAGAGTATAATATGCAGAGAATCGAATTTCATCTAAAGAACGGAGGTGACCTAAAAGTGGTCAAGAGGAAACTAGGAAAATCAAAAATCACATGTGCGCCCAGAAATCCAGGGAGGGCAATGTCATTACCGATATGGATAAGATAGTTAATGCAGCCGAGTAATTCTGCACAAAAGAGTAAGGACTGGGGCTAGTAGGTATTTCATGTTACGTTCTAAAATCGCTAGCTATAGTTCTGTCCCCGTTTGCAAGTTAGTGCTTTTCGAACATAAGATGTGAACAGCATCCGAAGTAATCAGGAGTATAATGCGGAGGCAGTAGTGTGAAGGAATTGGACATCATACCGGCAACAAAATAATTAAGTAAAAAAAGCCTTAGGAGCAATGCAAGGGGGAAAATAGCCGGGGAGGATCAGGTAATTGCAAATCTGTTAAAGTACATTGGGGAGATCTCGCTAGGATAACTGGCCACCCTGTATACGCAACGCCTCACGATTTCGAACGCACCAGGATCTGTCACTAAAAAATGCTCGTTCCCACATTTATTTTCTTTTAAATTTCTCTTGAAGCATTCATTGCCTCTCGGTGGAATCCAAGTAATCGGGCACATCTCGTTCGCCAAGTTACTAAGCGCGTGGTCGATCACGTGGCTTCCTCTTTAAAATAAGGCCAAATGCAATGTCGGCGAAGGTCACGCTAAGGTCAAGGATGTTCACTTTGTCCTAGCGGCCGCACACGCTGTCAAAGGTCCTCACGAAACACGTAAAGAAGCCGCTTACGCCGAAAGGAACCAAAGAAATCACATTATGAAGGTGTTGTTGCGCCGTTCGGTATCCCAATTTGAAATACAATATACGACCGCTTTATCTAACATTCATCATTAGAAGATAAGGGTATTCAGCATAGAGCACTATGAGTTATGTGGAAGTCAATTATAAGGCGATTCAGCCGCTGGCCCTCACTACGACAACTTTAACATTGGCAAGTATAGAACGCCGTTACGGGTGTTCGATATAAAATTTCATTCTAGACATAGAAGTTAATCATAAGCCGATTTCATCACAAGCACAGCAAGAATAACAGCGTGCCAATCCTGGACCGATTGCACGCGCATACAAACTCGCGATGCAATCGCTACGCCTTTTATAACGCGCGCCTTATTTCGAGAACGTGCTGGTAACAAGAAATTACGAGGCGGCCACATCCGCTCTTACGCTTCTGCGAACAATAGTTGACGTTCGGTAAGATATACGACTTTCTTATAACGCTGGGAAAGCCTATTCTGAGCGATAAACGAGCACTACGCGCAACCGCGCTAGCGCGTGTGGTGAAAGAACTTTCATCGTTCACTTGAATTCTGTCAAAGAAACGGAGCCGCTCAAAATTATTAAACCACTTTTCGCTTGTGCCATCCCCTGAAAAACCGAATACAGCAAGCCCCCTGGTCAGCAAAGAAAACTATTACGTCGCTAAAAATCGTCAGCCACACCAGAGTTCAAACCACTTTTAGTTAGCATTTTAGCATCGACAAAAATTAACAATAATAATAAAATTTTAAAGACTCTCGAGCGTATAAACACAACAACGCTAAGAAACTGAGAAACATGAAATAAATATTAAAGCAGAACAAGTGCACAAAGTAATAAAGGAACACGCATTATACTTCACAGCAGAAATGAAGAAAAGAGAACTTTTTCAAGACGTTTTAGTAAAGAACTGTTGTTCGTACACAGTGTAACTGCCATGTTATTTTTGTACGGGTTGGTCGCAAAATACTCAGCCCGATTTCGGCTGCTTACAGGTAGAGTACGGGTCTCTGGTGAACTATATGTCTCAGGCCACAAAACTATAACAACGTACTCAAGAAAAAGTTGACATTGAAAAAGTAAAAAACTTCCTTGAAGCCACAGTGTCCGGTTCAATAGCTTTCACATCATGTGTTTCTAATGCTTCGCTCAAAAAAATAAAGAGATATCAATACACGCCCAAATATCGCGGCAGTGCAGTTTAAGTGCCTATTCCCCGTTAGGTTAGAAAAAAAAAATTAAAGTTTATCCGGGCGCCCTCAATCATCTAGCTAAATACAACGTCAGCGGAAGGCGCCGCAACATGCAAGGAGCAAATGTAAGCTGGACGCTACCCGAAAATCAGCAAAATTCAAAAAATCGTAACTCAACCACACCCGTCACTCAACACGGAACAAACACACGCTTAGCAATCCTTCAAAGAAATAAAACTGAACTGAACTGAACGTCCTTCGTCAAATTCAAGCTAGCACCCTCCTCGGTCCCCTACTGCTCTGCAACTTCGGATGGCGTGACAGAGCTCACTGTCCCAGCTATCTGGAGATCAGGGCAGACATAGCACACATCCCGCAGACATGTAACGCTGAAATTGCCTCTTCTTATTACCTTTACTATCTCCCTTCTTCCTGGAGCGCTTGGTTTCGCTCGTACTGGACCGATGAACAGTGGACCTTAGCGTAGGCAGCGCTCTTTTTCACTGAGCCTTAGTGCCGGCATAAATAGTTTTTTTCCTCCTCGAGATACAGAGTCATCCATGCCACGCACATCGCTCCACTTCTTCGATACTGTAGCTACTATAAGATCTTTCAGAACCCCCAGCAAAGCCAAAACGCAGTGCATCACGCGTAGGTGTTACTCGGCATTAAATATGAAGAGAGTTACTACCACGAATTCACGGCTAAAATCAAACTGGCATGCTATGCGTTCAGGATGCGCGTCTAGGTCGCCTAAATATACATCCTAATCAAGCTGCCTGCAGCCTTCAGTGACGGTCGGCCAAGAACGAGCTCAGGGCACAATAAAAAGAGAAAGCTATGGATATCCTTCCCACTAAGTTCTTGCAGAATATAGGTAAACGCGAATATCGCAATATTCCCGTCTCGCAAACCGTCCGTATACCGACGTAAGAAACTACGCAAAAGGTATTTATACCACTGAGAGCAACATGTAACTAATTCTTGACCTGACCATCCCGAATGCGCGCTCAACCAGCCGTGAAAAGATATTTCCGATGACCACAAGCGGTCGGAGAAACTGCCGCTGCGGTTAGGGAGTTACGTGGGCGTCAGTCAGGAGACCATGAGCTGACAGCGGCTGAGACCCCGCTGATGACGTCAGCGGCTCACAAAAGGCTTGTCGAAAACCTGGCGCCATGGTTTCCTGCCCATATAAGGTGAGTATATCCTGCAGCTATATCCCGCAGGAGTATATCCCGGCAAACATCAACATAACGAGAAAACGATAAAGACCCATACAGTCGATTTTAACTCAGAACAAAGGTTCAATGAAGCTGTCTTCAGTGTCCCTTTAATGCGTTCCGGCCATGTACAGTCAGCGTCGGAAATATACGGCCTAAGGGGTTTGCTTTCAAGCCACGTAGTAAGGCTTTCAGCACCCCTGGACCTCCACAGCTAACATAGGGGCGATGACGAGGGCTCGTCTCAACTTTCGTGAGGTATTTACCGCTGACATCTCTCTGCGCACGCATGCGCTTCTGCGGGTGCTGGAAGCTCCCTTAGTGTTGTTCTGTCTGCCGTCACTATAATGGAGCGGCAGGCACCCTATACTGGCCGCCTGGGCGCAGTGTGATACCAAATGTTGATGAAGAGTTGTTTGCTTCTCTTTTCACGCAGATATTTATGCTCCCCACACTGTTATTAAACTGAAACTGAAAAAAAAAATTATCCAATGGTTATAATAAGACTGGTAATCACCGATGTTTCCAAGGCGCTTCTTTAAAGCGTTAGGCTACAAGCTTACAAAGAAAAGAAAAGGTTGAGTTCATTTTAGTCTTGTTTTTTTTTTCTTTTTGTGGACCTCAGCGTCAGCCCAGCAGTGAAAGTGCCAGGTGCATCGTGTTATAATCGCCGCGTCGCTCACAAGCAATGTTGTGCAAAAGTAAAAAGAAGAAAATGTTTTACACGAGTAAGCAATGAAAGTGCTCAAAACGAGCTTAAGAAGGAAAAGCGACTGTTCTTAAAACACGCGTCTCTATTGTACTGGGGTCAGGCAATTTTGGAATAAGTTAAAAAAAGAGGCCTGTCCCTTTTCGGTATTACACACCTCAACTTTTGGGCGCCGCGGTCTGGCGATTGATTTGCTTGGAAAATGCGTACGTCATACGGACAGCGTGCTCGGGAACAGGAACTTTGGTAGGCAATGCTCTGTCTAGTTCTTAGGTTCCTACGTAGCCGTAGTTTTTGTCTACATAACGCGGCGAACTTCACATACAGTAAATACTTCGCCTTCGCCTTAGCTCTAGAAGATTCTATATGCATCACACACTGTCCTGACGTGGTTACGTCATCCCTTCATGCCTGTGGTTAGCCCGCGAAAGACTGTCGTATGAGCAACGATTGAACTCATAAATCGCTGAAAATTTATTGTTTCAGTGTTGATCCCAATGTAATAGTCACGGCACCAAAAGCTGCTTTAATTCAGTGCTCCATAAGCAAGACATCATTTCAAAGGCCAGCTTTCAAACGTAAGCAACACAAAGCTTTAAACAAAAAGAAAATATTATAGGTACTGAAGTACTCGCGAGCAAATAGAGTAAGGAGTGCGAGGCTGGGGAGCTTTGCTGGAGCGCTGCCCATAGAATCATTTTGCCCATAGGTAGGCGGAAAAAACATGCAATGTTCTTTATCAGTTTGAGTGGGGGGAATTCCTAGACTTACTTCTCTGCAACGTCAAGCGCTCGGTAAGCGCCGTACGTTTATGATCCCGACAAATTCAAGATAGTAGCGGAGTAAGATAGTACATGCTACCAGTACGTCGAAGTGGACGAAGCGACGCCCCCCTTCCTTGCCTATATTTGTATTTGTTTTTCGTCTGTTCGTCTCGTCTGTTCGTGATGCCATGTACCCTGACACATTAAACGGGAAGAAGCGCCTAGTTAAGCTCTCGATGTCCTCCAACGGTACCCCTGAGTACGCGCTTATGATCCTCGCTTTATCACGCGGACGCTCATCTGTACGGAGTACTACACTGTACATCGCAGTGCACAGTACAGCGCCGCGTTCCCTCAGGGCGGGGGCGTGCGGGACGCTTGCCTGCGCGAATGACATAAGCCCCGTGCCGCGCTCCAGAAAAGTTCACCGGTTCAGCCGCTTCCACTACGTCACCAAACGTCAGTGCGACTGGGAACGAAGAGAGAAAGGTCCGACGTACCATCCACTGAGTAGATGAAAGCGTGCTCACCTCGAATTCCGTTTCGGACGTGCGTGTCGATCAGACGGCACCGAAGAGAAACGGGGTGTACGTTATCCGTTAGCAGCGAATTCCATGGCGGCGTCGGAGTACATCATCACCGCGGAGACCTGGCGAGTACACTATGCCCTGCGTGTGCCGGCGCCGGCGGTCCAGGAGCCGCCGTTGGCGGAGCAACAGGTTGCGCAACATGCAGCTGCCATAATGGACCACGTGATCCCACTGTCTGCCCTCCCCCGACTCCCCTGTGCTTATGCAGCTCTCCTCCTTTCTTCCCCACCGCCGCCTTTCAGTCCTTTCCCGAATCGATGAAGGGCCGGAAGAAACACCTCTCTCTCCGCTGAGGAGGTGCCCCCAAATCCCGTTGCGTCACTGTGTATAGCGCCGCCCCTCCCCCTCTCTTCGGGTGAGGAGGAGGCTGTTCGGCCTGTCTTCTTCTCCACTCGCAGCTCACAAAGTGGAGCGCGCTTTGAGCGACGCAGTTCAGGGTAGTACATATCCCAGAGCCTAACGCATTTGCAAACTGACACGGGCCCAAAGCTCGTCGCACAAAGAGCACGTGCTTAACCTATACAAAGAAGACCAAGAAGGGGTAGCAGGTCAAGGCACCGTTCCTTTGTCTCGGCTAGTTCCCGGCTCCTCTAAGGGCTGCTCCTTGTGTACTGGAAGTCACAGGGTCAGGCGCGCGCACCAGCGCTGGTAAGGCGTGACGTCGCCAGTCAATGAGCTAAGGTGTCTCAGTTTGATCAGGGCATACAAAAGTATACCAGAGCTGTCGTCGAAATAAGTCGTAGCAGAAAACCGTGTCGCCACCGCACCGGAATTCCATGACCACTTTCTGACCAGTGAGACTGTAGAGGACTGTCGTGCTCATCTGCGTGCTGCTTAATGAGAGACTGTCATCTCTGGTTACGTGGTTCAGGTGGCCGTGGCTCATGTGGGCCGTCAAAAGCACCAGTTTCGTCGGTGGGTACACTGTGCACCTACAGCTCTCGCTGTCGCCACTTCGCCCCGCAGAGAAGCCCCAGCTTTTAGTGCGTAAGCACTACTTAGCGGAGTCAAACCCAACTAAGAATCTTGTGAAGGCTCGGAGTAACTTGGGTAAGTTCGGGTTAGTTCGGAGGAGCATCGCGCAAGCTGCAGCCGATGGGAGGAAGCTCGGGTAAGTTCGGAAGAGTGTCACACTAGGTTCCTCTGAGTGGAAAGAGGGTACGGAAGATGAAGAGCGAGAAACGCGGTTTCATGCACATGCAGATTCCAGGAAAAAGAGGCGAATAAAGGCGTGCTTTCGCACATCTACTCGGTTTAACTACGTTAAAACCCTACCGCTTTTTCTTTAGTATACTCGTACTCTCATTAGCAAGCTGTCCTCTCCTCTCGTGTAAGCAGTTCGGCTAACTGTGACGTTTTACTTACAATTATGCAGCATGCTTTCATGACAACGCTGCCAGTTAAGCAAATTAAAATGATACGGCTAACTTTGAAAGATAAAAAGACCCAACCTTGGTTGCAAAACGAATTCGGGTAAGATATCCAAGCCGAAGTGAAGAGGAAAAGTGTGCCTGGACAGGACATGCAGCGCAGATAGCATATAACAAGTGGTCTCTAAAGATAACGGAGTTGATTTCAGGGGAACGAAAACGTGGTCGAGTGAACCGGAACGTTAGTTGGAGGTATGAGATAAGAAAATCTGCTGTGACAGCGTAGCCCATGACGCAGGCGAGAGATAATTGGAAGTGGCTGGGAAAGACCTTTGACCTGCAGGACTTCACGAAGGACTTTTTCGTGCCAAACGGCGGCGCCTTCAGCGCGGTAGTCCGTAGAAAGAGAAAACATCCCCGTCCTCCTGTTGTCTGAAGAGAACAAGAGAACGTTAGGCAGGTGGGCAAGAGTGATAAGGTACTATCGGGGACAAAAGTGGTATAGTCCACGCGGCGGGAGCCGGAGCAACGAAAAACTGCAGCATTTTGGTGAGCTAAAGCACGAAACATTGAAACGAGCCAAGCGACATGCCTGCTGATCATAAAGGTCACACATTGGCTGTCTCGATCCCAGATGCCGCCTGTAGATGGCGTTGCAACGCAGTTTTTCGTTGCTCCGGCTCCCGCCGCGTGCAGTATACCACTTTTGTCCCCGATAGTACAAGTGGTCCGAGTATATTTGTATGCGCTAGGTGTTTGACAACAGCACAGGCGCAAGGTAAAACAGCCTCAAAGGACAGGAGGCTTTCAGTACCAGCGAGAGACGAGACACTTGCCTAAGCACTCCATCGGTCGCCCTGAGCATCAGCGAGGTGATATAAATAACGGGGGGAAAAGCAAAATGACAAAAGCGTGAAAGGCGCCCGTGGTCGTCTGTGATAGGACGCTTATAAAACGTGGACATAAAATTAAAATCAGCTGATAGTTTGCGCTCTAGCCCTGTGAAGTTGCATTTCTTTGTGTCTGCGTTCTTGCAAAAAAAAAAGCGCATTCAAACACGACATTCGGCAGGCTGCACCAACTAGCCTTTTGAGGCATAGAGTTTCTTACTATTACCTAGAGGGAAAGCTGGCGGCGCTACACTTCAACCACCATGGACGCTCAAAGCATCATGGGGCGGTGAGCTACTTGTTGCGGGACAGTCGTAGTTTTTCAGGAACACGGAGTGGTACTACTAAGAAGTTTAATTCCGAAAACGTTGTTCGTGTGTGCGCAGACGACTTTCGCGCGAACGCAGTGTGCAAAAACCATAGTAGTAAAAACGCATAGACACACGACACCAATAAAAGGTTTCACTTTTCGGAAATGCCATTAAAAAACCTCTTAAAGTATCTAAGCAACAACATTTTTTTTAAACAAATTTACTTTCAAAAATGCGCCTGTTAATGCCGAAATATTAGCTTTTGTAGTGTTCATTACTTGGCCAATAGGAAATCTAGCCATCTCATATTTTGGGCAAACTTTGCATTTACATGCTTTGCTGCTCGTTTGTTGCAATTTAAAGACAGGATATTAAGGCGAAAGCCTTTAATGTCTCATCGTTGTAAGCAGCAGTTGTCGACAGAGAATGTCACGCTTTTCAGTTGGTCGAAACGGTCGTGACGTCACAGTGCGCCAATTTCAAACGGGGCCAATTGTACTTTGGCTAGTAACCATGCAACCAATTGAAGGGACCATATAGTGATGCTCCAAGTAAGTGGGACTGAGCTTAGTTAATTGCTTAATTACCCAATTAGCCTAATTAACTTCTCTAGTCAGGCCATATAAATAAATAAAACCTAGTAAGAAATTGGTCGAGCTCGGGAATCGAACCCCGGTCTTCGGAGTGCGAGACGAGCATGCTATCCACTCCGCCATGCCAGCTCGATGGTTTGGAATGAACAAAGGCACGTCTAGTGAATACGGTGTCTTCGCTCACTGCCATCCTCCTCCCTTCCCTTCCGGCGAGGTCTAGGTGTCCACCGAGATATCAGAGAGAAATACATTTCCTTTCCTCAAAAACCAATTTACCGACGAGCGAGGCGTAGAACCGAATGGGCAATGGCGTTCTATGGACTCCCTGGCAGCGTTGCAAGACGCTCTCGCGTTCCACTCTTAGAGGCGAAGCTTAACATCTTAACCACACATCAGTGACCACACTTTAGGTCAAAAAAGTGCACCCCCCCCCCCCCCCCTGAATTTTGACGGGTACGTGTCCACCGAGATATGTGAGACAGTTACTGCGTAATTTTCTTTCCTCAAATACAATTTTCATTTTCTTTATTACGGGCCATCTTCGTCTTTCTTCTTTCACTCCCACTTCCTCCGTTCCTCTACGGTGCGGTTCAGGTGTCCACCGAGATGACAGATTTACTGCGCCATTTCCTTTCCTCAAAAACCGTTGCGTTGAAACGGCAAGGCATCGCGCCGAACGGGTGGTGGCGTTCCGTGGACTCCCTGGCAGCGCTACAACACGCTGTCGCGTTCCACTCCTAAAGGCGAAGCTTAAGCTTAAGCTTAATTAGCAGTTAATTAGTACTCAGGCATTAATCAGTAATTAACCATTAATTAGTGATTTGTCATCACTTAGTAATTAGTACTCAATTACAAGTGACGCCACCAGTGCCACAGAAGCACTGAAAGTGGTGGGGAAAACGCTTTCGCCTCTACGCACTTTAGACAGTCAAAGTGCCCCCTGAATTTTTTGAATGTTAGGACATTCGTAGTCATCTAACAGCTTTATTTTTCGATTATGTTTTGGCCAAAAGTTGTAGTTATGCAGTCGGTAGCTCACCGCCCCATGATGCTTTGAGCGCCCATGGTGGCTGAAGTGGTCTCGAGGGGCCTCCATGCAAACTCCCATAGACGGATTGTCACCTTTCCCTCTAGGTAATAGTAAGAAACTCTATGTTTTGAGGCTAACATCTTGCCCGGCTTCCTGCTGTCCGAACAGAATGTGGGCTGGAGCGATAAGGTAATGCGGTCCGGCGTCCTGCTTCCCGAAGAGGATGTTAGGAAAGTGGGCTAGAGCGATGAAGTTAATGCAGTCCGGTGTCCCCTCACCAACCCCTCTTGCACCCTCTGCAACCCCCCCAGTGCCACTCTTACCCACATTCTATTCCAATGCCCGGCGGATACTCTTCCGCGGGGCCTGGAGCACCTCACCAGCGGGGAGGACTCCGAGACCCTGCTACGCTCTGAGAACTCGGTCCGGCAGAAGACAACCACGGATCGGACTGCCGACGTCATGGACCGTAGGAACATGAACGTTTCAGTGTAGTGGGGACGTGCGGGGGCCCAGGGGCCTGTGTGCCCCAAACACCTCTGTCAAAATAAAAGTTTTTACCACCACCACCAGCGGTGTCCTGGTGTCCGAAGAGAATGTTATTCAAGTTGGCTAATGCAATGACGTACAGCGTTTGCCAAAAGTAACCAGCTGCACGGTTTGCTTCTCAGACGTATATTAAATCTATTATGCCAGCTCTGAAGCCCTGAATCTGTGTATGGTGAGGAGGACCCCTGTCCACACCTTCAAATAACTTTTTGATCTTTAGGGAAGCCGTGAGGGCTCTACAATATTAATGAGATGCAAACCATGCAGCCTGGTTACTTTTGGCAAAGTCTGTACATGTAGTCCAGTGTATCACAGTCCGAAGATATTATCAGGTAGATAGGCTTGAACGACAAGCCAGTGCCCCAATGGGGTCTTTAAAGGAAAGTTTAAAGCTTTTTTTTTGTAAATCGGGTTTTTTCAAGAATTCGAATCTATGAAGCTTCTAGGTAAACCATGCAATGTATTTTTGCACTAGGACGTAAAATGGTGACGTAATTGTCGATTAAAACCGCAACGATGCTCAGGCTTCTCCTCACTGCGTTGGAGAATGCGGGGAAACTCGTAGTGACGTCATTTTTGCCGAAATTTCTGATGTCCGCTCCTTTCGCCTGCATGCTGCTGCGCGTAGTCCGACGCCACCAAACAATGCTTCGTGAGCTTCACCGTCGATGGCGTTGATTTTCTTCTATGAAACAACTTTTTCTTGGGTGGAAACGTAGTGCCTCTTCCCGTCGCTTTACCGGCGTGCAGAGTGGAAAAGCGAGCACTGTCTAGTTAATCTCCCTGTCTTTCCATTATACATACATACATACATACATACATACATACATACATACATACATACATACATACATACATACATACATACATACATACATAAATACATACATACGTACGTACGTACGTACGTACGTACATACATACATACATACATACATACATACATACATACATACATACATACATACATACATACATACATACATACATACATACATACATACATACATACATACATACATACATACATACATGCATGCATGCATGCATACATACATACATACATACATACATACATACATACATACATACATACATACATACATACATACATACATACATACATACATACAGAAATTTTATTGCAAGATGTATATATACAGTACATAGCGTGTGCCCGCAGAAGCGCAAGCGCTTGTGGGCGGGCCACGGCACTCACAACAGCATGCGGTCAATACAAAACGCTGAAAGTGCACAATTTACAATCCAAAAAAAGAAGAAAAAATTAGCAATAACACAAAGCCGAAATATTACATATAGTTCAGTCAACAAATTTAGCGAATGATAATTATGTAAAGCAAAGAAAATCTGTAGTTAATAAATGGAACATAAATTTCAAAAACAAGATAGAAATTACAGAGCAACTCAGTATTTCCTTTCTTTGAAACTTTTAAACCACGCTTGCAGTCCAGATTTCACAGCCGTCAACGAATCACAACCTATCACCTTTGCAGGTAGTTTGTTAAAATGGTAGGGTATATAGAACTGTCGTGTCATTTTACCATAATGTGTATAAACCCTGCAAACTTTATAACGCGTGATGTGCCTAAGTGACTCTGGTTTTTTATCTGGATGTTTAAACTGTGCTGAAAAGTAATTTCTCAGAACTACCACCTGCAAGTACAAGTCATGCAGAGGAATAACTCCTGCTTTAACTATTCTGGTGTTATGGTCGGACTTCTCGTGAGCAGTGCCATACAATAAATTAGTGGAGATTCTGCACAGGAAACTATCTACCTTCTTAATCTTACAAGGTGCACAAGAACCATACACTGAAACACCGTATCTAAGGATAGATTCTCCTAAAGATCTATACACAGTCTGACGCAAGTTTATAGGTGCAGTGTATTTTATACAATAAAGCTGCACAGAAAGAGCACGGAGTCGTTTTAATAAATAGTCTATTTGGGAAGACCAACACATGTTGGAATCGAGATATAGGCCAAGATATTTAACACTGCTCGAGTAGGGTAGTGGCGAACATTCGCAATTGGCACAGTTGCTACCATGCAGTAGAACCGACTGGGTAAGATCAACATTCTTGTGCGGATTTCTGAAACATATTCACACAGTTTTGTTTATGTTTATGTATATTTGATTTCCAGATAACCAGTCTACTATTTTATTGATATCGTACTGAAGTAATTTCAGTGCGAGTGGGCTTGATTCATGGGATATCACTAAAGCTGTATCATCAGCATACTGAAATAATTTTGCATTCTCTCGCTCTCTCTATAGGGCCAAAGGTGCACAGAGAAGGGCTGGTCGGTTTATATTCAATAACTTTAGGCGAGCTTTCATGTTTGAATTCGTATCTAGAGCTAATCTACGGACAATAACACAGGTTCCGGCTAAATTTTTTGTATGAAGCAATGGCACTACAAGGCAGACCCCATTAAACTAATGTCTTTCTACTCTGGTTATGTCACTAGGCAAAGGCATGCAAAAAGTAATACCGCCCTTCTACAGACGTAATAATTATGCATTGTTTTTCTTTCTGTAACCGCGTCTTATCGGAATAACCTTACTAAAAGAAAAGGGCAAATATTGGGTGGTTGGTACTTGTTTCAAGAATTGGAAAAAAACAGCGCAACGGAATACGACACAGGAGAAGGACAAAAACCAGCGCTGGTGTTTGTCCTTCTCTTTTGTCGTATTCCGTTGCGCTGTTTTTTTTTTCCAATTCTTGAAACCTTACTAAAAACGTAGTTCTACAGCCAAACCTGACACTATTTTCTTCACACTTTATCTAATTACACGTATAGACCAAATACGGCTTTAATTTTATTTTATATTTTCTATTTATACTTTTTTCTATTATTATTTACAGTATTTTCTAGTTATGCTTTTATACTTTCTGTTGGTTGGGTTTTCTACTTTTTTTTATTTTTTCGCCGCTTCAACTTGTAAGTTTAGTTCGTACTATTTGCCATTATGTTCCTGTACATGTCCTTCCCTCACCCAGATAAAACTACGAAAATGAAATTGCATCATCATTAAATACAACACAAAAAGTATATAAATACGAAGTTCTTTCTTTTATGAGTTGAGACAACGACGGCCTTATAAAAGAAAGAATTCTAATCACATCGCAATGTCACTGTTAGATCATTTCAGGTGTTATCACTTCCGCCTTATGCAATGAGCCAGCGTAAGGAAGGATGGAACGAGAGACGATGAGAGTTTTTAATGCTGCTAAATATACGTACAATTCATTGTTTCTATGCGTGGAGGTAATAGATATCTTATCGAAAAATATAAGAATTACACTGGTATGGCAGTGTTATTGGTATGATCGATTTAATATATAGCACTCATTTTACGCAATAAAGCAAAGCAATGCTGGCTAGATCGGGCTAGAGTATACAATGCTACTAAACGGCTTCTCATGCCCATTTAAAAAAAAGTTACCTTCCTTTCGTTTTTGATTTTCTGGAAATTTTCTACACGAGGTAATCGGTTTGTCGGGGAAATGTTTATTTTTATGCGCACGCGTGCGTGTATTCGCTGTAAACCAGTTATTTGTGAAACTTGCACAAAACTAAAATGCCGCGCCTGATTACGTAAGAGCATATTTTGAGCCGCGCGATTTCGCCTGCTGATTTTACGCCGCCATACGGTGTCCGCTATGAAGTGGCCTGCGGCACTAGTTGCAGCCTCCCTGACACCTGATACGCTTCGCTCGGCGAACCGGCGAATGACGCACGCTGAAATAACGGCCGTGGAAACATCGGGTGTCCGACCGAGATGCGAAAAGAGCAGCTATAAAGAACTCCCAACGGGGAAAAAAAAAATCCACCATGTCCTTCACGGCTCGCGTTACAAGCAATCGTGACGCAATCGCGCCTGCCATTGCTCGTGCATCTACGCAATCGATGTGGCACGACGCAGAACGCTCGTCTAGATGACGTCACGGCTACCCAGCTTGCTATAAGGGCTCACCGGCGGGAGATAGGCAGGACCCAGAGTTCGTTCCAGTCATGGAAGACCTTTCGTTGCAAGCGATGGTCGCAGACAGTGTCGTATCGGCAACGGCTATCTTCGTGTCGTAGACACCCTATTTGGGGCAGCAACGGATTCTCTGTTCGGACGACAGCCGTTGTCTGAGAGATTGAGAGCAGCGGAGACGTAGTAGCATGAACCTATGCCACATCAACTAGAAACATGCTACGCATGCTCAGCGACTGGTGCGTATCCACACCTGGCACTGCGCTGAAGGTAAATCTCAGTCGTGCTAAGTACAGGTACTTAGCCTCGTTATAAAGAAATAATGGATATAACGAAGGAATGACGATTCCCCTTGGAAGCTCGGTCAACACGGTCTATAAAGAAGCTACGGCTATATCGAAGTAACCGGCAGGCCCCTTCAACTTCGTTACAAAAAGCTTCACCTGTCTGTCTATTGCTGAGGAAACTGAAAGCATTAACCACGCCGTGAGGGTATGGAATGGAGAAGGGAGTGAAATAAGGAAGAGAGAACAGGCGGCGTTGTGGAGGGCTCCGAAATAATATTTTCGACCACGTGAAAACTTCAATGTGCACTGACATCACACACCCTCCGCGGTTGCTCAGTGGTAAGGCGCTCGTCTACCGAGCCGGAGTACCCGGGTTCGAACCCGACCGCGGCGGCCGCGTTTCGATGGAGGCGTAACACAAGAGGCACCCGTGGGCTGTGCGATGTCAGTGCACGTTAAAGATCCCCAGATGGTCGAAATTATTCCGGACACCTCCACTACGGCACCTCTTTCTCTCTTTCATCTTTCACTCCTACGTTTCTACTTTCCCTTACGGCGGGGTTCAGGTGTCCGCCGAGATATGTGAGACAGCTACTGCGCCATTTCCTTTCCTCAAGAACCAATTTATTATTATTTATTTACTGACATCACACAGCACACGAGTGCCTTCTGTGTTTCGCTTCCGTTGAAACGCGGCCGCAGAGGAAGGAACTGAACCCACGTCATAGGGCTTAACAGCCGGGCGCCCTCACCACAGAGCCACCGCGGCGGTTCGGGTGTTAGTCCATGCAGGGGCTTCTCAGGAACTGAAACTGGGGAACGGGAGAGTGTTGAGATAGAGGAGAAGCGGTAGCCATTTTGGTGCGATAACACTTATGCGCATTCCCCGCATTTAGCCGGTGTGTGTGTGTGTGTGTGTGTGTGTGTGTGTGTGTGTGTGTGTGTGTGTGTGTGTGTGTGTGTGTGTGTGTGTGTGTGTGTGTGTGTGTGTGTGTGTGTGTGTGTGTGTGTGTGTGTGTGTGTGTGTGTGTGTGTGGTTGTGTGTGTGTGTGTGTGTGTGTGTGTTTGTGTGTGTGTGTGTGTGTGTGTGTGTGTGTGTGTGTGTGTGTGTGTGTGTGTGTGTGTGTGTGTGTGTGTGTGTGTGTGTGTGTGTGTTTGCTTGCTTGCTCGTTCGTTCGTTCGTTTGTTTGTTTGAAGTCCGCTTTGTGGCAGGCTGCCCACCTGTCCACCAGGTTGATACATATATATTGAAGTATACGCTTCGTTAAAGGAAACATTTATTTGACTCGACGTTTCGATCGGAAGACCGATGCTTTTCTCTTGAAAAAGATCGGTCTGCCAATCGAAACGTCGAGTCAAGTAAATATGTTTCCTTTAACGAACCGTATATTTCGCTATATACTCCTTTAAGCAGCCAGTACTTCACACACACACACACACACACACACACACACACACACACACACACACACACACACACACACACACACACACAAATACACACACACATATATATATATATATACAGGGTGTCGAACCGGAACCGAACCCGAATTTTCGCCCGGAACCGGAACCGAACCGAACCCATATTTTTTTCGCCATCTTGGAACTGAACCCGAACCGGAACGATTCAAAGGAACCGTTCCGAACCGGTTCGGTACCCGGTTCAGCCCCATTTTTTTGCATCTCGTCATACTTCTTGTTTCCGGACAAAATGAGATGATCTAACGCATATATTTAACCACCCGTAGCTGTCTGCGCTGGGAAGTGCGATAATGGTACCCATTATATGCGACAGCAAACTTACAGGAAGTCTGGGGCCTGGGAAGATGCCTAATTGACGCATTTGTAATGTACTACCGCCAATTCTTTGTACTTCAGGTTTATGTGAAATCTTGAGCTATTATTCCTCCCCTTTTACATATTTGCGTAAATCTTTAATCAAATTGTTAGCACTGCTCTAACTCAATAAAGGACTATAGACACCAAATTTTTGCTTGCGTGCTTTCTTCTTTCAAACGATGCGTTAGACATTGGTGTACACGGAGTAACCCGTGGTATTTCGCCAACACATAATAAATAATTTATATTTGAATTTCTTCATGACCCTGTTTCGGTTTCACCAACATAACGATGGCTGTGACGTGTAGAGGAAATTAGGTCGCGTGAGGTGCAATAAAATGGCAATACAACTGCTGATACGTCGTTCGTTGTGATTATAGGTCTTGAAGCCAGCTGATTTGAGTGCTAGAGTGAGTCAAAACAACGCATCAGCGTTTGTATTAGTTTTCCCGTGCCTCACGTGACCTAATGTTGATTTATTTATTTACTTCAGAATACTGCAGGCCACTGCTTGGCCCAAGCAGGAGTGAGCTTACATTGTTACATAACCAAAAGAATAAAATTATTCAATATTAGCAGCACACGGATACCAAAAGAATAAAACCAAAAGAATAAACTTATACAATATTATTAGCAGCACACGGATACAAAACATACATATAAGCAATATTAGCAGGTAAGCAGACGATTTAACGCATCAGAAAATTTTTCCGAGGAAAAAACAGATTCCAGTACCGAATTCTAAACTTGCACTGTTCTAGGAAAAAAATTCTTTTTAAAACTGTTAGTTTTGGTGAAAAGGGGAGTAAGTGAATGTTCATGAACGTTCCGAGTCCTTCTCCCTAGAGGACGCTTAATGCACTCTGGAAGCTTCAGTTTATTTTTACCGGTTAAACTATTGAACAAGAATACCAATCACTAATCTTTCGGCGGATTTCTAGTGCAGGAATGTTATTTGACATCATTAACTGCGGGGGAGAGTCTCCCCTTTTGTATTTTCCGTATATAAACCTAACCGCTTTCCTATTGACTTTTTCAAGGACCATTATGTCCTTTTTCGTGTATGGGTCCCACACAACTGAAGCATATTCAAGTAAAGACCGCACAGAAGTTTCGTAACCCAATTTTGTTATGTGTGCTGGGGCAGTTTTTAGCTTTCTTCGTATCACAGCCTTTCTTCACAGCCTTCGTATCACAGCCTTTCTTAGCTTTCTTCACATCACAGCCATCATTCCGTTGATGAAACGGGGACAGCATAGAAGAAAAAATTAGTTTCTAAATTATTTAGTGGCAGTAGGCGAATACCATACGGTGATCCATGTGTTCTAATATCTATGGCGTCATTTGAAAGGAGAAAACACGCAATAAAACTGGGTGTCTGTAGTCATTTAAGCACCGATTGAGAATGCCTTAGTTTTATTTGCGGCATTTCTCACAAATAGATGAAATATTAGCGCGAGGATCCAACAATGTTGTGATGGTGGTTTTTGAGGAAAGGAAATGGCGCAATCTGTCTCATTTCTTGATGGACACCTCAACCGTGCCGTAAGAGAGGGAGGAAGGTGGGAATGAAAGAATAAAGAGAAACAGGTGCAGTAGGGGAGGCCTCCGGAATAATTTCTACCAGCTGGGGATCCTTAATAAAGAGCAACTGCATAGGTTTTAGAAATCGACGAGCTAAAAAGGGTCGAATGTGTGAAATTTCCAGGTAAAGTATGCGAAGTCCTTTTGGCCTAGCATTTCAAACGCTGACGTAATCACCAATTTAAATTGGGACGGCCTTCAAGCTTCTCCGCAGCGTACAACGCTAAGTGGGGGACACATGATGACGTCATCGAAGGTATCGGTACATTTCCAACGCATAAACGCCTGCTTTGAAGGAAAAAAACCAACGCCACCGAAGGCAAAGCCCGCCGAACGTTGTTTGGCCGCGTCCAACGAGGCACGGCAGGGCGTGGCTGACGGCAGCGATAATTCGAAATCATACCTTCCGTGACGTCACACTAAACTTCCCCGCGCTCCTCCATTGCTTTGAGAAGTGCAAAATCTAATCGTCGATTACGTCACTATTTTAAATGGTAGTGCAAAACACTTGGCATGTTTTACCTACAGCCTACATAGATTTGAATCCTTGAGTATCTCGATATTCTCAAAAAGTGGCGCAGTTGCCCTTTTACGTGCACTGACATCGCGCAGCATACGGTGCCTTTTGCGCTTCGCCTCCGTCGAAACGTGTCCCCCGGGGCCGGGTTCGAACCCGGATGCACAGAATAAGTAACCAAGCGCCGTAACCACTGAGCCACCGAAGTGGGTAGTGCAACATATACTTCTGTAGGCGCTCATTGTCTAAGACATCAGGTTCTAAATAAAACCCCTCACGATGCAGGGCAACAAAGAAAAAAAAATGGTTCAATGGCTGTGGAGCTCGGCTGCTGATTCCAAAAATACAAAAACCAGCGTGACGCCGAAAATCCCCAGCTGATCTCCGTTAATTTGGAGCCCTCCACTACACCGTCTATCCTATAGCCTCAATGTCTACTCGACACGTTAAACCTGCGATGCGATATTACTACTAGTATTACCAAAAGAAGGATGTATAAATTGGTGCAGCTTCTTTTTTTTTTTTTGGAATCCGCATATTCTTGTTTGCAGCGAGGGAAATAAGCAACGAAAGGCGGGTTCTTGGCAACGGTGGATATGCACTAATAAGAAAAAAAAATTAAATACCCAATAATCAAAAGGGCAATGCGGAAATATATGCGCTCGCTGGCATGCGTTAGTGATCACGCCCAGAAAGCATAGCTGCCAGAAAGGGGTTGTTTGTAGTTTTTAAGATATATGCCTGAAACAAGTTGGTGGACAAATGGTGCACGCCAGATTAACCATTCTTTATCACTCTATCAAGGGCGCAAAAAATTCTGTTGACGCAAAGGTTCCCTTTGATAGCGCCCCAGGAAAAGTCTCAAACATTCAATGTAGTGCAAGTATATCTCCTTCCTCGAGCAATGCTGCACTTGCAAGAATGCTGCAGCTCAACGTCGCAACAAACATGTTGCCAATTTCTTTGTTTTGTTTTGGTTTGGTTTGGTTTATTGGATTTTAACGTCCAAAAGCGACTCAGGCTATGAGAGACGCCGTAGTGAAGGGCTGCGGGAATTTCGACCACCTGGGATTCTTTAACGTGCACTGACATCGCACAGTACACGGGCCTCTAGAATTTCGCCTTCGTCGAAATTCGTCCGCCGCGGCCGGGATTGAACCCACGTCTTTCGGGTCAGGAGCCGAGTGCCGTAACCACTGAGGCACCGCGGCGGGGCTGTTGACATTTTGTGTCCGTGCAAACACGAAGCGTTCTCAACCCATCCAAGCGTGCGTTTTTTATGATACTATTTTTATCAGAAGAGAGGAGGCTGACGTCATCATAATAAGTCAATGTCGTAATTTCTTACTGTACTATATTGAGAAGCCACGATTAGCTCTTTTTTTGAAGATACTGAGCTATAGGGGTTCGGGATATATAACGTGAGTCACAAAGGTGATGTCGAATAGGTGATTTAAATAAAGTATGTTTGGTAAATTCTGCAAGTTAGGGAGAGTCTGTGCTCCCACGAGGTTCTCGTTGGGCGGCAGATGGGCGGTGGAGGGATTCTCGCACATTTTCTTACCATTTAGTAAAGGGGGGGGGGACTGGCAAGTCAGTTTCGGGGTGACGGAAAGGTGTCCGTCTGTATGTAGGTACCGATACATGGCAGTTTCTTTTCTCAATAATGCGCGGGAACGTAGAGGGCGCGTGCGGCGACAATCTTGGGGCCCCGTAATTACACTGCGTACGAGAAAGTCCCAACTGACTCAAGCTTCAAAAGAGACCTATTACTCGCGCAACGGGGTCTCCCAAATTGCTCAAGCAGGAGGGTCTTGTAGATTGAAAATCCACCGGCTTTTCGCCTTACACCTCATAAGGTGGATTATAGCGTATACATAGCCGATTTTCATCAATTTCGAGTTCATTTCATTTTGCGGCTCTTGCCGTAAAGTCGTCTTTGCTGCGGACAATAAGTAAAATGGGTAAAGCGAGAACATCGCATCAAACAATCTTTCGTGCTTAATTAACGCAGTAAACACACGATTCACGACAAAAGGAAGACGGGAGACGACACGAGTGCTGACTAACAGCTGGTTATTTTATTCTGGGAAAAGTATATAAAGGCTCAGGACTTAAGGAACAACCCTAAAAACAGAAGAACAAAGGTTAAAACTTAAAAATCATACTGCGCATGCACATCGCATTTGAGTCATGACGTCTTTTTCAACGAAATTCGAAGACTGTCTTCCATAATAGACAGCAATCCGCTATCTCCTGGACCTCACACGATTGCCAAGAAAGCCTTACTCCTTATCTACCAAATTGATAGATGGCGAAGCAACACACTCATCAGCTTCCTTCCTGGTCATATAGGCCTCGATCAACTCCCTACTTATGCAAACAGGGTTATTAACACGACACTTGTCTTATCTACGGGGTAAGCAATTGTTGCACTCGCTGCAATGCAAAGCCAACTTGTACGACACCGCTACTTTTTCACCCATCTCTGATGTTCGAACAAATGCTCATTGCCTACCCATTTAGAAAGACAAGTCTCCTGCTTATTCACCCAGATCGAATTTGTAGGGAGATGGTGGAGGCCTTTATGATCAGGAAGGAAGCAGATGGGCGTGTTGCTTCACTATCCGTCAATTTGTAGACAAGGAGTCGGGCTTTCTTGGCAACTGTGTGAGGTCCAGAAGATAGGGAATTGCTGTCTACTATAGAATATAGTCTTTGTATTTCGTTGAAAAAGATGCCATGACTCGACTATGCTGGGCATGCGCAGTATGGTTTTTTTGTTTTAATATTTGTTCTTTTGTTTTTTGCATTGTTCTCTGTGTCCTGCGCCTTCATACACTTTTCCTAGAATGTAACAACCAGTTGTTAGTCAGCGTCTATGTCGTCTCCAGCCTTCCTTTGTCCTGTTTATTGCGCTGCTTAAGCATGAACTCTTACCAGCTAGCCCAGTTTTATGTTCTCGTAAACAAATCTTTTCATTTTTTATTTTGTATACCGATGTGCCGGAAAAATGAAAACGCATAGCAGGGTCGACAAACCCATCTGCGTTCAATTTTTTTTTGTCCTGAACCTGTTTGAACCGGTTCGAACCGGTTCGGGACGGTCCGAACCGGTTCGAACCGGAACGAAATGGCCCTCTGGAGCCGAACCCGGAACTGAACCCAAAAGGCGTGAACCCGAACCCGAACCGAACCCGAAAAAATGCCGGTTCGACACCCTGTATATATATAACTTTAACGTGCACTGACATCGCACAGTACACGGGCCTCTAGCAACCTATATATATATATATATATAGGTTGCTAGAGGCCCGTGTACTGTGCGATGTCAGTGCACGTTAAAGAACCACAGGTGGTCGAAATTTCCGCAGCCCTTCACTACGGTATCCCCCATAGCCTGAGTTGCTTTGGGACGTTAAACCCCAATAAGCCATAAACCAACAGATGCGATTAGTGCACATGTCCCAACAATTGTGGACAAAGGCAATTTTGAACCAGCATAAACCATATATATATATATATATATATATATATATATATATATATATATATATATATATAAAGAGAGAGAGAGAGATGTGCCAGCCTTTTTCGAGTGTGGAAGTGCAGTAATTCAAGGAAAAAAATGAAACAATAATGCGACTACCAGAATGTGCATTGGTATCAGGGCTGGGCAAGATACTTCAAAAAAGTATCTTCGATACGATACTCGATACCTTTGAAAATTGTATCTCCGATACCGATACAAGATACAGAATCGAAATCGATTTTCGATACAGATACTCGATACTGTATCGTCGATACTTCGATACATCACTAAAATATGAAATATAATGCAGGTTATATTACGACTAACGAAGTTTACATAACTGAAATCACTGTCTAATAATGCGGGTAATGTAATTGGTGAACTTAGGAAATGAACGTGTGGTTTCTGTAACCTTTAGTGTATTTCTATAGAGCACTTTTCCTGGAAGGACTTATAAACGAATCCGACCGCATGGATCTGTTGAAGGTCCGCTGTCTGTGCAGTTGGCCTTGTTAGAACTTTAATTTTGACTAAAGCCATATATGTTGAACCGATCGCTTCCGTAAGCAGCCTAGCGAAAAACATTTAACCCAAAGTTCCTCATACAAACCAATCTGTGAGCACTTGGCTATATGAATAAACCTGAAACCTTTTTTTTTCGGTTCGATACTATTGAGTACTTACCCGATGATCGGTGCCTTTGATCAAACTAAATGATGGAAGCTCCGTGCGCTTAGGAACCGAACAGTTAGTTTGCCAGTACTGCGATAACAAACTTCTGCAGCCTAGCGAAAAATCGTTTAACCCAAAGTTCCTCATACAAACCAATCTGTGAGCACTTGGCTATATGAATAAACCTGAAATCTTTTTTTTTTGTCGGTTCGATACCATAGAGTACTTGCCCGATGGCCTCTGCCTTTGATCCAACTAAATGATGCAAGCTCCGTGCGCTTAGGAGCCGAACAGTTAGTTTGCCAGTACTGCGATAACAAACTTCTGAAGCTGAAAACTATTCTTGAAAAGCTAGAATGAAAACAACAAGTGATGGCTGAACGTTTTTATTAAGCAAAGAGTATTCGTTACGTTTACTTGAAGATCTTAACAACATTTGCTCGAACCGCCAGTCCGAAAGAGCCCCGCGATGTGGGCGCGCTATAAGGGAGGCAAGTGGAAAAAGCCTCTCTACAGGAGCAGACGAGCACGTCGCAGTATTATACTTGACGAAGGCGCCTCTTATCGAGGGATAAGAATGAAGCATAGCCACATCAACTCGAGGATCTTGTAAATAATTGAGAAACTGAAGCCTCACTAAAGCCTCCTGAGAGCTACGGCTGGTTACACCGCTTGTCTCTTGAAATGTTGTTGTTTTGGTTGTTTTTTTTTTAACCTCTGTACACTTCTAAACTTTGCAGCTCCAGGAAATGTACACGCTGAAATGAAACGATACCTCTTATTACTTGCTTGCTCGCAAATGGGCATCTATTTGCCTCCAGATAGAAAGCGGATATGAGATAGTGGTGGTTGGTCAGCAGGGGCGTATAAGATATTGGAGCAGTACCCCAAAACTCACAGTTGTGCCTTATCCAACAGACACCGTCGTATTATGCCCTGGGCGTCCTTGCTTAGTTAATCTGGAACTTTGATCCCGCGCCAAGGTTGTTTACGTGATAGTTAGTTTTGACTAGAGTGCAACTGGTACTTAACTGCCAGAAAGTTGTAACTGCATGAAAAGAATAGCGACCTCATCAGGCTAAAACAAAATTTAAAACAACGTAATTTGACGTAATTTTATCCTTTCTTTATTCGCTTAGCCCAAATGTCCAGCGCCTAGTTTCATCCCGTAAGTGACAGTTAAAATCTCAAATATTAAGGCGTTAAAAACAGTAAACCTATGAAAGTTTACGTACAGTCTTTGCCAAAAGTAACCCGCCACAGTTGGTTCGTTTCTTAGCCGCGTAGCGAAGCACTCATGGCAGCCCCTAAGCCCTGATTCTGTGTAAAGAAAGGTGAGCCCTTGCCCTCGTGTTCTGGCACCTTTCCGTCTTTAGAGGTGCCTTGAAGGCTCCGTTATGCGGTTACAAAGCAAAAACCTGTTGCTCGGTTACTTT
Organism: Amblyomma mixtum; assembly: GCF_055824585.1. Taxonomy (NCBI): domain Eukaryota; kingdom Metazoa; phylum Arthropoda; class Arachnida; order Ixodida; family Ixodidae; genus Amblyomma; species Amblyomma mixtum. The sequence goes on from NC_143012.1 coordinate 250,013,603, forward strand.
TGTCAAAGACTGTACCTTAAGGTGTTAAGGTGAAGCTTTAAATTCGAAGTCGAGGAGTAGGCACCACTGAATGTTGTTTTACAAAATGAGCACATGGCCTTGACTTTGTCCTCATCAGACGACGTGACAGTGAAATATTTTCCATCCAAGATGGCACACCGAAGTTCGTCAGCCATAGCTGCTGCTTATCAGCGCGTAACGAGGCAAGGGCTCCTGGCGTACACCGCAAACTAGGAACACGTGCGAGGAGTCGCACTGAAATGGGACGCCGGACAGTCGGACGGCGCAGAAACGCCGATCCAGATGTGGTAGCTTGGGAGTTGGCTAAAAAGCAGCGAAGGTGCTGCCGCCCGTCTTGTACTACCGCCTGAGCGAGGGCTTTTACAGCTTTTTTTTTTGTATCGAGTATCGTAAAATACACGATACACTAAAAATGTATTTTCGATACCGATACTCCGATACTCTAGTTTAGAGCACGCGATACCTAATACCGATACACAAAATGTATCGATAGATAGTATCGAAGATACATGTATCTTCGATACTGCCCATGACTGAAATTTGGTATCTACTGCCGAGTGTTATGCCATCTTCGTAGCTGTACAGGAATGAAAAATATGAGAGGGAACAAACTTCATGCAGAAAATTGCAAATTTCTTGGTTATTTCTCTACTAAATTGCACAACGACATTGGGATATTGTAGGCGCAGACGAAAACTAGTTAAAGAGAGAGAAAAACTGCGCTTGTCACAAATAATAACGGAGTAATCAATAAATGAATGCTCCAACTGTGTTCCCCACTCATATTTTTCATACCTGTACAACAAATAGTAAGTGAGAACAAAAATAGCATTATTTAAACTGATTCCTTGAGTATGCTCAAAGCACTGCACTCCAGAAATGCTGATGAACCCATAATAGGAAACATCATACATAACATAGTTAAAATCACAAAACAAAAACATAACATTATATTCTGCTGGGTCCCTAGCCATGATGGAATTGTAACGAGAAAACAGATGCATGTGTTGCGCAAGCCCGGAGTCGTCAATTAAAACAAGTGAACATATCACACAGAGATTATTTGAAGTTAATGTATAGTAAATTCAGAAATAAGTGGCAGGCTGCATGGGAAGAGCAGGTAAACAACAAACTGCATTCCGTAAAGCCCATTGTAGGAGAATGGCAATCATGTCGACATCAAGAACGTTTTACCGAAGTTATTTTATGTAGGCTCCGCATTGGACACACACACCTGACACACAACTTCCTGCTGGCAAAACAACACAAACCTCTCAGCAAAATGTGAAGCAGGCTCACAGTAAACTACATTTTAATTTCATGTACAAAACTTGAACAACTTACAAAAAAGTATTTTAGAAAATTCTACAATGAATGCATCCCATTACAACCAATTTGCTTTTAGGTGATCGAGCCCTTATTGATCTTTTAAATATTTTGAAGTTTCTTAAAGAAGCCAGTATCTTACACAAACTATAGGTATCTCCTTTAACACCAGACATTAGCGGGTATTAAATGGGATGTCATTGGGCTTAGTGAGGTTAGGAGAACAGATGAGGCGTATACAGTACTAAAGGGCGGACACGTACTGTGCTATCGTGGATTAGCAGACACACGAGAACTAGGTGTGGGATTCCTCATCAATCAGGATATAGTTGGCAAAATAGAGGAGTTTTATAGTATTAACGAGAGGGTGGCAGCTATCGTAATTAGGCTTAATAAGAGGTACAAGCTGAAGGTGGCGCAGGCCTACGCGCCTACATCAAGCCATGATGACCAGGTCGTTGAATGTATCTATGAAGATGTGGAATCGGTAATGACCAATGTGGAATCACAATACACTGTACTGATTGATGGGCGACTTCAATGCAAAGGTAGGCAGGAAGCAGGCTGGAGACCAGGCGGTAGGTGACTATGGCATAGGTTCTAGGAATAGCAGGGGAGAGTTATTAGTAGAGTTCGCAGATAGAAATAATTTACGGATTATGAATACCTTCTTCCGCAAACGAGCCAACAGGAAGTGGACGTGGAAGAGCCCCAATGGTGAGACTAAAAATGAAATAGACTTCATACTGTGCGCTCAGCCTGGCATCGTAGAGGACGTGGAGGTCCTCGGAAAGGTCCGTTGTAGCGACCACAGAATGGTAAGATCTCGCATTACCTTAGATTGGAAAAGGGAAAGGAGGAAATTAGTGAAGCGAAAGTCTATTATCGAGTTAGCATTAAGAGGGAAAGCAGGGGAATTCGGGATTTTGCTGCAGAACAGATTTTCCGCTCTAACTGAAGAAGACGACCGTAGTGTTGAAACAACGAACGATCATCTCACAGCTAACATTACGGACTGCGCCGTAGAAGTAGGCAGTAGGATGGTTCGGCAGGATACCGGGAAGCTATCTCAGGAGAGTAAAGATCTGATTAAGAAACGCCAAAGCATGAGGATATCTAACTCCATAGACTGAACAGAAACAGCTGTCGAAGTTAATAAATAAGCGCAAGGTAGCCAACATCAGGAAGTTTAACATGGAAAAAATCGAGCATGCTCTAAAGAGCGGAGGTAGCTTAAAAGCAGTGAGGAGAAAACTAGGCATAGGCAAAAACCAGATGCAAGCGCTAAGAGACAAAGAGGCCAATGTCATTATCAATGTGAATAAGATAGTTAAAGTAGCCGAAGAGTTCTACACAAATCTATACAGTAGCGATTGTAATCGGAATGTTACTGAGAGCGGAAGTAGAGCGCAGCAATGGTACATTCCGCCAGTAACGAAGGAGGAAGTAAAGAACGCCTTAGGAGCAATGCAAAAGGGGAAAGCAGCTGGTGAGGATCAGATAACAGCAGATTTGTTGAAGGATGGAGAAGAGATTGTGCTAGAAAAACTAGCCACCCTGTATACGCACTGCCTTGTGACCTCGAGCGTACCTAGAGCTTGAAAAAACGCTAACATTACCTTAATTCATAACAAAGGAGACGTCAAGGACTTGAAGAATTACAGACCGGTCAGCTTATTGTCTGTTGCCTACAAGGTATTTACTAAGGTAATCGCTAATAGGGTCATGACAACCCTAGACTTCACTCAACCAAATCAGGTGATAGAGAAATGCGCAGAATATAGCCAGCCTCTATATATAGCGTTCACTGATTGCGAGAAAGCATTCGATTCAGTAGAAATCTCAGCAGTCATGCAGGCATTGCGGAATCAGGGCGTAGAAGAGTGTTATGTGAAAATATTGGGAGATATTTGTAACTACTGAACAGCTACCATAGTTCTCCATAAAGTCAGCAAGCAGGGAGACACGATCTCGCCTATGCTATTCGCCGCCCATTTACAGGAGATATTCCGGGAAGTGAAATGGGCACAGTTAGGGATAAGAGTTAATGGAGAATACTTATAAGTAATCTGCGATTCGCTGAGCATTGTCTTGCTGAGTCACTCAGGACCTGAACTGCAAAGCATGATCAATGAATTAGACAGGCACAGCAGAACGGTGGGGCTAAAGATTAACATGCAGAAAACCAAAGTAATTTTCAATAGTTTAGCAAGGGAACAGCAGTTCGCAATTGATGGCGGTGTCTATTTAGGACAGGTAGTGACTGCTGATCCGGATCACGAGAGGGAAATAACTAGAAGAATAAGAATGGGGTGGACTCTCAGATCATGAATGGTAGCTTACCAATATCCCTCAGGAGAAAAGTATACAACAGCTGTATCTTACCTGTACTCACCTAGGGGGCAGAAACGTGGAGGCTAACAAAGAGGGTTGAGCTTAAGTTAAGGAAAACGCAGCGAGCTATGGAAAGAAAAATGATTGGTGTAACGTTAAGGTATCGGAAGCGGGCGGAGTGGGTGAGAGAGCAAACGCGGGTTGATGACATCCAAGTCGAAATCAAGAGGAAGAAATGGGCTTGGGTAGGGCATGTAACGCGAAGGAAAGATAACCGCTGGTCCTTAAGGGTAACGGAGTGAATTCCAAGAGAAGGCAGAAAGGGGCCGCGGGGCACGCCGCGCGGCGCGCCGCCGCCCGTGATTGGTCAAGAGAGGTCGTGACGTCACTTTGAGGACTGGAGAAGCTGCCGATGCGGATCCGGCGCTGCTTTGAGGGCAGATCGCAGCTTTCCGTGTCGTTGTAAAAGCGAATACGGCGACTATTTTTTTTTACTGACCACCGAAGAAAAGGATACTACAGTTTGCTCATTCCACGTATCGCCTGAAACCAAAAAAGACACAAGAAAAAATTCTATGCCTAGCACAAGCATACGCCAGCATCAAAGACGCGATGCAGACCATGCGTAAAAGGTGCCAGCACAACCTCGGCTCATACTCTCGGAAAGGAAGGGGTGCGAACAATACTCAAGTCAATTACCACCGTCGGACGCCTCTTGGCTCGCCCGGAAGAGCGTCATCCTAAAGAAAAGGCCCAAAGCACTGTGTACAAAATATCCTGTTCTCAGTACCCGGCGTTGCAGGTTGGGGCAAGAAAGTATTTCAAGGAAACGATGAAGGAGCACAAAGTTGGTGTCAAAATTAGCGAAGCGCAGTGCATTGGCCAAGCACTGCGAGGCATGTGACCACAAGATAGTGACGCAATCATGGTGAGCTGGAAACCAAGCCAAATAGGCGCACAAATACGCTTCACTCCTGGCGCGTTCAGCAGATGCCAGAAAATATTAATCGCTGCCTCGGAAACGTTCGCCCTTCCTAGATATGCAGTTTAGGTTCAGTGAAGTAGTTGCCTACTATATGTGTGTTTAAAAGCCAAGCTAGCTGCAACTCGCCTGCTGCCACAACTTGATGAAGAAACCGAGTAAGGTTGCGGTGTTTTTTTGCAAAAACTCGGTTGGCATTCATTTCTCTCATAAATTTGCATCCGAAATCAACGTAAAACGCTTTCATTTTAATTGCTTAGCTAGGATTAAACGAGATGCCGCATATGAAGAGCTTCGATGCTTGCTTGCTTTGCTTTATTGTGCTTTGCTCTGCTTGCCTGCTTGCTTGCTTGCTTGCTTGCTTGCTTGCTTGCTTGCTTGCTTGCTTGCTTGCTTGCTTGCTTGCTTGCTTGCTTGCTTGCTTGGACACGTCGAAATGTGTATAAAATCACTAACCGAGCCTTGCTGAGCACGTCTCAGGTGGTCTGGCCGCACCTAAGCTGAGGAGAGCGATACATGCTTAAGCCTCTATAAGGTTTCTTCAGGGGCTAAGTGAGCATGTTTCTACTTTTAAAAGAGGCGCTTCTTCGGAATGGTCGGAATGGGGACACGCCTCTTATGCGCGAGGAAATCGATGAAACTGTGTCATGGTTCAGCCGCGCCTTTTCGACAGAAATCTCCAGAGATCACACTAGGACAAGCTCTGCCTGTAGCCGCTGTTACGAAAGTGTTTCGAGCAGAGTAAGCTTGCTTTAGTCGGCTTGAATTCTTCGTCACAGCAGCGAGAGGTTGCGCTGCGAGCTTGTGATCTTGCGGAAAACAGTGGAAGACGACACAGTCGCGGCCGTAGTTGTTCGTGGACACGAACGCAGAGTAGTACCTGTTGAATCTGATTTTCAAGGTCGGCTGACACGCTTTGTACGTCACAACGCACGCAGTACGAGGAACAACGCATGCAGCACGAGAAACAACGCGCGCTGAAAGCGCGCTCGGGTGCGCCGAAGCATCCCCGGCTCCTCAACATGACGTCACGCTGGCCGACATGGACGAGGTTTCCCTCTCCGCTGTTCCCCTCTCCTGCGCTCGCGCGGGGCGCGGGAAATTTAAACATCGCGTTTTTAATTGGTGATTGCGCCACTGTTTTAGCCAAAATCGAAAAACTAATTGCACAGACGTCATCAGCAATGACACTACTTCAAAACCCTAGAAGGTTAGCTGATTCGAAAACCGCCTCAGTATCCCTTTAAGGCTGAAATCCCATTTCGGCACTCATCCGCAAAAGTCGGTCCTTCAGCTCGGGGTCCATAGTACGAGAGAAGCCGCAGCGACGGTTGCGATACACAGGTGAACACAGCAGATAGCGGGAAAGCGAGCGAAAGAGCGCGTCAACCGGAAGTAAACAAACCGATCTCGTCGATGACGTATTTGTGGGCGGAGCATGGTCCCGGCCTGTAATCTTTATTTTTTTATGGTTCGCGCCGGTGAACGAGTTGAGAGGGAAAATGCTGGTGGTCATTTTTAATAGCCATTATCTCTGTTTCCACACAAGGTAGATCAAAAATTTTTGCGGTAGGATGATGGATCGTTCAATGTCTATCAATACTTCGACTTCTCTTTGCCTACATGGACACCGTTTCAGGGACCCTTTAATGCTATCGCATTAAAACTGTCGAAGCTTTTCGAGAAGGGTCAGATGTAGTGCGATGAAGTAAGAAACGAGTGCTGCTGCGGCAGCAGCGAGGAGGTGGAGAGAAAAGTGCGCGTGGCACCTTTGGTTAAGCGCAGAAAATACTGGAGAGGACACTCAAGCTCCACCTTAACGGTATGACGTGAAAGCGTTAATCATTTAAGGCCCATATAAGCGGCACTGGTCATTCTCTACTTCCCATTCATAGGCCGTTGGAAGTCGTCATGGCACTCCTGGCGCAGTGTTGTAGCGGTTAAGCGACGCGCCATTGCTCCGGCAGGCGGTTGTTTCAAATGCAGTCACTGGCGGGACTTCTGAGGCCCAGGTTGCTCTCCTCGAGCAACCTATCGCGACATCTCGCGACCAATAAGTATTTTAACTGGCACTTGCCGCGATGGGCAGTTTGCACACAGTCCGGTGGGCACGTTGTAATGACGTCACAAGGTCACGTCTGGGGACCTATCTGGGGATTTTTCACTCACGCAGCCGCCTCCCAAGACGACTACGACAACGCCGGATTTTCACGTGGCATACTTGGGCACGCGCAGTTAATTGAGAACGGAAAGAGGTAGGTCCAGCCTGCCTGTGGCACAAAGGGGCAGACTGAGTGCTGCACAACGCTGACACGAAAGCAACCACAAAAAAATCGCACTGTGGAACTTGGTATTTCGAACATGTACTGTAATATTGTTCATTCGTTCTCGCTTAATGCGAACCTTCGATTGGTTCGAAATGACACTTCGGTTCCATAAATGACATATGCATCTTAATAAGAGAATCGCGTGTTAACACAACCATATCAGCTTATGCAACGGTTCTAAATGGTCATGCAGCCGACCTGCGACAGCCGGAGAAGCACGAAAGCGCAGCGGCTCGTATCCGGACCAATAAGTAGGTCATGTGACTGCCTTGAACGCGCTGTTTTGGGGTGCTGCTGGAGCCGTATGCACGCACGGCTTTCCATTTGCACTCTCGGCCATCTACCATCAGCGTACGCCGCTTACTGCCATCTGTGTTCTGCCTGCCCCAGTACACGTTACACAAGCTGCCGTGTCGACATCTCGTCAAGTCGGGGCATCCGCTGCTTCGTTTTTCGCTCCAATCCCCCCCCCCCCCCTCGGTCTTTTCTTTTCCCACGCACCTAAAGGGATGAGTTACCGCTTTGTTTTTCACAGCCGAGCATGTTACTGAACAATTTGGCTGGACATGGTACTGGACAATTTGGCTACAAATCCATCACTTGTTCCCAGCTCTGGACGGCCGGTTACAAACATACGAAAAGCTTCGCGAGCGCTGATGGGCATCCATTCTTTTTACCCGCTCAACTCAGTGCATCAGCGCCTCGTGTCGATTTGGCTCCCTTTAGACTGCACTGTTTTACTTACATCCATAATGTACACAATACTTGCACACTTAGGCCTCCTGTCGTCCGAGTCATTTTCTTCTCAGTCATTGTCATTTTTGTTGAGTCATTCTTAATTCGACGTCTCCCTCCTCAGCCCTACAAGTGAAGAGGGGGAGGGGACGGTTGGTAGGCTTTCCTAATGGCCGTCATGGCCTTCCTAGTACAGTGTTCTAGAACACTGTACTAATGCTGTCGCATTAAAGGGGCTCTGAGAGGGGCCCTCAATAAAGGTGCAGTGTTCCTGTGGTGTTAAAGGACGCCGCTTCCCGAATATCCTCCAGCAAGAACTTTTTAATATGTTTTGTAGGAGCTGAGTTATCTATAGTCAAAAATTGAATTTCAGCGTCTTCGCGCCTTTTTGTCTCCTCTCTTCTTTTTTTGCATGCTAAAAGGTTGGCGCTCCTCCGCCGGTGGGCTACGCTGCGTCCTGCAGCCCGAGCTATCCAGTGACTCCAAGTAGCGCAAGCTCAGTCCTCGCGACGTGTGAGCAAACCGAGCACCAAGCGCGTTGCGCAACCCGCGGTCTCATGCGAAGCCATGGCGCCATCGTTCGGCACGGCGCGGAACCCCAAGGCCGTAGCACTCTGCATGCCGTCCGAGTGACGTTCTGGACGGATGGTTGTGTCTGGCCAAGACGAGACCTTGCCTTGCATCGAGGTTCAGTCTCTGGAATATGCTACGCCGATACTGCAAAGCACTTTATGCTTGTCTTTAAGCTATCGTCGAGGCAAAGCCCTGGCGTCCTCTTACGCACCGATGGTGAATTGCTTCGAATTGAGACGAAGCGTTACATTGCTGAAAAAACTTGCCGCCAAACCTGTGCCACTGCATGGCTCCTATAACGTAAGTGGACGTACGGACCATGCCTTGCAGCGATTTTTGCCGTTGGCCACGCTGCCTGCAAGATTTTCACTAATGGGCTTTACAAGAGCAGTCATTTATGCGACACAAAAATATGACTCCACAGAGTGAAACGCTCTACGCGTAGCCGCCGTGCCCGCGCGTAACGTCGGTGCGGGCTCTTCCCACAAGCTGTCGATCGCCAGCGTTCAGCAAAGACATTTTGGCAGATTCGATGCGCGGCATACGCAGAAATGGCCACACATTGTATAATACGTACAATTCTCGCGTGCAAACATGGCCATTTCTGCGTATGCCGCACGTCGAATATGTCAAAATGTCGCATTTAGGTGCACCAAATGATATTTGCGTTACAATTAAACATAACCTTCGATCATTTCACTCACGCTAGGACTAATCGGTCGGCCAGTGGGAACCATACACGCAAGCCTGAGGACTCAATCGGACTCACCTCTACGCATGTGATGCTCGCGTTTTCTGGGCGAGAGAGTAAAGGTCAGCGACTCGAAAACACGTGCCAGAACTTGCCGGCATGGAGGAAAAAAACTTTTTTTCTTCCTCCATGCTTGCCGGACCAAAGCTGTGGCGCATATATTGCATAGAAAGTAATCATGCAAGTCCGCGTTGCGACGTTAATTTTAATAGTACATTTACTAGGAACTCTGGGACGTAGGAACTATTTCCGCGTGACAATCCGTCAGGAATTGTCCGCGTAGATAGGGCACACGGCGCCTCCCGCGCGGAGCCTTGTTCGAATTGGCCGATTCGGAAGCAGTGAATTTGGAGCAATTTTCAGATTTTTTACCAGAATGGTGCAACTTATCTCGTTTCGCGCAAGGTTGGCGTCACTGATAATGACACCTTTTTTTTCAACACCGTGTTGTTCAGGCCAGAGCGCCCGAGCACAGCTTCCTCTGTTTAGGAGGCTATGGTCCGAGTTGAAGTTTCATTTTGCAGAAAAGCAGCTCACAGAAAGGCGGCAAACGTGGAACCACAATGATATATGACCTACTGACTAAAAGGGTTCGGCTTAAGTACAGGACAACGCCGCGAGCTATGAAAAGTGATAGGTGTAACGTTAAGAGACTGGAAGTGGGTGAGGGAACAAACGCTAGTTAATGACATCCTAGTCGAAATCGAGGAAGAAATGGGCTTGGGCAGGGCATGCAATGCAAAGGCAAAATAACCACTGGTCCTTAAGGGTAACGCAGTGGATTCCAAGAGAAGGCAAGCGTAGCAGGGGCAGCAGAAAGTTAGGTGGGAGGATGAGATTAAGAAGTTCGTGGAGATACGGTGGCTCCAACTGGCAAAGGACAGGGTTAATTGGAGAGACATGCAAGAGGACTTTTTGCCCTGCAGTGGGCATAGTCAGGTTGACGATGATAATAATGTAGAGCCACTTCTCGCCAGTTTCTACTTTTGGTGTGGTTTTCCAAAATTACTGTCTCCACATAACAAATGTGTTGCATTCAGTTTGCCTCACATTAAAGGGCACTGGGACTGTACACCTGTTTGGATAATGCTTGGCCTAAATGTTTTGCAATGGCAGACTTCTGGAGAGTTGGTGCAAGTTCTTGAGGTTAATAACAATAAACACACACACCCAAAACACAATAAATTTGTTTCGTGAAAAGGGTTGTTTGCATTCCACTGACACGGGTGAGTACTGAAGTTTTTTTTTTTTTTTTTTTCAGAAGTAATTTGGAAATTTAAAAAAATTGAAAAAAAAAGCCACGTAGAAAATGTGAAAGCATCGAACGGCCGTACCAGTTGGTGTATAATGATATGAAAGTGAAGCATGGTAGCAAGCTTTAACTTCTCTGTGGCCATAATTGAAAGTGCAGAGGATTGTGAAGCCACTATGTGAAGCTGACAAAAACAAAGGTGGGGGGAGGGGGGGACAGAAACACCTGCTTTCAATCGCAGTCCCAGGAAAACATCAGTATCGTACAGAGCAGAAACACTGTCCTCTAGCTCCTACAGCCAGAAAAAAAACACAAGGAACAAGAATATTGTTTCACAATTAACAAATCGTTGTATCCATGGCAACGGAGTGAATTCCAAGAGAAGGCAAGTATAGCGGGGGGCAGATGAGACGTTTGTGGGGATACGGTGGCTGCAGCTGGCAAAGAACAAGGTTAATTGGAGAGACATGGGAGAGGCCTTTGCCCTCCCTGCAGTGGGCATAGTCAGGTTGATGATGATGATGGTATCCATAATGGAAATTAATAATTTAATGAAGTATTTTTAGGGCACCCCATTCCTCCCAGCCAGGAACCTCAGGCTCAATCCTGGTCGCAGCAGCCGCATTTCAATGAAGGCAGAACGCAAAACACCCATATAGTGCAAGATGTCAGTGCATGTCAAAGAACCTCAGGAATCTTGCGGATGTCCCTAGAATGCGGTTGTGTTGTATAGGATGCTGTTGGGCCGGAACCGTGCCACTGCTGTATAGCGTTTCACCGCGCACTTTCATTACCATCATCATCAGCCCGTTAAGTGCCGGCCCGGGACCTGCACAATGCTCACTGATGCTCACGGCAAAAAAAGGTTTCAACTGATACTTCCCCATGAGCTCAATGCAGATTTATCCACATTTAACCTCAACCCAAGTAAAAGCAACATGGTAATCAGGCAAACCAATACCAATGTAACTCATAACTAGGCAGACCTAATGACTGCACATAAGGTCACTTCCGGCAGCTTCTGACAACGGTAATATGAGTCAATAACTAATGAACATTGATAGTCAAGTAAGCCTAAAATTGCAACAGACCTTTTTGAAGCGGAGAGGCAATGAAATGATTAATTATGCTGGCAGGACTACCTAAATTAATGCAGTCTATAGTGGCTTGATTTGTGCCCACAGCAAAATTAATCACCAAGGGCATCAACATACAAGTTATAGCTGCTGACCTCATCTGAATCCACCAGCAACCACTCCTAAATTTTTAGAATAAAGGTGTTGCCTTACTCTTACAGCACAACTGTCTGCACAAAATAGAACACCCAGAGAGGTGTTGATATTCAGTGTAAAATTTCATCTTTCCAGTACCAATCTATGAGGAAAGGTAAACATGGACCAGAGCAGAGCACCATCATATGATATGGTTTACTTTACAGAGCCCTGACAGTGCTTTAGGTCACAAAAGACACTGAGATGACCTATCACCAGCTAATTCTGTTAAAACTTATGTCACAGTAACAAATGGTACTGGTGACAACAAGAAAAAGAAATTCGTATAGAAAAGCTTTATTGTCACATTTCTGGCTGTCATATGACACTCAAGGTGTAAACCTGAGCTTCAGGTGAGGGCTTTGGCATGTGCGTGCATGTACAAGGAGGGACGAGTCAATCAATCATACAAGTTCCTCACTATCAAGTGATTGGCTGCATCAACCAATGGCAATGAGCGCATCTCCCCTGTTGAAAACTCATATTAGTCACTGCTTCCTGAACCATGTTACACTGGAGGGCACAGCATCTTTGGAAAAACTTGTACAAATACAGGTAACAATATTGTATTTAGAGATGTCATAGCAGCAAAAGAATACCTGCTTATTAAGCTTCCACGTGTTCAAATTAATAATCATTAAAACATGTGAGAAACGACACAATCAAGTGATTAGAAATTGTACAGCGAAGCCACCACTAACACAACCAAAATAACTAAGTTTATTTTGTGAGTCATCCAGTGCACCTTTGCACAGAGAAATGCACATTATGATTGACAGCACTGAATATGCTTAACACTATATGCAGCAAGTTGGGCATAGCTCGTATGAGCAGTTGTGCAAAATGCAGAGAAAAAAAATTATGGAGACGGGGGTCAGCAGAAGAGGGTACAGATCTGAAACAACTGTCACGATCCAACATTATTACTCCACATCACGTAATGTGGCACATCATAAATTCCTGCGCGAATCAGCTGTCTTGGATGTTGCAGTGGGGAAGCTTAACGGCCGCAAGTTGTTAAATTTATGCCTTAAGCAAGCCAGTAAAATCATAGCAAAACTGCGAGGTTCGCAGAACCAAGAACCTTGTGCTGTATCCTTGCTGCAGCACCTTGCACTTGCATCTATTCAGGGAAGAAGTATTTCATCTTTTCCTCAAAAAAAATAAAAAATCTCTCCGTCACACCCCCCCGCCCCCCTGAGATGCTGCTACTGCTTTGAGGTTGTAGACAGCTACAGCTTTCCACGCTATCTACAGCCACAGACAGCGATTCCACAGAAGTGCCTAAGTATCACCTACAGACAGCGAAGTGGTCTGCACGTTTTCAACAAAAAAATATATGTAAAGACATTTCCATGCATTGACTAAACGGTGTTTCATTTGGGAGCAACGTCCAGCTGCTGAATGTGTGAAGAATTCCTAGCAAGCAAGTTAAAAGCAGAGATGTCAGTCACTTAACATGGCTTTGTGCTTAAATAGCCAGCGGCCTTCTTATACAAAGGGGCACCGAATTTTCTGCTTACGTTAAGTAAACAAAACTAATCAGGCGGAAAGCTCTGAACAAGAAACAGGGCATAAAAGCATTGCAACATTCAGAAAGAGCCCACATTTACAAACTAACAAGAAAAAACTTCGGCTTGAGAACAAAAGCAGGGAAAATAAAAGCCATCTCCACAACTAACTTTATCATGCCATACTTCACATAATTATCTCTTACAACTAGACAATTCTAGGGAGCACCTAAGAACAAGCCAAATGTACTATACTGTGGAAAGCTCAACATCAACTGGCCGCCTTGAAAAGGTTCTAGTCTTTGCAACCTTTCTGTTCCAAGCTAAATTCTCTATTACCTACATGTGGACGTAGTAACATGACTGCAATTTTTTTCCATACGCCCTGCTATAGACAGATTGTGATGCGTCCAGCCAAATCCAACTGCAAATTTGACAGTGTTAAGAACACTGGCTTGAAGACTGTCTACAAGGTTTACGTCCAGAGGTCCCATTTTAGTCTTACTTCGGGACCTCCTGTATACGACCATAATGATGTGTTACAAAAAATCTGATTCTGAAAAATAACAAAAAAAGCAGTACAGGATTTTTCGTAAAAGTGGGCAGCCTCGAAAGAGCTGCCTCATCACCAAACACCTCAACCATCAATGCATTCACATCCTATCACTTGCAAGCTCTTTTTCAGTTGTTTCTAAGCCTTACCCCCGCATTTTCTTTTTCCATGGGAAAGCCCTGAAGCACTTGCAAACATGCACCGCACGACGCATTCATTATGTTGCAAAAAAATAATAAACAATGTAGGGGTAAGGAAGGAATCAGCACACAGCAGTCCAGAGAAAGAATGCTCAGTTTTATCCTGGACTTAAAAAGACACACACACAAAAGAAAACAGAGCTTCAATTACACAGTCACCTAACCAGAAGATACAAACGAACCGACCAACCAGCCAGTCAGGAATGTTTCCAAGATGTCGGGGCTACTGAGAAGGAGACGCAAGCTGCAGCTCCCTCCACTTTTTCGGCACAGACTAGAGATGGGGAATGGCGGCGAGGAGCGCACTCCCGAGGCCACTACCCAATGTGCACCAGAGTCTGGGTGCGGCTGCAGGTAAACGCGACCGCACACGCCTCACCACCAAGCTGCACACAGCCAGTTTGCCCGCACCAAGCCTCTTGCTTTTTTTGCCAGCAGCCTCGAGCACTGTTCTTTTCCACATTTCTCTGCAAACACTTGCGTTGAGGTGACAATGACAGCGGACTGGCATGGCTGAAGCCGCCTTCTTCTTCTTCTCTGCTTCTTGATCGTCCGTCACTTGTTGTTGGTCAGAGCATTTGATAACCTGGGCACAACAAGCAAACGGCTCTGTGGTGTCACTGCCTACACGTGCAGTAGTGCCACACTGACTTCGAAACAGTATACCATATATTCCCGCATGTAAGTCTGAATAATAGGTTCAACCCCCCCCGTACTCGTTGCTTTCACTGACTAAAAAAAGGTTGACTCCAAATATAGTTGAACCTTGATATAGCGAATAGGTAAAAAAGAATGCAAAATAGTTCGATATTGCTGAAATTCGTAATATAACATTTCGTGTCGTGAAAAATGCATTGCAAGAGCAGTGCAATTTAGCCAGTAGAGAGGCGGCAAACAGACGATCCTTACTAAAGAAAGAAGGGGCCTTTTCCCAAATCTTAGCGTCGCTTCGAAGGCACTCGCAGCGATTATGAGGGCCGCAAGAAGCCGAGTGTGTTAGGCTAGCTTCCCCGCATAGCACCGCTATTGCATAATGACAGCAGGCCAACAGCCAATTAGGGTGTCTTCGCCACAATACAGCCATTTCGCATGGAAAATGATATGCAAGGGCGAAAGCTATCCCCGTTTTACCCCACCTTCACGACACCCAATATGAGCACAGAATGGTTACTGCAAGGCAACAACAGCAAGGCGCTGTTGACTGGTGTGAGAAGCCTCGTGAACACATACTGACAATATAGCTACCAACCCTCCAAGCAATGGTACCTTCCACATAAGGTTCTCCAAACATCCTGCCAGGAACAGGCATTGGCACAAAGAGTGTACAACCTGTAGCTCAGCCAAAACTACCTTTCTTAGAACCCACAAATAGGTCGACTCCACATATAGGCGAACCCGAACCCCACCCGCCAAAAAAAAAAAAATTTCAGATGACAATTTTCGAGGGGAAAAGAAAAAAAACTGACTTATGCATGGCAATATATGGTAAGTGTTTCAAGCAGCATTCAAGGGATGCTGAGGACAAAATTCTTTTTTCTTTGTAAAAATAGAATGAATGGCTCTTTCTGGCTCTGCTGATGTTTGTTCAGCCGCAAAAGACATGCTTATTGCAAAGAAAACCAGATTTTAAAATAATTTTTTAGAATGAATGAATAATAGAATGAGAGATAGAATGAGAGATAGAATGAATGGCTCTTTCTGGCTCTGCTGATGTTTGTTCAGCCACAAAAGACATGCTTATTGCAAAGAAAACTAGATTTAAAAATTTTTTTTTTTTTCTACACCTCTCCATTAAAACTTGTGACTGCTACACCAAAAAAGACTCAATGATAGCCATTTAGAAGTGAATAGAAATGTAGCCTAGTCTCAGAGATCCACGTAAGCAACATAGCTTAATACATTCACAGTGTTGCAGGTCACCGGCATGTCACGCATTCATCCATGCCGTGCGGCCTCGAACACTGGATGATGTAATGAAGCCATAGGTCAGATTTTACTGCGAAGTCTAAGAAAAAAGACCTCACTATGAAATTCGTCCCAAGGCTTCATTGTGGGACCCAACATTCATGGCAACACAGCATAAAAAAATGATGAGGCCCACCAGTGACCCAGGATGCAGCGAACATGTTAATTGCGGTATCAGCTGGTGATGGAGATGCCTACATTACATCTTCGCTTTTTGCCGTTAGAATACGGTAACCTGTTGATACGGGCTGCCTTCAGTTTGCCCTCAGTGCCCCTTAAAAGGCTATAATGAAGAATACACATAGCAATACCCTGTGGCGCCAGCAATCGGAAATCGCAATATGTTCCAGGCACACGCATTGACACCACAGTATCAAACATTCATAGGACTGTGTGAAAATGTATAGCATAAAGAAAAAAAAACTTTCAGCATTGATTTCAGGACTCCATTCAAAGATATGACTAGACTTTCAAACCACCTTCAAACTACAAATTACTGAACTCTGAAAAACTATGACCTACAGCTGTCAGACTAGTAGGTGTCAGACTAGTAGAGAACTTCACCTGTTTCTGAGACTGAAAATCCTGATATATAAAACGAATCAAAGCAAAACATCAATAATCAGGACTAAGCAGCACAGTTGCAACAAACTTAAAAAGCAGTCACACAACACCTTTTCCATGTTCACTAGATGAATAGGGGTGCCAATGCGACAACATAAATGATCAACTTTAAAAGTCTTCGTTACCATTCCATGGCTTCATCCAGGCCATTCCCCTTGAGTGCAGAAGTCTTAAATATTTGAAATGTGCGGTTCTTTAATGCATCTAGGCCAAGTGCTGAGTGTATTTCAGACACTGTCATAGCTTCATCCAAATCCTGCTTGTTGGCAAGAACCACCAGGATGGCTTTCTTCAGCTCCTCTTCCTGCCATTGAATGAAGCAAATACAGCATGAAGGTTACCACAACGATAAAATGACAAGAAACAATAAAAGCATAGAGCCAACCATCCAACTTTTATGCGACTTTTTCCATTATCTATTTAACAAACTAGCACACTGAAAATGATTTAATAGCTTCAACACCTTAGGCCTCCACGTGAACTGATTTTTGCACATCGTAACAGCTGAAAAGACCTTTGCACCATAGCTTCAAAGCAACAACTTGGTAAAACTGGAAGTTAAACACAAAGATATTAACAAAAATACAAATTACAATAAAAGAATGTGATGAGCTTGTTATGTACCAGTATGATCTTTACATGCATGCAACAGGCAAATACGTTCTGATATGATGCCAACAGCACAAACGAGTTGATCCAATGACAAAAATGTTGTGTTGTGTTGGCACTACCACACTAATACTTGCACAGTAGTCTTCCCAAATGCCTAGAGTGAAACGGTGTAGTCTACAGTTTCTTGTGCAATACCTCCTTTCAATCCTAGGGTGGCAGTCAAGGAAGCCTGAACAAACACTTGGCAGCCTTGCATAGTACCAATGCTTACTGGAGGTGCAGCATTTCAAATGTTTAGGAATAGCGGTGCCATTTCGCACATTTCAAAAACAAACACTTCTATGTTCTACACTGTAAGGTAACAATGACAATGGGACCTTCTGCAACACCTCCAAGTCAGCTTCACTTCACAGAGAAGATTCAAACCCCCTGCAGGTACAGCCTGTCTTTAGTGAAAAAAAAAAGAAAAATTACACATACAGTAATGTGTACAATAAGCACTAGCTATGGAGACACACCAAGTTTCAATCCCATTTACCCATCCTCAATAGCACTCATGCAGGCAGCTCCCCCCCCCCCCCCTCCAGCCCCCCTTCCCCCCAAGCCTCATAATGGTGCCTGCCTGCCTGCGGGTACTGTTACACTTTTGGGTGGCGCGATCGGCATGGGCTCCCACTTGCAACAGCATGATGGCGGCCACTTCGAAGAGCAGGGCTCTTGGTGCGAAAGTCCGTGGTTCCCTGCTGAGTCGCTAGTCATTAAGAGGGCAATGGCATTCATGGCCGTTCCTTCATCAGCAGTGCTGGGACTGTTTTATAGCTTTTGTTCCCGATTCCTCACCGTGTCTTACATTTTTCTTTTTCCTTCAAAGCTTAGCTGCGGAATTTGCGCGCCATTCCTTTATATCTTTTTTTCTTTACAACACGGGCAAGGTGGTGGAGAGAGCGTGCAAGCCACCATCTTTCATGTTTGCCAGAAACACTTCCTGACTTCAAAAACTACTACATATCCCTGACACCTTCACACCAAGAGCTAGCACTCTAATACATACAGCGCTGTGGTCTTCTAATGCCAAACATATGCACATGTAGCAGCACGCATGTAACTGTCTCGTGCTGGAATACATGAAATAGTTCACCCGAGTCAGGAATAAACACAGGCTAGCAATGACGAGCTACTCTGAGGCAGGTGAACCTACATGGAATGTGCACACATCTACAGGCCAGTGGAAGATGCTGCCACACCTAACCTATTGCAACGTAGGAAAGCTGACCTGGAGGTCTAGAAAACGGTCCACACAGCAAAGTTCACGCAAATAAAAGCATCCTAAAGTCTCAGACTAACAGTGCAGTGCAAAAAACTTCAAACAGCTTGCAGTGAAATTAAGGCTACAAAAATCATTGATTGCAAATGTCTGTTGAACACACGAGTATTTCTACAGGACCCACCAATGAACTAGAGTTGAGAAAGGAGTACCCGTGTAGACACTCAATAAATGAATTCAGACAATCATTTCACAAATGGTCACCTATACTGGGCCATTTGCAGGCTCCTATTAAACAGACAAATATACTGTCGCCTATTAACAAGGTTCAACAGTACACAGAATTGCAAGAGTTGGTGATCATACAGTGCTCAAAAATCACGCAGAATAATTAAGTGCTAAAACCACATACCAAGCATTCTTTCTGCCTGTAAAATTATTTTACAAGGTAATACTTTCTGAGCAATCACAGAAAGAATATGACAAAATAGATGAGTATTCAGTTACAGCAAGTGCCAGGTATACAGTGACAAAAGCTGCGCTCACCTCAAGCATGGAAACCAGTTCCTCTTTAGATATGCCAATGCGATCCCTGTCTGCGCTGTCTACCACATATATGATGGCATCAGTGTTGGAGAAGTAACACCGCCAGTATGGCCTGCAACAAATGCAGCAAAGGTGATCATTGCCACCACAGCCCTAGGAGACTGGGCAGTACAGACTACCTTCAAGATGACGACAGTATATGATAAACCTGAACAGAAGCACCCAAAATGTCTGAATGTACATGAGCACGCGGGCAGAAACCAGTAAACTGGTTATGAGTAAAGCATAAGAAGATAATAAAATAAACTCATCAAGAACAGAGAACAAAATGTTTGCAGAAGTTTCACTAAGAAAACGCAAACAATGAGCCATTAAGGTGTTGTGGCTTTTGGAGTTTTTTGTAGCTATTTTGTCACACAAGAGAAAATCTGTCTAACGTTTACCGAGGCATTCTCGCAACCAGCATACTACTGTGGCAAACAATGCTGCATTTAAAAGGCAGAGTGTTCCTAATTAGAAGCCGAATGAAAAATGACCTGCAATTTAGGATTGTGCTTACCAAGCTAAAAGAATATGTGCATGTATAAATTGTCATTCAGTTAGGCTCTCAGCTTTCGGATGTTGATGTCTAAGCTGCAGTCTTTTCTCATACAAATGTAGACATGCACGCTAACTTCTTTTTTCCTTCAACTGTGTCTGTGGGAATTTAAACATCGTTCCTCAACTGTTCAGTTTATTAGACAATTCAGCTTAACAGAGTTCATCCTGAAGAGAGGCTACTGCGTAATTTCCAGAATGAAGTACACAATGTTTTGAAGGAATAAAATTCCTAATAAGACGCCTTAGCTATTCACCATTCAAAATGAATGAACTTGCCTGATACTTGTCTGGCCACCCAAGTCCCAAACTTGGAACTTAAGGTTCTTATATGTGACTTGCTCAACATTAAATCCAATGGCTGAAAAACAAGAAAAAGAAAGAAAATGCCATTGAAGTTGATTACAAGACATAAAAGACTTCACACTAAATGCATTGCATAACGATAGCACAAACAATAGCAAATACCTCCCTATTCACTGAACAGTATGAGCATGAGGCAATATTTTCCACAAGTATTCGATACCTGAGCCAATGGCCGCAATTCAAGGGGTGTGCGACTATTTGGAAATTTCGAATACCGAACCGTATATCTTCCAATTCTATTATTCAAACTAATCAAATAGTGTATGCTCAAAATTATTCAAAAATGAATTGAATATTTCCTCAAATTTGCAAATACTTTTCGAACAATTGGTGAGTAGTTCTACTAAAGCCTGCCATATTTTTCTTCCACGACTATTCCAAAAACAGGGACCATGCACGCCGCGTACCATGCTGCCACAATCGATATGCACGGGATAGACTCCTCAGAGATTCGACAACACGGCAGGGCCCAGGGAGGTACAGCAAAACTGGCCTTCATGCATGACCTCTATGGCCATGTCTTATCGTAACTCTTGCCTGTTATTATCTTCCCTAATCAAGAGCAAAAGGTACTTTTCCTATGTGCATAACATGACAAGATAAAGGTAATACACTGACTTTGTGCTGCGACTCCCCATATGAAGATGAGTGTAGCGCCTTTTAAAAGATACAGCTATAAATGCAAAAGCAGCACTTTGTTGTTTCTCATGACTGTTCACTGAATATTCACACAAGTATCAAATATTCATAAAACTATTTTATTCCTGTTCAATTTGGTTCTTTATTTAATTCCTGCTCGATTTGGTTCTCTCACTATTCAGTTCGTACTCAATTCGGTTTTTCGCTAAACTATTCGCATTAATTTTGGTAGCAAAGTTCCATTATTGATATTCGATTCAGTTTCGGACAAGTACTATTCGCACAGCCCTGTTAAATTCCTCTGCACTAGTCTGATCACCACAAGGTGGCAAGTTTTTGTGATCACAGCATGCACAGGCTCTTATGTCCTGTCCTATTTTCACTGGCAGAATAAAACCATACTATAAAAAAAAGAACAGGAATATGTCCCTCTTGGCCATGACTGTGCCCCTTTCGCAATGATACCGCTGGAAGCACAGTATCGTGTCTCCACAGCTCACTCAGAAGGAGCAAGAAAAAACAGGGCACATTCATATGTTATACGCCTGCCAGAAAAACTAAGTAATCCGTGGGAAGACAGTGCCAGTCGAGCTTTGCAGTGGCACAGCTGAGAGCAGCCCAGCTACATAGAGCCAGCAATAAAATGTGCTGGTCAACACAAAGCCAGAAGATTGCCACGCCCCCTACTGTCATAAAAAATATAAGAGCAGAAAAACAGTAGCAGCTGCATTTCAAGACACGACTGCTGTTTATGGACAGCAGGCGAAGCAGATAGACCGACGAGATGCCATTTTTACATACTAGTACTAGCTGCCCAGGCTTGCACTACTATAATTAAAGCCTATATCTATTGCTGAGCATAACACTTCAGATGCTGGAACATAAGTGGCTAGCACTAGCAGTAAAGATGAATCTCGTTCTATTCTTCTTCGCCTGTGCACAACTTGGGCCACACAGTGACGTTTTGTGTAGCTTCTTTTCTCCGCTACTACCACTGATATACTATAAAAGACAAGATCACCAGTGACTTGTGTTATCTGCCACTTTTGCAGTATTGTGATGCAGTCACAAGATTAACACATGCTATCTAAATAGCAGAAAGACAGCAAATACAACATAAAGTAAACACAGATGAGAAGGCAATACACCCTGTCCTTATGTCATTCATGCTGTTTATGTACCCTTTTCCTAGTCCTGCTTATGTGTGTAGTTTTCTTCGTCATGATCTATGACCTGAGTAGTGCAAATTGCATCTGTAGCATTTAGGCAACTCTATAAATTTATTTTGCCAAATGATGGCGCAGAACTAAACAATATAGTTAAATTCCTGAGTTCTATGCTAACACTGCAAAAGTGAATTAAGTTTCACCGCCTTTTAACATCTGCCTGGCTAACAGGATAAAATAGATGTGATCATGATCATGATGTATTCTCGAGATGGAGATGAAGTAAGGACAGCAACCAAGGATGTGGGCAGGACTCACTAGGAATGGTGGTGACAACTTCGCCAACTTGCAACCGGTACAGAATGGTAGTCTTTCCAGCGCCGTCCAGGCCCAGTATCAGGATCCGCATTTCCCGACTGCCCAGCAAGCCTCTGAAGTAGCTCAGAAGCCCACCTGTTTAAAAATATTGCCACCACGACACACATCCAGTCAGCGCGCCGTGGACTCTAGACCGCTCGTAAATTCTAAAACGTGAACGGGCCACAGACGTGGCCGCACTAGAGCAAACGCACGTTACGAAGTTACCGAGTCGAACTCAATAAAAGGCTCCCATCCGAGGCCGTACATAACGCCGAATTGTTATACGCGAAACCACTTTGTTAGTAGCGCGGCAGAATGGACGAACACTTTATAATTCAATGTCAACTTCAGTGCGTAGCGCGCCGAATAATGCCCGAGAATACCGCGGAGTAAAAAAAACGAAAATGTGCAAAGCTCAAAAAGCTGCCGGTATGGCGACCTCAGCCCTTCAGTGCTGGAAAAGCGATCAGTCATACGCGGCCAATAACGTTACTCGTTCGTTACTTGCTTAAACTGCATGGCTAAGAACAATGACTAAATGTTACACAAACTCGTCACTATTTCACACCGCCGCTCCCACTCAAAATGACACACCGCCTGTTCACCAGCCGGCATCCAACGTTCCGATCATATCAAGTACGGGAAATTTCTGACTCTGCAAAGGAACGTTAGGCACATAACGAGCATTTTCGTATCTGTAGGTGCTAGCCATAGGGTATCTTGCGACCGTACGGCACGACAAGCACAACACGGCAAATGACAAGACAGCGGCACTCCTAAACCACCCTATGCCCGGCGGTTCAAATGAACGGCGGATAAGAGTTTGGCTCAGGCTACGAGCAGAACATCGCTTAATGTATGAAACAAAGGGGTTTTACATTCTGTCACCACACATCGGGACAGATCGCCCCTGAAAGTAGCCCACACAGAGCAAGTTCTTAAAGTAAAGAATTCCATTCGGAACAGAACGAGCTGGGAACCGGACGCTCTCAGCGGCCTCGACAACAGAATTTTGGTAAGCTCAGGCACACCGCGCGGTAAACCCTAGGTAGATCAGAGGAATGGCTTACCCATTTTCAAAGGGAAAACGGTTTCCAGGCAGCTGGAACCTCAGTTTTATTTTAATATAAACAAGCAATCCTACCGCGTGAAACGTGTCTTCGCCAACTGCGCATGCTCCGTGTCCAACCAAGCGTCGCTCGTGCAAGCCTTTCGGTCTCTCTCTTCACTCGTTGCAGAGGGCGCCACAAACAACATACTTTAAGACTACTGTTACGTTGATTCTTCCGGCGTCAAAGTATTTTCGCAGATTATAAAACCACTCGCAAGGCTATTTTTTATTGAATAGAGATGAAAAAGTCTACGGCCAAACAGCACCTTTAAAAATACATGAAAGTCGTTTTGCTTTGTTTTTATCCACTACCAAGTCCACGGAACATTACAATCTCACAAAAACAAATAAAAAAAAACTACCGATGTTGTACGAGCTTTGCACAGAAGCGGAACAGAACAGACTGTCCAGCCGGAATAGCTCCTATGTGCAGTGAAGAAAAGTCAAACGTGAAGGTCTCAAGAAATCTCTGGTTTATTTTATTGCTTAGTGCAGGCAGACAAACTCCAACCAACTCCTAACCAGCAGCCCAGCATTTTTCAGAACACATTTTTGCGACAGTGTCATGAGCAGCTCAGGTTTTAAAATGCCAGCGCTCTCTTTTTCCTGCTTAGGGCCTCGCAAGAGTTCGCCTTCCTGCCCCAAGTAACGCACACCACTTGCACTGAATGGATGTAAAGCTCCAAGGAAAAGGATGGGATAAAAGAGATGATAACAAACCATGCAAAAATAAAAACATCTGCAACTCTCTAGAAGAGACAGAAAAACAAGAAAAACAATGACGGGTGACATGAAATTTACAATGACTACCGCTGATGTGGCCTAAGCAGTTCATGAAAAATGAGAAGTAAAAATATGACCTAATCCATTTGAAGGTCATAACAGCAGACGGGACAACAAAGCTCTTGAGACCTCCTCTTGCATGTTCAGCTGTTTGCAACGATGCAGTACGGCACACCAATGGTCTCGAAAAATCAACCTGAAACACATTTGTACACACAAACATGCATATGAGCATTTACGAATTGCAATGGTTCATTAGCAGTGTTTATAACTTGAAAGTACTGATTGCCATGTAACTATTGCTACTTACACCAAAGGCAGTTCAGTCTTTTTCTTTTTTCTTCTTTTTTTTCTTGGCCTTTAGACTGACTTCTGAACATGCTGAGTCAAGGTTGGCATCAGGCAGTGGACCTGCAACAGCCAATAAAGCCAAATAATGTAAACTGAAAACCGTGCAACTTTTCTACACATCTGAAATTTCACAGACTCATGGAACGCTCCTGAAAAGTCTAGCTGCCACCGAAGTTCAAAACAATCTCAAAGCCAGACCCTACCGATATTGTTAAAAGTTCTGCAAACCTCTGCAAGTCAAGAACTCTCTCATTCACATAAGCAAACCTTACACTTCTCGCACAAGATGATTATAAGGAACCAATGATTACCAACAGCAAGCCACGACAACTTCACACTAAGTGGAACCTGTAGTGGTTAGCAGAATTCCAACATAAAATCAACTGCTACCACTGAAGACGACCTTGAAGACGACTTTTCGATAAGTACACCAAATGGGCTGTTGCATTCTCACTTTTCACCTCTACATATGTTATTGTGCAAATAGAATACTCGTATATAGTACCCCTTTCCTCCCCATCCTTTCAGGCTGTTCCCTCACCTCTTTCATTTCATTTCTCCAGTCTGCATTTTATCCCTCTACTTTCGCTGCCCCAGCTCAGGTGCTTCCAGTAGCCATGCGAGATGCCAGGGTTACCAATATCTTTTTTTTCATTTTATTTATTATTTTAATAAACCACTACTACTACTACTTCTCACTTTCGAACATCAACCAGCATACTTCCAACTAGGCTTTCCCCAACAAAGGACTGAGACAAAGGAGGTGAAGACTATTCACCATTTTCCAATTTCTTTTTGTGCCCCTTTTTCTGTTTTGTTGAGGGGGTGGTCATCTCTTGTTTCAAGACAACTGAACCAGTATCGTCCTGGATGGACGCTGTTTCGGCCACTGACAGACGATCGCTGAAAATTGAATCCGTGCTGGCATTTTCATCAACGGCCACATGGTGCGTCTTCTTCTTCTTTTTCTTCTTCGTTTCCTTCCTGATGAGAGATGACATGGAAGAGGTTTACAACAACATAGTAAGGTAATAGCATCTATGACAGATGACCAGCCAGCAAATAAACACGGTATCTCGATAATAGATACCATCACTAAACAATGCACACATGAAGCACTACACTTGTAGCACTACAGATCAGTATGAAAAATGTTAACAAAAGACGGTATGGAAACTAGTCCCCCTGCTTGCAAACGAATGTACTGATGAGGGCCAGGTTCACATGTTTTGACATCATGTTTGTCAAAACGAGTTTGCAGTGTGTGTATGTTTCAGATATAAGATGAAGTGCAAGTATTGCAAAACCAACGTGACTAAATCTTTACACAAGTGAGGAAAAGTGGCACAGTTTTTTGGTCATGGCGCAGTGTATTGTTCACCTGCTCCACAAGGCACCACCTTCTAACATAAGTAAACTGGCACTTAAACTCAAGTATCAGGCTTTATTTTATTTCGTCACATCCTTGTGCTCCTATTTTATTGTTATCGTGGTGCACTCGCTAAGGCTTCTCCATGACAACCAACTTTTCTGGTAGAATAAATTTCCCTATAACTGCCTCTTGACAATGGCAGTAGTCCATAGATGGAGATCAGTTCTGCATACATTGAACTATGCCCTACCATTACTGATATAACTCTGCTTCTAAGATAACTTGCAAAGTGTCCTCAAATCTTTTATTTCCCCAGACACTTGCATGCAAGAAGCACTAAAGGGGCACCAAGGATAACTCTAAACAATTTTTGTTCCCTGTAAAAATCTATTGTTCAGCTTTATCTGGCACTGCAGAAATTTGTTCAGCAGCACAAGATGAATTTATTGGTGAGGAACCTGCCATTCATTTCACACCAGTGACATCAGTGATAAAAAGGACTCTGTGATCATCGACTAGAAGTGGATGGCAGAGTGGTCTAGCCTCAGTGATCTGCATTTAAAAGCACTGACGTCACTGTCATACCTGCACTATTTCGTTTTCTGACTTGTCTAGCATATTAAAGCTCTGCTTTCAGTAAAGGTAAACTCTTTGTCATTAGAGCACAGTATTGAATTGATATAGGCCAACTCTAATATGTCCTCAGTATGCCACAGCCTACCACTGGGAGTCACTCATACCCCATGACGGCACCTGGCAACTGATTAGCACAGCAGAGGTCTGAGGTTCGACAATTGAGCCTTGGATCATATGCTTAGCACAGGCAGCCATAGAGGCTCGCTGCAAGCTCATAATTCTCACCACATATCACGCAGCACTTATGGTCTAAGAGGTGATCCGTCCACCACCCAGATTGAGGGTCTCAAACTTGACAGACTTATGCCTCCCACTACACAGTAGGTGAAAACAGTAGAGGAGAGAGAATGAGGGGTCTGAAGCAAAAAAAAAAAGTGAAAAAGTAGACAACAGTAAGCAAAGGTAAATTAAAGCACAAAAAATAAAAGCAAATGAGTAATAGGCATTGGTGTAGAGGGCGACTCGTAAACAACAGTGAAAATTTTTCTTCTTTTTCAGTGTTTTTTAATTTATTAAGTGACTGTGCCCTGCTCACAAAAAGCTAGCTACTGCCATCAGCAGGAAAAACCCGAAGTCAAAGAATGATTATTTATGGTTATAGGTCATCGAAGAAGTGCAAAGGATTTGACCAGCAGATTGGCTGGAATAGTTAGGCCAAGCAACCAGCATGTTAACGCATTGCAGGCTGTGTGTTTGAGACTCCTAACCACGGTGTAAGAATGCAGTCTTACATTGTGGAGATTGGAATGGTGTGGAGCATGCGGAGGTTGCAATTTGAGATGTCGTTTGTGTGTTCAATTTACGTGTCAATTAATTCACATGCATGTGTCACCAACGTTAACGTGCCTATCAATCTCTTCAACTACTTATCCACAGTCCATGCACTACATTTAGGTTGACCATAAACATGTACCACTTCCTTGATTCCTTCTACTATTAACACTTTTGTTTTGTACCTTTGTAACATACATTTCCAGTCTCCATGCGTGTGAGGTGGCAAGACCTGTCCGGAGTCATGCAGTCATTGCACTGTCATATGAAATCAGTCACCAAGCATGAAAGATATAAGCAGCAGTGGTGGCGACATATGCTTCAGAAACAGAACGTGCAGTAGTTTGACATATTGCATTTGCTGGTGAATGACAAATCAGAAAAGACGCGAAATGCTTATTTCAGAGTGAAATATACAAGGACTGTTATAAATTAGGGGCTTGAGCTTTCGGTTTTTATATTTTTGAGAATTCGGGGGACTTTTATTAGTGTTTATTTCAGAATGTACCTAGTTATTTTTTTCGTTAACGTTATTTTCTGCTGACCAGTTAGATTTTTTTTTCCTCGGTGGTAAAATGTGGTATTTTACAACAATATGGAGCTATGTAAAAAGAAAATATTTTTTTTTTCCCCAACCTATAACACATTAATTAAAGTGAGAGAGCTTGGTTGGTTGGTTGGTTGGCCTCAAGTAGAATGGCACATACCCACTGCGGGGGAGTGGCCAAGACACAGGCGGTGAACTGTTGGAATGATTAGCAGTTTTAGAGGAAAAGGAGTATTAATAGGGTATAGGCTGACAGATTGGATGACGCAACGACAGGGGTCCTGTTAGCTGGGAGATCGAAGATGGGACGACGGCTTTATGTGCAAATTTGAATGCATCATATGGAATGGTTCAATTTTGTATTGCCATAAAGCATACTCTCACTTCAACATTCTCAACTTTCCTGCGCATGCTGCCATGTTGTCACCAATACGAATCTACATGCACAAAACCCCACACAGCCTTAGCCCCAAAAAAATGGACAACACAAATTCACATGCACCTACTGGCACCACACTTAACGCAATGCTACCTTTCATCTGTGTCCTTTTCTTTGCTCTTCTTCTTCTTCTTCTTGCTTTCCTTTTTTCTCTTCGCTGAAGGACCATCGTCTCCAGCATCATTCTTCCGCTTTCTCTTCTTTGTCTTGGTCTCTCCCGAGTCAGAGAAGAGAGACGCTGAGAGTTCCGAATCCAGGCTCACTGTTGCATCACTCGACAGAGTGGTGGGCACATCAGCCTGCTTCTTCTTCTCGCTGGGCTTCTTTTTCTTCCTTGGTTTCTCTCGAGGCGGCTCCATCGGGGCAAGTGAGCTGTCTCCCTCCAGTAACACATCAGGATTGTCTTCTTCGGGATCCAGGCAGGGCAACTCCTGTTGAGTGTCCGTTGCGTCAACCTGCTTCTTCTTCTTTTCGCTAACCTTTTTCTTTTTTTTCGGCTTCTCTGCAGGAAGAGGATCCTGAGGTGGCTCTATCGAGCCGTCTTCCGACAGCAGCTGACCCCGTGATGCAAGCGAATAGTCTTCATCGGGGTCTAAGTAAGACAGCTCCTGTTGTCTGTCCATGTCCACATCCGAGCCGTCTCCCTCATTCCATTCATCTCCATAGTTGCTTTCGTACTCCACCAGCTCATCGTCACACGATGTCCGCATCGGGGCTATGGTTTCCTGCATTAACTGGAGGCTGTGTAACAAAAGAAGGCAAAGGAACACTAAGATTTCCACCTATGTCAGCAAAACACAGCACAAGAAGCAGATGCTTTCTAGTCAGTAGAACATAAACGGTAAAGAAATCAGTCAATGATCAATATTTGGAGGGAATCCCCCTAGGTGAAGGAGGTTCGAAATACTGATATATTCAGTAGCACTGATATATTGATAGCAATGATACTGATTCAATAGCATGCACCAATGTAGCCATAGCTGTATGGTTCCTCCAAGGTTTCCCTTAAAGTCATTGGACTAACACTGTTCCCATTTCAAGTTGTTTTTCGGCCTTGCTGTAAAATTTCACTTTGACTTGGCTGAACACATTTTTCAAAACACATGAATGCCATCTAAGAGCAATACTCGAAATTCATTGCATTGAGACCTGGAGGCTTTGAGAGACATGGGACAGGGCTGCAGAGAAATGTAGCCCCCCTCCTCTCTCAAAAAAACAAAAACAAAATGTCCTACACTAAAAGTTAAATATGTGACCACTTCTGGAATCTGCTGTAGTGCAGTTAAATCTACGTGGAAAACTGAAAACTTAGGAGCTCCCAGTGATAAGCCTCAGCTGCTGCTCCATAAGGGAAGCCAATCCTTTCTTCTGCTGTATCTTTGATTCACAACATTTAAAGAAACAGAGGATTAATAGCGTACATGAAACTAGCAAATACAAAAATGAGGCACATTAACAGATAACTACAATATGAAGGTCTGCCACTTTGCACAGTATATGTAACCAAGGAAAGAGAAAAAATAGCATATGTGAGAGTGCTTAGTTTTTTAATGTGTGGCCACAAGTATGTACATTCGTTCATGAGCATTATGCTGTAAAACGAAACAATGAAAAGAGTCAGACTATGACCATCCACATTGTACATGCTAGTATATAAGTCATATACACCCGCCGTGACTTCTACTGCATGTTTTGGCACTGAGACTTCAGGCGGTCCACCATGAGCTATAAGTCACTTCTAAAACCTGAGGCCAGGTCACATGTTAGGCGTAGAACTCTGAAGACAGTCCGAAAACAGTCAGCTACCTCTCTCAGAGACAGAACATGGCTGGCAGAGAGAAGGCATCAGGGCCATCATTCAACATAAAATAATTGCCCTTTTTGAATCCTTATTCAGTCTATGGCCTGTACCACACAACCAGTGAGACAAACCGGCAAAGCAGTGGAGGGTGTGCTGTGCTTAACAGAAAAGCTGAGGAAAGGATGCTTGTACTACTGTACACTTCACCGACCAAACAGTCACGTGGACTGCAGAGTTGTGTAGACAATATGCCGCTTCCACAAAACAATGCAGTAGCTCTAAAAATGACCAAACAGCCCTGCACACTTATTGCGTTAAAAAATTCAAAGGTATCATTTATTAATGCAGCAACACGTAAAGTAATGAAAAGATAACCAACGGTCGTTAATGGTAACTAGATTAAAATAGAGGGCATGAGTAGTAGGGGGCGGCAGAGAGTTAGGTGGGCAGACGGGATTAAAAGTGTGCGGGGATAATGCGGCTGCAGATGGGACAGGTCAGGGTTGACTGGAGAGATATGGGAGAGGACTTTGTCCCGCGGTGGGCGTAGCTGAGCTGATAATGATGATAATGCACAAAACGCGAGGGAGTAGACTATATAAGCCTTAAGCACCAGCTAACACAGAACCTGATATTCGGTATAATGCTTTCACTCAAGCAAATCAGCTGCTTCACTCTCTGTGTCATGTATGTACACTGAAAGAAGTACTTACACAGCTGTGCGATACATACCACTCAGATGTGATCGCGCCACGTAGTTTTAGCGCATTGTAACGATATACGTATACACTAGTGATCTTGCAGAGTACCTCCTGGCCCATGTTGAGGTACCGTGTCAACTCAGGCGAAGGATTTGGAGGTAGAAAGATGGACAAGTTGATCCAGTCGTGCACCAGGCAACCCACATGGCTTTTACTCATTCTGAAAACAGATCAGCATGTGTTACAGTCGCATCATGCTAAATGTAAATTTCATTTAGATGTGCTCGCCCAGCTGTTCTGGTATAAACAGTTTCGCCCAAGATAGCTACATTTAAGTGCACATCTATTTTTAAAACGGATAACATTTAAAATCGATAACCAGACTACGTGGGCGTGTTCATAAACCCTGGCCACAAGAGGAATAACATTACCTGTTTATGAAAGCCCGTACGATTGATCCAGTCTCTGGCCTGAAAACCTGAAAATCGCCTACTACATCCCGGTGCACAAACGGTTGGTCGTCGATAATCGTCCCACTTGCATCGACGAACTTGAGGTTGTCGTATCCAAGAAGGACCCCATGAAGTCTGGAATTATTAACAGAAACAAAAACGTGCTCAGCGCGAGAGGTAATCTTTTTACCTACTTATCAGTTCCTTGCAAGATGTGAATACGCGTGCAACAGTTGCCGCGGGACGTCAGCAATGTGAAGTGCTGTGCATTTAACACCTTAACAATGTGTTGCAGATGCGATCAGAACAAAAGCAAGTTGCAAGAGCTTTTGTTTGAATAATATTACGCTGCTTCCGCACGTTTAATATTTTTCTGCGGGTGCAAACTGCAGCATGCGTCAGGCGGCCGCAACAGCGCGACGAAAAGACATGTGGCACACCTTTCAACGTACTGCCCTTTCCAGCTTTCCAGCAGAGTCTTAACTCCCTTTCCTTCAGACCCAATGTAGGCAGGAGGCAATGGCACGTGCACGGTCTCGTGGCAAGTCCTGATGAGCGAATATTCATCTTCATCATTTGGTTTCAAACTCGCACGCGAGCCCGATGCTGCCATGACACCATATTGATGGCTATGTTGAAGGGACTGAATTGATCACCGGTTCTACGGCGTAAAGTTAAACGGTGCTAAGTAATCTGCCACAAAACAGAAAATAATCTTATTGCTGAACGCTTTATTATTTTGTTCGGTATACAAACTACCAAATTTTCACACGGTCCCATGTGGTCATGTAGCGCCCCACGTGAGCGCTCAAACGGCTGGCCTACACCTGTGATTGGTTGAATTTGTATGTGCACTCCTAGCCAGCGCCTCTGTACTTTCATACATGAAATATAACAGCAGTGTGTAATTGCGAACGGCTGCAGTTTTGGGTTGCGCTCATGTGAACCTGGCAAATTTTTGTCCGCGATAATTCGAAGCTTTTATTCCGAGACGACCAAATGACAACAGTGATTTGACAAAGCCGTATTCGTGCATCTGTGAGCCTGCAACGGGGCGCTCATCAATGCTACTTTGCTTGGTGAGTACCCTCGAAAGCGTCGGATACCCTCCCCGATATTGGAGCACAGCACGTTATTGCTGTCAGTTTTTGGTTTACTCTTTTGTACTTGACCGAGTTATAAATCTGTTGTGCGCAAAGAGCAAGCAAAAATGCGTCGCCATTACTCGCTTGTCTGTGTACACTTGCGTGAAGAGTAGTTAACGGTCGTGCGCCGAATACGTTAGACGACTTTTGAATTTTGACAGGTTGTCTGATGTTCAATTGCTGCAAAGGTGTAGTGAAGGCAGGGAAAACCGTTGCCTGCCACTAAGCCCGACTGGGGCTTGGCTAGAGCTTCCTTTATATTTTTTTTTTCATAACATGACGGTCCTGTGCCGATGGCCATCGCTGCGGTTTTCGGATACTTTAGCTCGTAGGCGGCCTGCGGGTTCTCATTGATTGCATAAGTGTAACCCCGCCTCGTTTGTCAGATTTTTACTCTCGAAACGAGTACGTCCTTAGTCCGAGCTGTTTGTTCTTATATTGCGGGTATTACCCGGATCAATAACTGCGTCAACGTTCTTTTTTACTTTTTTTTCGCACTGTGGCGTCAAACCTTTTCTGTTGACAACTCCGGTAACCGACCTGTCCAAGAACAGTGCCGCGAGTCTGTTGACCTTGATGACCGGCGCTACATCGTGCCGATTGTTTTTGTTGCTTTCTTTTTAATCGTTGTAACGCCGGTTTTATCCGAGGCATCACCGCATCGCCTGTATAAAGCTGTGGGGATGCCTTGCAGAGAAGGGCCAACGTCCCGTCAGTTCGTCTGCCGCAATCAACCTGCGGCTTTTGAACTAAACAGTGGCGTACGTTGCCGATTGTATTTGTTAGCTTAGTTTCCTTCAGCGCTTTTAACGTTCTTCGTCTTTTCGCGGAGATTTGAAGGCGACATTTTTCTCGTTACGTGTAAAATAGGCCACCACCGGTGCGCCGCTCATGCGCCGCTTGCCGGATTGCCGGCTTGTGAACTGTCTCGCGAAGTCTTACGTTTTTAGAAATAGTGTTTGTTCATAGCTTGCAACCCGACAGGGAGAGGTGTTTCGAGTTCCGACACTTCCGTGCAGCTACCACGTGATTTTGACAAAACAAACAGCTGATATTTCCAGTTTTGACACATTCCTTCGGCGACTGCCCCGTGCGGCGGTTCTGAAAGTGACCTAAATAGAGGCAAAACATAAGTGCATTCTATTTAAAAAAAAAAAAGTTTCATTCCAGGCATACTCGGCTTTGTGAACACTGTTGATAGTACATGGTTGGCACTGGTAAACAATAAATCTCCTGGAAATGGTTGAATTTTCGAATGAGGGGGGTCTTTTTTTTTTTTATCTGAAACAAGACAAGTACAAAGCAGCGTTTTTTTTTTTTTTTATCAGCTTCTGTTAGTACTGTATTGAATTTGTTTAATTTTGTTTATTACAAAGTACTGTGCTTAATTGTAAGCTGTCATGATAGGAAGCCGTTTTTTAAGCACATTAAAGAGGAAAGGATGTTCAGGCAAAATTCACTGTGGGGAGGTATATCATGTTTTCTATATTAATCTTGTGCTGAAAGCTGAAGTATAGTTAATCTTGCAGTGGGGTAGAAAAGTCCATAATGTTACAAAAGGTTACTTGTAGTGACTTGCTGGATGATTCCTGTGCAATCACTTAATCTATTCACAGCAGGTTCCTTTCTCTCTTTCGGTCTAAAGCAGTTCTCTTCAGTGGCTTATGCAGCATTTGTTTTCAGCTAGTTTGTTTTTTATTTCCTCAAGTTCATGTTTCAGGATCTTATATGCTCTCCTGTTCAAATTTCAGGCTTCTGACGAAAGAACATGGCTGATGACACTGAGTACTTGAAGTTACCTGTAGAGGATCGTTGCCAACACAAGGTGATACCACTGTCCTTGTCTGCGGTGTTTGTTGAATTTTGTGCTTTTGTACCGGTCATACCTATGGTTCATTTTTTTTTATATTATAAAAGTTTCGCTTTACAAAACCTGTGCTCGTAACACTTCAGTTGTGCTTAGTGGCGTGAAGACTGCTGGCTTCAAAGTGGCAACATTTTGACTGGCACATTCCGCAGTGGTCGATCTGCCACTTTTGATTTTGGCTGCCTTGATTACTGCGCAGAAAAAATGCAATTGTGAAGAAAATGTAGGTTGAAGCTTTTCCTGGATATCTGGTGTCATTGATGGTTTGTGGTGCTATTCTTCAGTGCTCATTCCTCTTTTATTGTCTTCGTTTCCAGTTGTGGAAAGCTCGTCTGAGTGGATACGAAGATGCGGCAAAGCTATTTGGCTCAGTCACAGATCCTAAAGGTCCAGAGTTCCAGAAGTTCGTACCACTCATCAAGAACTTCGTCACCGACAGCAATGCCGTATCGCAGGAGAAGGGCCTGGCAGCTGTCCTGTCGTTTGTTGAAAATGCCCACCTGGCCAATCGTGTTTGTGGCGATGTTCTCGTGGGGCTCGTATCTAAGTGCATCGCTGCTCCAAAACAAAAGACGCGTGAGTTGGCGCAGGAGATCATCTTCATGTATGTTGAAATTGAGAAGCAAGAGGCAGTTGTGGAGGAGCTTGTCAAAGCCCTGGACAACAAGAACCCAAAGATAGTGTCCGGATGCGTGGCCACGTTAAGGGAGTGTCTGCGTCTCTTCGGCGCTCGCGTCATCGCTGTGAAGCCTCTCTTCAAGGCTCTTCCCAAGTTGCTCGAGGACAGGGACAAGACCGTGCGGGACGAAAGCAAGCTGTTGACCGTTGAGCTATACCGCTGGATTGGCGATGCACTGAAGCCCTTGCTGCAGTCGCTGAAGCCAGTCCAGGTGTCGGAGCTTGAGGCAGAGTTTGCCAAAGTGGAGAAGGGAACCGCGACCGCGGAGCGCTACATCCGGTCCGAGCAGGCGAGAAGGGCGCAGGCGGCCGAAGCTGGCGCAGATGTAGTGGATGGCGGCGAAGAGGGTGAGGAGTGTGGTGGTGACACTGGGGCTCCTGTGGATGCGTACGAGCTGTTGGAAGCTGTCGACATCCTTTCCAAGCTTCCCAAGGACTTTTACGAGCAATGCGAGGCCAAAAAGTGGCAGGAACGAAAAGAGGCACTCGAGAAACTTCTCGAGCTCACGAGCAATCCCAAGCTGGAAGCTGGTGATTACGCCGATCTCGTCAAAGTGCTGAAGAGGATAGTGGCCAAGGACAGCAACGTGATCGTCGTGGCGCTCGCTGCCAAGTGCCTGGCTGGGCTGGCTGCTGGCTTGAGGCAGAAGTTTCATCCTTACGCCAATTCGTGTATCTCGACGTACATAGAGAAGTTCAAGGAGAAGAAGCAGAATGTGGTCACTGCGCTGAGAGAAGCCCTGGACAATGCTTTTCAGGCTACAAACTTGGAAGCCATCTTGGAGGATGTCACTTCAGCACTTGACAACAAAAACCCGCAGATCAAGGGGGAGACGACTCTGTTTCTGGCACGTGTCTTTTCCAAGTCAACTCCGGCTGTGCTGAACAAGAAACTCCTGAAGGCATTAGTGACATCGTTGCTGAAGACACTGAATGACTCTGACCCAGCAGTGAGAGAAGGCTCGAGCATGGCCTTAGG
The DNA here is from genome assembly GCF_055824585.1 of Amblyomma mixtum. Classification (NCBI taxonomy): domain Eukaryota; kingdom Metazoa; phylum Arthropoda; class Arachnida; order Ixodida; family Ixodidae; genus Amblyomma; species Amblyomma mixtum. Next base: position 250,049,211 of record NC_143012.1, read on the forward strand.
GACCGCGATGAAAGTTGTCGGGGAGCGGGTGATCATGCCGTTTCTTGGTGACCTGGACAATCTCAAAATGGAAAAGGTAGGCTATCGTTCTGTTGGTGGCTTGGTGTAAAGCACTGCAGTGGCTCCAACCTTCCTGAAATCATGGGCCTGGTCGGTCTAGGGCTGGTTAGTGCAGATTTCCTTTGGTCCTGGCCTCTCCTGTCCCACATATTGGGCAGCACAAATTTCTTCCCAGCCTGGGTTGATTGTGGCCACTTCAGAGCGGTAGTGTGGACTTTAAACCTCCTGAAAGCTCAAGGTTAAAAATCACCCGATATAACGTTGTGTTCGTGTATGTATTCTAATTTCAGCTCTTATTTTCTTGCATTGGATTTGTAGCTTTCAACTCTAACTTTTTTTTCTGTAGGTAAACAAGCACTGGTTAAAGGGGCTGCGAAACACTGCCTGGGGGAATACCGGCTATACTTCAGGTGGATTCTTTATGTCACACAGATGCTGACTTAAAAAGAATTACAGGAATCGATGCACAGGAACGGGAGTTATTCAGTGAAGAAATTTCAAAATACAAGCAAACAAAACGCTGCCCTCAACTCAATTTTGGCGGGGCTTCCCACTCCTATTTCGCTCTCCCAATGACGGCACCTGGCGCAACCAATCAAAACAGCCAGCCAGAGCACGTCGCGGAAGTTTGTACTCCATGGTTGCCTGCTCTCTGTGAGACTGGCAGCGTTGTTTCCATGCCGGAGCGCCCCTGGTGGTGTATTTTTATTTTACTTGCTTTGCAGGGCTTTTATCTAAGACAAACAAATTGTTTTTGTTGATCTAATATAAAACTCAGACAGGTGACAAAATGCGTCTCTATTTATTCACACAATTTGCAGTATATTTACTGTTTGTCCGGGCATCAAGCTCACGCCCGGTGATGTCATATCCGCTGCAAAAAACCCGCCACTGTGTGGCGACACCATCAGAGCCATGAAGTTGTTTTTGGGAGGACATTAAAATATTAAAAAACGGAATGTACGCGGTATTACCGACGCTAATAGCACCATTATAACTCACTATATGCAATCAACAGGCAAAACAGTTAACTAAGATTGTGTTTCTGGGCCCCTTTAAGTTTGCTGTTAAATTTACCCTTAATTCTGGGCACAAATGAGAGCACCTTTCTTGACGTTCGCTGTAATAATTTCAGAGTAGCGCTGCATCACTTGATGTAGCACATAAGGAATTTAGATGGATAGAAATAGTCTTCTTTGTCCGCTACATAAGCTTTTTTTAATGTTGTAGCATCCTTTGTACAGAACTACGGGCTTCTGTACTGTTATCATTCCTAAGCTCACAGGGTGATGAGAGACAAGTAACCTTTTGTCACCTGACCCAGCTGACTGGGTTAACTTGGTCTATGTGGGCTGGGTTCGGGTAAGACAAAAAAGTAGTCCTGTGCAGTGCTGTAGCCCATGGGTGTTGCTGGCATTGCTAGGTTAGACATGCAAACTTGTCTTTTGGCAGTGCTTGGCGACAGAATAGTAGTATCACGTGAGCACCATCGTTATTTCCAAGTGTTCTTAGTAATGTCTCGTGTGTGCACCATCGTTATTCCAGAGTGTTCTTTCCTCAGATTCGTCTTTATCTGTCTGTGCCAATAAATCATCTCTGCATCATCTGTAGTGAACCACTCTGGTGAACTGAAGCTGGGCAGCGGGTACTGCTTTTTCAAACATGCATTGATCTTGTCAATTCTAGGGCTTATACCACTTAATCAACGCTGCCTGTGTGACAGTATAGCCAATAGGTTGTTGAAACCTTTGTATTGTGCTAGTCTGCAGAAGCACCTTGGCAAGGCTATTTCTTTTGGATACTCTCGGGGCCAGTGGCATTAGTAAGGATAGTGGTTACTAGTAAAAAAGAATGTCCAGCCATATATGAACGAGAAAAATGGTTCCTAAGCTATACAATGTTAGCATGGCATCCCTGAGTTGTTGGTTGGCCTCGAATGTTGCAATGGGAGAAGGAATTGAGTCCGCACATTTGATATCCATGGTAAGAGTGTTCATTTTGTGCTGTGGAATTGTGACCTCATGAGCATTAGGTAACCATAGGTGTTTGAATGGCAAGAGATGGTTGTTAAGATGACGGTGATGAAATATCCCGTGGAAGAGTGAAGGTTGAAACTCGCACCTACAGTGGTGTCGTGAATTTACAGGTGAAAGAGTGCTGCGAAAAGGCGGAAGTGGTTGCTGCACCTCCTCAGAAGGCCGCACGCAAGCCTGCAGCAGCAGCGGCAGCCTCTCCAGCCAGGGGTAGTGCGCAGCCAAAACCAGAGGCAGCCCCCCCTCAGAGGAAGCCAGCAGCTGCTGCTGCCAAGCCTCGTGCTGGTGCCAGGGTGGTGAAACCGACTGCCAGTGCTGCACCAGCAGCAGCGCCTGCGAAAGCTGCACAAAAGGCCAGGGCAACTGGACCTGCGAAAGCTCAGTCAAGCAGCGGCGCGACTTCCAAGGTTTGTGCACTCATTACCTTCTTTTCATCAAATTGTAGTGCTCTCAGCAGTGTTCACAGCATCTTCCGAATTATCAAGGCTGGGCTGAATAGGCTGTTCTTGTTTGTTTGTTTGTTTTCCCCCAACTCTGGAGGCATTGGACTAGTGTACTATGGTATAGATGCATTGAATGAGATGCCTGAGCTATGGATAAATGCAGATGCAGGAGCTCGTAAGTGCAGTGAAGACATCCAGTGTAACGAACAGTCTCCACCAAAAGTTAGCAACGCAAGGTGTGTGCTTATAAGGCAGGTAGTGGGACTTCCGTAGCATGTGTGGAAGTCCCAGAGTCCCAGACTTTCAGAAACCTTCAAGAGATTTCGTGTGCAGCGTGGCACAGAAGCAAAACCCCATGTGCTATGTAAACTTTATCTTCGAATTTGAGTTCAAATTAACGCGAGTCAACTGTGCAAGCTTCCTGATATCACCAGCACTGATGAAGAGGGGCTTGTGTCGCAAATTGCTGCCGTCAAGGATGGCGGACCTGAGAGGACATGGGTGCCATGGAAGAAAAAAAAAAATGCTGTTTTGGTGGACATTGACACGTCGATATAAGCGTTGTCTTTCTTTGTGCATTTTTGTGGGGTTCCACTGTGCTTGCAGTGGTGAGTAGGTATTTTAGCTCCATTTTGGGCAAATTCATGCGGACATAGCCCGGAAACTGCAGCGAACCTTTGGCCAAACATGAAGCGGAATTTATCTGATTCATTGCAAAACTTTCCGTCCAGACGATATCCCGCAGAAAAACATTTCAGTCCCGAACGAGATTTGCACTGGTGCCGGCACAAACAGCATTTTCACATCCCAATGCTTTAGTCTTCTCTGCCACTGCAGCAGCCTCTCGCGGTGCATATTCTAGCTGGTAACATTTTGGAACTCTTTGTTCTCACGTCATCTTCTTATTCTTTCATCCATTTGTTCTGTGCTTCCAAATGCTGATCAGCGATAGTGTTGACGCTGTAGCCATGCAATAAAGCCGGGTAAGTCGTGAGTTAGAAGGGCTGCCTGGTTTGAAGAATAGAAACAAAAGGGCTAGCCCAGGTGCCAAGTACTGGCCAGTACTAATGGCTACCGACGTCCTGAAGTATGTAGATTGTACGCCCTTCCTTCGATTTGTATTGTGCTTACACCTACTCTCAGCGATGAGATAGACTGCTTTCTGATGTGGGTGCATGTCTTAATCATGCTGCCCCTTTTAGTGGCTTTTTTTTTAATTAGCTGCTGTTAATTTCTTTTGCTTAGTTAGTATACAACTCTAGTGCACAAATAAACCAGTTGTTGTGATCCCCCACCCTGTTGCAGCCTGTGTTCTCCGAGCTGGCTCTCTCAGATGAAGAGGTTCAGGCCAGGGCTGCGGCCTTGTTCCCAGAGGAGTCGCTCGCAGCACTGGGGAGCACAAACTGGAAGGACCGCTTGGCTGCCATCGAGAAGATGAAAGAGGTCATCGAAGCGATGGAAGGCAGTCTGCCCGTGCAAGTTATAGCGAAGACCCTTTGCCGCAAGCCTGGCCTTCGAGACACCAACTTCCAGGTCTGTACTCCTCTTTTAACTGGCTGCCATAGTTTTATCTCATTAACATAATAGGGTTGATTGGCACCACATGTGGTGAGGTGCGGGTAGACCTAAATATTTCAAGACTTTTAGCTAAACGTAGCCTTCAAGTGTGCAGACATCTGCATCATTCCATGAGACTTGATTTGAATGCTTCTCCATACTATACTGAAGGCTGTGTCTGTCTTGCATAGTGGTAGTATATTTGGTTGTAGGTTTCGTTTTATACTGGCTCGAGTGTGGTGGTTTTCATGTGCTGTCAGTATGCTTCGTTGGGAGAGCAGAGCACAGTGTAAATGTATTCTACACCAGCCAGTGCTACCAATGCATATGCCCATGGGATTCCGGAAGGGGGGGGGATTACGGATATTATTATCCGTAATTCCGCCGTAATTCCGTAATTCCTTATTATCCTCCCTGGAATTACGGATATTATTTATGCACTAGTTCCTTTTTGGTGCTAACCTACCGCCGCTCCCATCCCCGGACATCTGGTGCCCCCCCCCCCCCTGTAAAAAGTTCTGCGGACGCCCTTGCATATGCCCCTCCACTGATACCTCTTAACGACATTATCTGCCCTGGTGAAGGGGGAATTTCTTGTCCGCTTTGTTCTTCCTGCTTCACGGCCTGAGGGTGGCAGTGTTTCTTGTTGCATTCTGCTTTCCCTTCATCGTGGTGTGTGTGTGGTATACGTCGTGCAGGTGCTGAAGCTGAAGCTGGAGACGCTGGTGACGGTTCTGGGCAGGGGCCCCGTGTCCCTGTGCGTGGCTGACTTCCTGCTGCCCGACCTGGTGGACAAAGTCGGGGACATCAAGAATGGCCAGAGCGCTGCGGCCGCCCTCACCGCCCTGGCGGAGGCCACCTCCCTCGACCATGTCAGCCAGGAGGTGGGCCTCATTTGGAGTTGTGTCTCTTGCACACTCTGTGCAAGATCTGCAAGGCTTTGCAGATCTGCGTGGCACTTCCTGCCTGCTAGATTGCCTTTACGGCAGGTAGCCTGTGCTTGTTAGAACTGAATCGGGCCTTGGAGAAAATCTCATCAATAGGACAGGAATAGAAAAACCAGCAAAACAGGACTCGTTCACACGGTGAAGAACAAGGACAGTGCTGCTGTTTTTCACCATGCGAACATGTCCGGTTTTGCGGGTTTTTCTATTCCTCTGTGTCATCATCATCATCAGCCTGACTACACTCACTGCAGGGCAAAGGCCTCTCCCATGTCTTTCCAATTAACCCTGTCCTTTGTCAGTTGCCGCCACTGTATCCCCGCAAACTTCTTAATCTCATCCGCCCACCTAACTTTCTGCCGTCCCCTGCTACGTTTGCTTTCTCTTGGAATCCACTCCGTTACCCTTAAGGACCAGCGGTTATCTTGCCTTCGCATTACATGCCCTGCCCAAGCCCATTTCTTCCTCTTGATTTCAACTAAGATGTCATTAACCCGTGTTTGTTCCCTCACCCACTCCGCCCGCTTTCGGTCTCTTAACGTTACACCTATCATTTTCCTTTCCATAGCTCGCTGCGTTGTTCTTAACTTAAGCTGAACCCTCTTTGTTAGCCTCCACGTTTCTGCCCCATAGGTTCCTCTGTGTAACATGCACCAACTGGCCCAACAAGCTAGGCTTCTTCTCATCAAATAGCTTTGCGCTGCAGGGATGTTCCGGAGGTAGAGCATCCCTCTTGTTCAAGGGAGGGGCTGGGTTTTAATCGCAGTGTCACCTGGAGCTCACCACTCTTACACAATGGGTGTTAGAGTCCTCCCAACCATATGTTTGGCTCCTCATGCCCAGGCCTGGAGCATATGTAAAAGATGAAGTTCGGAGATTCAGTGAGGGGTTGTTTGCACATTCAAATGCAATCTGTGCCTTTCATATACTGGGTATCAGGAAACTGGTAATTCGCAGGTCCTTTGCTCCAGGAACTTTTGCGTAGTGCAGCTCATGCACATTGGCATTTTTTTTTTTCCTTTCGGTGTTTACCTTGTAGTGAATTTTTTAGGTGTAGCAGAAATAAAACTCAGCATTTTTTTTTTCCGACGCATTCGCATTAGAAGCCCCATCGTGAAGTATAAGCGTCCTGTGCCATGGTGTAGTGTGCAATTTCCACCTGCTGCGGTTGGCAGGTGGCAATGTGGGGAGGAGGAAATCTTTTCAACTCGTAGGGGAGAGGCAGGAAGGTGGCTGTGACAGGAAGAACCCAGACAAAAATTACTACATAAAACTAACTACGAATGACTTGGCAAAAGTTAAAATGGTCAAGAATGACTCGACTAGTTGCAGTACAAGTAGTAATAAACTTTATTGACCAAATGAGGTCTTCTCCCTAAGTAGGCTGGCGTTCTTAGTCCAAGAGGCTGTGGGCCCTGTGCATCAGCATGAGCTGGACCTCAGGGTCAGGGCTGGTTAGCAGAGCCTCCCACTAATGACTCTACAAAGAGCACTTAATTTGCTCGTTAAAGTTTCTTTGCTCAGCTTTGCTGACCAAATAAATATCTGTCAAAGTATACAAGCAAATACAAAAATAAGGTAAGCAGTGGAAGAAAAACGCTGAGAAGCGAGGGGAAAACCTAATGCGAGCATACTGTCTTCGCTAACGATAATTAAGCACCCCCAAAACTGCTTAGCATGTTTTGTTTGCATAATAATCATAATTAAGCACCCCCAAAACTGCTTAGCATGTTTCGTTTGCATAACTAATTTATTTTTTGACAGCTGTGGTTTAGCCATACAGCCTTGCATTCTGCCGTGCAATCTATAGCATCAGCTGTAAGACCTTAATTACTTAGTTAATCAATGTAATTACTTTTTATTTGCCATTAAGTTAATTTAATTCAGTTTAATTCAACTTGGTTAGGCTTTCTCTTACAACTGACGGTGTGCCTAGATTCCAGGCTCAAATGCAGGACTAACGGACTAAGTTACCACAGCTTTGCTGATTAATGTGCTAAGCTGGTAAGCTTGGCTCTACACATTTTCTTTTCATTACCCTCCCTCTCTCTCCGTTCTCTTTCTCTCCTAGGTTTTGCAGCTTTGTTTTGCTCAGAAGAACCCGAAGAACCAGAGTGAAAGCTTGGTGTGGCTGGCCAATGCTATCAAGGAATTTGGGCTCAAGTAAGTCTTAGTGTTTTGTCCCAGCCGGAAACAATTGTAGGGAAGCCATTAATCTTATTCATCTGGTAAGCTGCAGATGGCTTGGGGCTGCATTTAATGAATTTTATTGTGGTTTGCTCCTTCTACCTCTTTTGCAGGGTTCCGGTAAAGGCAGTCATAGAAAGCATAAAGAAAGGGCTCGCTGCATCGAATCCGGTGAGTAAACTCGGCACCTTTATTTTTTTTTTTCTTATGCTGCCTCACCTTTGCCAGCTGCTACATTTGTGCTGTCGGGTGGAAAGCTTAGCGTGCATCTTATGTTGTGCGCTTTATATTGCCATTTATATTAGCCCTGGCAGGCTGTTCCTGGTTCTTCTGGAGTGTGCTCTCAGCAGTGAATTCTCTCTCTCTCTCCTGGTAACAGGCTGTGAGGACAGCGTCTATCACGCTGGCTGGTGTGCTGTACCTCTACATGGGCAAGACACTGCGCACCCTGCTCGAGGGGGAAAAGGCAACCCTCGTGCAGCAGCTGGACGCCGAGCTTGCAAAGGTGGGCACCCCCCCCCCTTCTCTTGCTTCTTCTAACGCTGTTTTGCAGGGAGTTCTCAAGCTTTGTTTCACGTAACTGTATTGTTCCTTCAAGTTCCATTTTGGTTTCCCCGAGCACCGAAATTTGTGCATGTGTCAAATCCCTCCTTTTCTGTTACCCCCTTCATTTTAGAACAAGTCTTGATGTAACTGCTTATGGCAGGCTCTTTAGCTCTTTAGCTTTAGCTCTTGCATTGCCTCACCGTGGTGGCTGTGGTTAGGGTGCTCGTCCACTGAGCCCGGGGACGAGGGTTCGATCCCGGCTGTGGCAGCCATGTTTTAATGGAGGCGAAATGCAAGATGCCCGCTTACGGTGCAATGTCAGACAGACAGACAGACAGACAGATTTATTTGACATCATGTGTACACAATGTCGGGAACATGGGCAAAAAGCCGGAAAAAGCGCGGCTTGACAGGGCCCATGTTCCCTATTAATAAAGGCTACATATGTTATGAATTCTGGTAACAAACACAATTTGACAACAGCAACGATTAGAAAATGGTACAAAGATCACCTTTAAAAAACACAGTTTAGTATTCAATTCGACATAGTGCATGTTAAAGAACGTGATGAATTATAGTGTGAATGGGAGACAAAATGATGGACATTGTGACCATGAACCTTGATCAATGGACTTGAATCAACTGTCCCAACTTTCGTTATTGCAATAAAGAAGCCCAGGTGGTCGAAATTAATCTGGAGCCTTTCACTACAGTGCCCCTTAGACAGAGAGAGACTTTAATGAATAAAGGAGGGTTCTGCCTGGCTATGAGCCTAGCATGCTACTCCAGGGTGTCCCTTATAGCTCGTGTGTCACTTTTGGACATTAAACCCCATATACTGTACCATACCATACCACAGCGAGCCATTGATAATGGAATTTGATGTGTTTTTTTTTGTGTTTTTTTAAGGGTTTATGCGTTTGCATTTTCTAGGAAGGGGCATGAGCCAAACCATATGGAGTTCCTCAGCACCTTTTGAAAGCCATGGGCACCTTTTTAATTTATTTGCTCGCTCATTTACTGTCTCATTCATTCATGCATTGAGCATCCTACAGCACTACTAGGCATTACTGTACTACGTGCTTAAGTGTTAGTTACACAACTCTGTTCAGGCTTATGTAGTGATACAATAGATGTGAAATTGGACATTTCACTTGTGTGTTGAAAAGGTAGAGGAATATGACATGGCCTGTAATGTGCAAGATTTGTGTTGGCACGCACTCCTTTGTGTGGACTTCGTGTAAAGCCACTCTTGAAGTAAAAGTGGGAGCAAACAAGGAGGGGGAAAAAAAATGGTATTTTTGTGCGATCTGGGAACGTTAAAAGCTTGTTCTGGAGTGAAGTTGGAATGTAACAACACTCTGTTGATTCCATGTCAGCCATGCTCTGCATTTTTGGTTTTAACCAAAGAGTCCTGCAGTCACTTAATGCGATGGCTCATTTCTGGTCTTATAGCAGCCTACTTTCGACGGCAATCGCTTTGGACCGTAGCCTTGAGCTGGTGGGAGGCCTCGTGGCATCATCATGCAAGGTCTCTGTGCCTCAGGGATAAATGCAGTGCCACATTTAGCACTGTTGATGGCAGCAGCTTCAAACATGAATAATATGTCGGCTATTTGGTGAGGCATTCATTGCACTGTACTATAACACTTCATATTAACTCTTTCGTTACCACGGGAAAACGACCATTTTTCATATGTCTCAGACAAAAATTTTTTTCAGAAAAAGTGTGATAAATAAAATTATATAAAATGCATAACAATAATTGAGATAAAATGCGCTTTATAATGAAATTTATTTGAACACATATTCTGCTTGAAATGCTGTGAAAAAAAATCAGTAAACAACAAAAAATAAAAAAATAAAAGTTTTGTGTTTATATGACAATAACTTTCCAAACACTTGTACTAAAAAAATTCTAGAAATTACAAAACAATTCAAATTCTTTCTAAAACATGGCATTAAAGTTTGAAAATTATAACTTGAATAGTTTTCGAGCTAGAATTTTTCTCTTTATGCCTCTTGAAAAGGCTCGTTTGAGAGTGCCCTTTATATGATTTTTACAGTCCAACAAAAAAAAATTGGAAATGTAATGTTATGCGCCAAACGAAAGCTTGGTAAGCGTGGTTTAAAAAATACAAATCAAAACTTATTTAATTTACGTCAAAAATTGAAAAACAAATATAAAACACAACAAAGTATAGGTGTGTTGAAGTTGAAGTTCAATGTGTGAACAACAAACCGAATGACTCAGCAAGTACGTAGCGGCTGCCGTAGCGCTTCGAATTTTTCGATCACCGGTGATCGAAGCACAGTGGCGTGGTAACGAAAGAGTTAACAGTGTGAAAACTCTGCGTTTCCATCTCGCTTACCCTGCACAGCCTTTTAGACATTGTTAGCCCAAGTATGCCACATTATTTGCATGGCTAGGCAAAAGTTTTTTAGTGAGTTGTCTAGTAATGTGAAGGAACATGTTCTAGGTGGAACAAACGAATGAACCGCCCTTACTGTGCTCAGTGCAGGCAGTGCCATAGCAAACCTTCTATATGTGCACTAAGGTGCATGACATAATGCTGCTTCTCGGAGCTGTTTTCAAACAATTCAGCACCTTTGCCATTGAAACACCCTGTACTCTGTAGTCGCCATTGAAAGTGCTGAGGGAGTCGCTGTTCTTGAAAAATCCAGTTGCGCCTCTGTATTGCTCCCGATTAATTTGCTGTGATCACTGTGGGGGTGAAAGTTGTACCACTTCACTGGTGTGCAGCTGGAAGGCCTAAAGCCTCCTGTAGGTAGGTAGGTAGGAAAGACTTTAATTGCTCTAGAAAGGTGCTAGTAGCAAACGAGAAAGAAGAGGTCCATCTTCCTTCTTCTCACAGGGTCGGTGCCCCTATTCCAGGGCTACGCTGAGCTTCGCTGCTCGTTGGGTGTGCTGGATCAGACCTTGTTGGCAACCCAGATCGCCGCTGGAGAGCCGGCTCTCCCACTGTTCTGCACTCGGGTCTTTGCGAAAGTTGTCGTTTTTACTGCATTCCCACGTGATGTGGTACAACGATGGTTTGCTGCCACACCACGGGCAAGTGTCCCGATATTGCGTCGGGTAAATCTTGCTAAGGATATGCAGGTTTGGGAATGTTCCTGTCTGCAATCTTCGCCAATACACTGCCTCTAGTTGATTTAGATCAGGATGAGGTGGCGGATAGCGGATCCGTACCCCCTTATAGTAGTTGAGAATGTCTGAGTACGTAGGGCTGACTCGGTCGGGTAGATCGTCCGATTGGGAGGAAGCTCGGCTCGTATACCCTCGAGCTACCTCGTCGGCGCGTTCGTTCCCCGCTACGTCGGTGTGTCCTGGCACCCAGTAAATGCTATGTGTGACTTTTGGTGGGGTCGCGCTCTGGAGGAGCCGGAGCGCGGCGCTACCTATGCGGCCGTTCATGTAGTTACGGCACGCTTCTCTCGAATCTGTAAGGATGGTAAGGGACATGTTGCTTCGATAACCGGCTACCGCCGCTAGAGCTACGGCCAGCTCCTCCCCTTCGGTTACCCTGCAATCCCTCACTGAGGCCTGTAATGCTGCTTCTCAGATCAGTTTCCAAACGATTCGGCACCTTTGCCATTGAAACGCCCTGTACTCTGTAGTCACCTTTGAAAGTGATGAGGGAATTGCTGTTTTCTAAAATCCAGTTACGCCTCTGTATTGTTGCGATCACTGTGAGAGTGAAATTTGTGCCGTTTTTCTGGTGTGCAGCTGGAAGGCCTAAAGCCTCCTGCACCCATTCGTGGCGTGGCAGCTCCCTCTGGTGGTGAAGGCACGGGTGGAGCTGGGGACGCCGCAGATGATGTCCAAGAGGCTGCTGTTGACATGGAGGATTTGGTGCCTCGCACTGACATCAGGCAAGCATTTGAAAGCAGATTTGCGCAGGGCTGTGATGTTTCATGCTTTCACATTTTGGAGCGCTAGCTGCTAATGGCAAGTTGCCTTGGTTTCGCAATGACCACATCTGTGTCTGTCTCTCTGCACCAGCACGGCTGCAGTCATGTGACCACCATCAGGGTGGAAAAAGAGCGACTTGGCGGAGCAACAGGGCGAGACTTACGGGGCATCATGTATGTTCTACAGATGTCAACGGTCAACCATAGGTGTGCGGTGCTGACATACCGGGTCATCTGAACCCAATGCAGAACCCCATTTTACTGGCTTGTCAGGACAATCTCAATGAAAGAGTCCACGGCTCAGGCACAATGGCTTCATGCAGAAGCCTTGTCATAGCATGTGCTTCTTGCAACGGTATTGGCAGTTTCTCTTGAGGTCATGTCTGGTGGATTTGCTTTCTTGAAATCAGGGCAGATCGCTGACCTGCAAATGCTTGTACACATAAAGAAAGAGTAGCACTTGGCTCTAGACATGCTGACTTTCACATGGGCACAGACGAAAGCTTGTTGACTAGTTGATGGTGCCTTCTTTGCTTTGCTGTGTCCCGCCATCTCACTGTTTCCTGTTGGTAAAATGTCAATGCTGCCTGCATTCTTGCACATTGCAGTGGCCAATTGACGGAGTCCCTGCTGTCGGAGCTGTCGGACAAGAACTGGAAGGTTCGCCTGGAGGCCCTCCAGAAGCTGGCGGCCATCGTGGACCAGGCCAAGTTTATCTGCCCCGAGCTGGGAGACCTGCCGGGTGCACTGCGAGCACGTCTCCTCGACTCTAACAAAAACTTGGCGAGTCCATGCTTTCTTCTTATTTTAGAGTGCAACTCTTAGGCACCTGTTCCCGGGTTGAGTGGCGTGCCTCGCTGGCAGCGTAACCGAGCGCAGAGCACAGCGGAGAGCTAGGTGGAAAGTGGAAGAGGAGTGGGCAAGGCAGCAGCGTGAAGGCAGGTTGCGAGGCAGCGACCTGCGGCTCTAGAATAGCATGCGCCATCATCTGCTCGCCGATAACGTCATCAGTAAGGTATGCAGCGAGCATGTGGCAAGGAGTGCCACTTGTGGCCGCTGCTTGCTCAGAGATAGCGCTAGAGCCGCCAATGCCATTGCATGCCGCTGTCCAATGACAGAAGGCGAGACTCTGTGGCGGATCGCTGTGCGTGCGTACTGCCCAAGCCAAAACCCAGAGCCACTTCTGTTTGGCGCCGCATGTTCCATGTGCGGCCGCCTGCGGTTCAAGGTTCAAATGCTGAAGTAGCTATGCTCAAAGATTGCATCACTGAGAAGCATAATCGTTGGCAAATTTTTTTCTTTTCTTTCGTTTGCATGAGGAATAATAGTAAGGATCCTGTGTCAACCATTGTATTATGCTGTGGGGCCTCCCTTATCGCTCATGTATGATGACATATGGGAGACCCATGAAAAGTGCCACTGCAGCTGTCTGCACTGCTCATGGTGCAGTGTGGTTTCCAACCACTGGATCAGAGTAATGCACTTACAGAATGTGTTTTGAAGTGTGGAATTGGGTGGCAGTGACTAAGCAATGTTAAAGCACAGAAAGAACATGTGTACATTTGTACAAATATATGCTAGATTACTGGAGCAAAGGCAAAGGATGAATAACTTCTTCAGGATGAATGCCTCAGCCTCATCGATTGGCAGGCCAGTGAACTTTCAAATCTTACAAAAGGGAAAGTATCTGTATGTAAGCAACAAATTTTTGAGAGTATACCGTATTTACTCGCATAATGATCGCACCCCCGAATTTTGTTGGCAACATTCATTTTTTCTTATTTCCCGCGTAATGATCGCACTCGGAAATTGCCGCTGCAATTTGTTGACGATGTCGAGTCTAGCCGACGATGATCGTACTTGCTGTCTGTCTGACAGGTGGCAAGTGCAGATGACCATTTTGCTATGTAAGCATTGCAGCGGCAGCCGCCTGTTGGCTGACGTTCACACGGACAGTCTAAATGCGGTTATGCGTAATCGCGGATACCAAACTTATCTGCGGTATTCTCGAATCACGGTTCGCCATTGTCGCAAGCCCACCGCCGTTCTGGGTTGCGGTGCAACGAAGTGACGCGGTGATGCGGCTAAACTTTATAGTTCTCGTAAATAATAAGCCATGGGATACGGGAACGTCAAAAATGAATGAATTGAGGATCGCTGTCCTGTACCGAGTTGCTGGTAGGAGTAATAACTGCGATAAAAGCTAGTTTTACGTTCGCAGCCGCGCAGCAGCTGCCGCCGTTGCAGCGGGAGTGACCCGATCTGCTTGCACGCCAGCTCCGCTGGACCGCTGCTAATGCGTCGCTGAAATCGATCGTATATATTTCTTTTAAAGCGAAACAATTAAGTTGTCGGTAGGTCAGCATTATAAGTAGAACATTTAATATAGCGTTGGTCAGTTCAAAAGCGCCGTCCACTGTGGCTTCGATACGAAACAAGTTAGGCCTAGCGACGACTAGGGAGTACAGAGCGCCGTCGCCCGCCGCGCTCGTGGGCAGCACCGTTGCAGTAAGCTCGCGGAATCTGGTGCTGCGAGCATTCCGAATTTGTCGCCTACTTTAACGATGCGGCAGGGACCGTACACTTTTCAGCGTAACGGTGGTGAAATGCGTAGCTTGAGCGCCGCGGGACGTTGCTGTTGTGCGCTGTTTCTGCGCTATCGGACGAGATCGAAGGCTGCTTAAAAGCGCCGTCGTGCAGCACTATACACACTGCTTGTTTTGATGCGTTGCTCTTTGAACGTGATTTAGTGCGAAGAGAGTACGTTCTTGAAGCGGGCCAGCTCGTGCGCTTTTCGCACTCTTATCTTCTCGGCTAACGATCGTAAGCCGAGATCACCGAGCTCGGTTCGCGATAACCGCGTTCAGTGACGTAACTGCGGGTAGCGCGCCCGAGTGACAAGGGTTGTCTGACCTGCAACTTTTTTGCGTTTTCGGGGCTCAAAAATTTTTTGTTAAAAGTTTACCCCGCGTAATGATCGCACCCCTAAAGTTGCGTAAAATTTTTGAAAAAAAAAAAGTGTGATCATTATGCGAGTAAATACGGTATATAGAATATATAACTCAGAATATATGTCAGAACGGTTGAATTTTAATCGAGTATTGAATGCTGGAAATTATACTTGAAATGCACAGCAATCGGCTGAAGAAGGCAGCTTGCACTGCAAAAGTAGACTACTCATTTTCCTCCCACTGGAATGGCTTTTCACTTGCATTCCTCAAGTCAGTGCTGAATACATTGTATCAGTCAGTTCTTGGCATTGTTAATGCTAAAGCAAAGTGATGAACTGTGACTGCACATTGTTGTCCGGTAACCAAAGCTGTGCCTTCATGCTCCTTGATTTGAACTGTGCTGTTACAAAAGGCACTGCCCATCATATCCAGTGGTGAAATTTCTGCTGAACAAATACGGTTGAACCTCATTATAACGTCTTCTGGGAAAACTAGCTCAGTTTTCTACTCTTTTAACGTTTACTATAATGAAGTTGAAGGAGCCCAGCGATTACTTCGTTGTAGCCGTAGCTTCATTATAGCCGGCGTTGCTCCTTCGTTATGTCTGTTATTGCATCATAAACTGTTTCATTATAATGTGGTTCGACTAGATACGAAAAGTCCATATTTCTTGTGATCTACATTGTTCAAGTTGGCTAGAAGTAGTGTTGTGCGTTCTTCAAGCACAGGTTGCACGTTGATGTTGACCTGCAAGTTTTTCAACTCTTATTTCAGCATTTTGCCAATGCATTCTTTTGCTGCCGTCATAGAGGGGGAAAATGATAACGAAAGAGCTTGCAAATATTTTCCACAGGGGCTAATATTTTTTGCGACCCACGATTTTCGGATCATCCAAAAATCATATCATCCAGATTGAACAAAATCCATTTGCAGAAGCAGAGGAAATTAATTCACGTAGATCTGTTTACGGCTGATAGGATATGTTTATGTATGTGTGGGCAGTGGATTGTACTCAAGGGCTTGGCTCGCACGTTCATATCAGCCGCAGTGTTTTGGCAGACCGTTCGAAACACCTGAAATCCTGCCCATTCTTCACACTGCACTTTGGCTAGGGAATTTGCTGCATATCATCCTGAAATTCATACGAACTGCAATCGTGTTGTTGAGATTCTGCTGTACTCATATCGCGGTCGACAGCCAACACTGCAAGCCGATTGATGAATTGCTTTTCGTGGAGGCAGGGCATCTCGTAGCTGGACTTTGCAGGCCATTAGGCCTACTGTTGGAATGACATTCTGATGAAATGCAGGTGACAGCTGTTTTCCTTGGTCTCAAGAACAAGATAGGCCATTCTAATACCTTTAGTTTGTGGGGTTTAACGTCTAAAAGCAACTCGGGCTATGAGGGACGCCGTAGTGAAGGTCTCTGGAAATTTCAACCACCTGGGGTTCTTTAACTTGCGCTGATAACGCGCTACACACGGGCCTCCAGAATTTCGCCTCCATCGGAATTTGACCAGGCATTGTGAAATATCCTTTGTGCTCAGTGTTGATTAGCGGTAGCTGTAGCATCAAACACACTTTCAGTACTCGTATATGTGCCCTAGATTTTAAAATAAAATTGTTGCAGTATATGCACACCATAGCCATAGTCATGAGTTCAGAACTATTTTTGTTTTTCTCAATGTGTGTTTTTGCTCATTTCAGGCTATCCAGGCCCTGAATATCTGCCAGAGCCTGGGTGCAGCCCTAGGTCCTCACTGTGGACCCTATGTTCGTACTCTTGCACCTGGCATGTTTACTGCTCTGGGTGACAGCAAGGTTGGTGGACAGGGTTTCCTTCGTTTGACTGCAGGGCCCATTTATTAGTACATTCAAGGTCCTCAAATGTCAAATTTAGCATATCTGCTGTTATTGCATTCGCTTTTCTCAGAGCCTTGAGAAACCTGTTCAACCAGATCGTATCGGATCGGAACAAACGGAAATCTTCGGGATTTAAAGAGAGTTCAGGAAAGTAAATGCAATTGAGCCCGCAAGAAAATAAAACGGTAAAACCTCAGTACAGTAGAAGCCCACTGTTAATTCCCAGGTGCTGCATTTTCCCAGCCGCTATGTTTTAATGAGCCATTCCTGTCCAAATTCTCGTAGAAACCCATGCAATACACACTCAGCTATGAGGTTGCAACTGTCGCAGCATTCCTGCATGCTGCATCGCGAATGTCTGCCTGATAATGTTTTACCCCGGACTGGTACTTTGACGTCAGACGTTTAGCATGCCTGAAACGGCAATGGCAGACCGGCCACAGTGGAGCACTTGGCCGTATCCTGTGGTCTGCACCCTTGCCTACACCTACATAGAGCACACTTACTGGCGGCGTGAATCTTGTTGCGGCTGTTGCTGCAAAATTGCGCTGTGCGGGCAGCGCTTTACAAGACACATTAGCGTGGGTTGGCGTCAAGGCTAGTTCCTGTGATCAGAGTTCGTGTTTTCTAGCTGCAGGCAACAAGGCAATTTCTAATAGAAGTTCCAGTAAGCGAGGATTGTGTAAAACTCTGAGGCGCACACACATGCCTGTACTTCGCCTGCTTGGCGCATGTTTCTTCTTCTGTTAGTTTCTAACTCCCTTCCATGATATTCTGTGCACGTGAACGATCACGAGAGCCACAAGGCCTTGCAAATTCAGGAGTAGCATGCTTCCCTTACTAGAAGCAAAAAAAAAAAAAAAAAGACTGCAGACAACGATATGCTTTTTTTTTTTCATTTCTTTCATGCATGGCTCCAGACTATACACTCTTTCCTGGCTTGTAAGTTTTTTTTTTTGTGTGTGTGTGTGTGTGTGATCCCGTAAAAAATACAACTGCGGAGATCTACAGTATGAAGCCTTTGTGTTTCATAGGTCTTCTGCAGTTGTAGTATTCGCTATGCAAATTTTGACCTCTGAGGCTCGTGATGTGTGTTTGGATCTGAAATCCGTTTTGTTGATACTTGCATTTTTTATAAACTTTCACTGCTCTGAACAAAACAGCGTCTGAGTGTGGGCGTTTCAGTATTATGCACTAGCTTGCACACATGCCCATCGAGTGTCTGCTCACCTTCCCCTCAGAACATGGTGCGTGCGGCTGCACTGTCCTGCCTCA
Organism: Amblyomma mixtum; assembly: GCF_055824585.1. Lineage (NCBI taxonomy): Eukaryota > Metazoa > Arthropoda > Arachnida > Ixodida > Ixodidae > Amblyomma > Amblyomma mixtum. Next base: position 250,067,002 of record NC_143012.1, read on the forward strand.
ATGAGTGGTCTTCCCATGCCAGCCTGGGATCCTTCTTTGAAAACGAGATGCTCAAGGACGCTCTCAAGGCAGAAAACCCCTTGCTCCGATCAGAGGTAAGCATTTCGCTCCCACTTTGCTGTTTTCCACCTGAATCTTCAGCTAGCATACAGGGGAATACACGGGGTCCTGGTTTCACTTTTTTTTTTTGAACTTTTTGTTTGTTTGAGATTGTTGTTTCATATCTTGCAGGGCGGCATTTCATATTGCTGTTTTTGCCCAAGAGATTCAACTTATACCCATGCAGCAGCTGGTTACAGTAATAGATATGGCCTTGATATGCTTTAGTAACCCACTTTACAGCCAGCATTCAGCTGCCTCCTCCAACTTAGTGGGCAGCTTTACTCACATGCGGAATTAGGATAGTGGTTTGTGTTCAGTAAGCACTACTTCAGGGTTGAAAATAATTTTTTCATGACCATGAGAAAAATGTGCCAACATTATGTGGCTTTTGTTCTCATGCTTGTGAAAGAAAGCTTCTTCTCTTTTCAAGAAAGGACAAACAAAACAGGTATTTTTTTTTTCTTATTGGGCGGCTGGGCTTGCACCTTTTCGCTTGCATTTCCACATCTTATTTCTTACTTTTTACTTGCATTTGCTTTTGAGTCTGCAGTTACTTTTTTTTTAGTTGTTTATATGAGCTCTTGAATCATTTTATGTATTAGTTTGTTTCAAGAGGAAATCCTGTCGCTAACACAAAATCCCTTACTCATTCTTTTGTCAGGCTCCCACCAAGTGCGGCCTTACCTGTCTCTGCATGACATGGTCCCAGTCATGCGTGACTTCTTTTTTGTGTGTGTGTGTGTTTGCTCGTTGCGTGGGCTCTGAAGCAAGGTGCTCTTGAGAGTAAATTGTTGTGCAGTAAACAGGTTAGCTGCAGTGTGTAAAGCAACCCTCCCAGAGACAGCCATTGCTATCACCTCCCCCTATCTCTGCCTCTCCAGACGTTTTTTTTTTTTTTTTTAATATGGCATTCTTTTAATTCACTGATACCCAGTAGGGAAGTACGTGATTGTGTGCACACTTAGTGGGGTCTTAGCTCTCCTTATTCTGTCACACTGTATTTGGCAATGGCACCACAGAATCATTTGCTTGTTGGTGAAGTCCTTGCTATAAACAGGGAGGTGAGTGTTTTTGTCCCACTTGTCGTAGCTGGACAGCCTGGGGGAAGTGAACAAAAGCGGTTGTTTTTTGTTCTGTGCAACAGGGCTGTAATGTCGTGAGGCACTGTCGCAAGGCCCGACGTGTGTGGGCAAAGATATGAGGCACGCATCGTGCATTGCCCCTCTTGCCCCGTTTTAGTTTTGCACAGTTCCCCCGCCCGTCCTTGTCACTTTGGTGTGGAGGGAAGAACAGGATGTGGAGAGGCTGACGCGCGTGACGGTTTGTCGCAGCTCTTTGGCTGGCTGGCAGAGCGGCTGGGGGCCAGCGATGCCCGTGGGGTGCCCGGTGCAGAGCTAGCGTCCTGCCTGCCCCACGTGTACCAGTGCCTGGAAGACCGCAGCGCCGAGGTGCGCAAGAAAGCCCAGGACCTGCTGCTGCCTTGCATGCTGCACCTGGGCTACGAGTCCATGGCACGGGCCACCTCCAAGCTCAAGGCCTCCTCCAAGACGCTAGTCATGGCGCAGCTCGACAAGGTGATGGCAGCTTGCACTAAAACTGCTGAGCTGTGGCTTCCGATACAGCATCAGCGTATCCTGTGCTCATGCCAGCTTTTTGGCCTCAAGTAGCAGTTTTAGTAGTCACATGACTCATTTCTCACAGATATTGAATGACAGCGCAAACAGGCAGCACCAAGACTTAATTCGATGTAGTGAAATATCAGTATTATGAAATAAACTGCCTGTTTTACCGACCTTGTTAAATCAAGGTTTAACGGTACTGTGATGGTGCTGAGCTTGCCCATCTAGTTGCAGTTTTGGGTCTGTTTCTAGTTCCATTTACTCAATGGTAAGAAGATTTATTTTAGTTGCATGTTTCTTTTTCAAATGATGTGTTGGACATTAGAGTACGGAGATCACCGCGTGGTATTCGCCCTCAACCGCTAATGAATTTATGATTGGGCTTCCCCTCTCACGCTGTTCCTGTTTCGGTTTCATCAGCCAAGCGATGTCTGTGATGTGTAGTGGGCCCTTAGGTTCACGTGAGGTACAAAAAAAAGCTGAAACTACTGCTACGTCACTTGTCATTCTTGTCTTTCGGGCTCTTGAAGCAGGCTGGTTTAAGTGTTGTAGTGGATTTAAACCATGTTAACACGAAACACAAAAACAGCTCGCACAAAACCACGTCATTAAGTGCCCCAGCGCGCACACTGCACTGACGTGGTGGTGATTGCATAGGCGGGCTGTCTTCGAGCTTGACATTTCTGTCACACATTTTTTACTTGTTCTCTAGGGTCTAAGATATGCAGTTTATAGATTCTAAGTGACGAAAAATTGAGACTTGCAAAGCAGTTGCCACGAAACATGCGCAGTGGAGCGTGTGGGCCTTAGCTTCATCCCTTCTGCTATCCTCGGCAAGCCAGGTCACTTCTGTGCGCGTGCACATCTTATCGTAGTGATCTAAAATGAGATGATCACTGCCGTTCAGGTCCACAGCCAGCTGTTGACTGCATCGGGGATAGATGCATTGAATGACGTGCCACATGGTGCTGCACTTCGTTTTCCGACCTGCGAGTGCGCGGCGACAGTGGCTCTCGATGGTCGTCAGCGCATTGACTTTGCACTATTTTGAGCAGATGAAGCACACAAAAGACAGCACACAGACAAAGAATCACGAGACAGGCGCTGTCTCATGTTATCTTTGTCTGTGTGCTGTCTTTTGTGCACCTCATCTATTCAAGCTGTGCACCAACTTGCCCTAGAACGTGTTCTACTGCAAGACTTTGCACTACCACGTGCAGGGTTTTGCCACATGCTGGCAGTCGCCAGTCGGTACTACAACGAAAAGGAATGTTAACATGTGTGACAAGTGCGTGTCTGCCATTTGGGAATGTCGCGATGTTTCACCATGAGTTTAGATGAACTATTTCTGAACATTCAGGAGCTTCGAACGGTTCAAATAATGAAACTGCGGGGCGAATCGACTGGAATGGCAAATACTGTTCGAAAACTAGTCACAGCTCCGAATATTTGTACACGGCTACTTCAAACATGTTTAAATGGAGGTCCAAGCTTTGGGAGGTCTAGTGATTATCAGCGCTTGAATTGTTGCAACCGGACTGTACACTGGTTCATACCAGCATGGATTCTTTAGAGCTGGGACGTGCCTTTATGCAGCATGTTAGCACTTAGAAGTGGAGAAGAATTAATCATGTTTTTTGTTTGTTTGTTTTTTGTTCGAATGCTGCTCTGTGCACGCCTTGATAGAGGTATTGTGAAACTGCACAGGTCCGACCGCAGCTTCCGGCGAAGGTTCCGCCCAAGGGCAAGGCCACCATCCTCAGAGGCGGAAGCTCCCAAGTGGTGCCGCAACAACCCTTGGCCACTGCAATGGCAGCGCCCAACCACGCAGATGCATTGTCGCCCGATGAAGACCAGGGAGCCGCTGGTGGTGGTGGCGGAGGGCGTCTGCTCAAGAGCAGTTCAAGGAGTAAGGTACGCGTCATTGTGGCATTCTCCCCATGTTGAGTTACCCGTAAGGTATGCGGAGGTGTGCAGGGTCGTTCAGTGTCCTTTTTAGCTGAAAATCCCCCTTGGAGTAGACTTGTCACCCAGAGTTGTCTAAAAGTTGTTTTAAGGCGAAAGCCTTTAATGCCTCCAACTGTCGTCCGTTAACAAAGCGCGTCACATGCGTTTAACTCGGGAACTAAAAACATAGAAGGTAACCAATGGTTGCTGCAGATAGAGGAGGAAAAAAATGAACCTAGAAGCCAAGTTTGATGACCATAGATTGATTAGTTAATTAATTATAGGCAAAATTGTCGAAATTGCGTTGAAATAGCGCAGACGTCGACAGCCACGGGAACGGTGTGACGTCACATCCACCTGAAGTCGTCACGGCACAGCAAAAATTGTCACAGAATGGTCAGAAAAGCGTCGGAATTTGTGAAATTAGGTGGGAAAATGTGTAATTAAGCGTAATTAACACCTAGGATCCCCGAAAGATGTATAATTTGGGTATCGATATAGCCATGGGAAGGGTGTGACATCACATCCACCGGTAGTCGTCACGGCAGTGTCCTCGCTTTTTTTTTTTTTTTTTAGTGCTGTTTGTACTCTGTGCACAGCTCCTCTGCACAACTCGTGGCCTTTAATGGAACGTCGCTGCTGTTGCTATCCTGATAACCTGCTTATCATCAAAAACTTTTTTCTTAAGACTTCTGTCAAAGCACAACGTTCCATGGCTGGGCGATGTGTATCGTGTGCAGAGTTGAAAAATCGGGGCAGTCAGTGATAGCGAAATATATCTGATGCTTCAAGCAACCTGGGCTATTCTTGTTCTAAATGGTTGTTATTAAGGCGAAAGCCTTTAATGCCTCATCGTTGTCGACAGAAGGTTGTCAGCAGAGGTGTCACGCTTTTCTAGTCGGAGTAGAAAAAAAATCTGTGCACAATGGGATCCGAAACACCATCGTTCCGCACCCGAGCGTGCGAATGGCTACGCTACTTCCTGCCAACACATATGTAGTTCTTGTCTAGGACGCTGAAGAGTGTTTGCAGAAAGGTGTCGAATCAGACGGATGCCTCCCAAACGCCCTCCAGTGTCTCCAGCATTTAAGATTCACAAACAATTGTGTACTTAATTAACATCTTAACCACACATCAGTGACACAAGCAGCAACACCGCGCTAAAGGCTTTTGCCTCACCGCACTTTAGGTCAACAAAGTGCCCCCCTGAATTTTTTTCTATTTAACCTGGTGCTTGAAGCATGCTTGTCTGTGTCATGTGTTGGTCTGCATGGAATGCGATCACTCTGGGGCTACACAAAGGCACTTCAGCCCTTGATTGGCCATGCAAAGCCGCCTCAGAGGGGCTGATTGTTTCATTCAGAGCACAGGTAGTTATGAAAGACGGCCAGCCCTTGCTGAAATGATAATATGCTTGCTTTTATTTGTACTTTACGTTGCAGGGGCACTGGTGTTCTTCATTGGTGGTAAGCTGAGCTCCAGAGGTTTGGATGTTTTGTTCTGTGCACAGATAAAAATGACAGACAGTCCTTGCAGGAAATGTAATGTGCTCTTACCGTTTCTGTTGTGTGTCACAGAGGCGCTCAGTTGCTGGACCAACAGTAAGTACAGTTGCAAAGGTTTGGATGCTGTGGCGAAGTAGAGAAGGCATTCTAAAGCGTGGAATGTTTCAATGCACCAGGTTCCTGTTTTTCTTCTTGCCACATGAAACAGATGCCCGTGAAGCCTGGAAGCAGCAGCAAGTCATCCCGAAAGGAGGAAGAAGTGGACACAACTCCCCTGTTGTCAGCCAATAACCTGAAGGAACAGCGAATAGCATATGAGAGAGCTCTGAAGGCAAGTGGTCCCTTCTGATACATTCAGCACTGCACACTTTGCTCTTAATGAGGCCAGCATGTTCAAAATGATTGCGAAGTACAGTAAAACCTCGTTGATACATTCCTCTGTGATATTACGTGGTTTGTGTGCTCAAAATCACTTAGATTAAAAATGTTCCATAGACTTACACTATATCCTTCCAGTTAATACGCTCCCGGATAGCATGACTTCCCAGCTACTACATTTAAAATTACGAACAAAATTGTTTTCATATCCACATAGTGCAAATACACAAGTGGGCCAAACGTGAGGACACGTGACATGAAGAGCTGGAATGCAGCAGCAGTCATCCATTGTGGATGCTTTGCAGTGCCTAAGTGCAAGAAGCACTACCGCCACCAACAAAAATATGAACTGCGCACTAACATTTCAGAGAGGCATATTTGTGGGGACGTGACACAAAGAGGAGAAACGCTGAGGTTTCTTCACAGTATATAAGGGCAAAGGGGCCGAATCATCTGGGAACTAGAGTGATGTGTTTACATACAAGTGTCAGGTGCCTGGGGAACGCAGCTTAAAAAGCAAAAACGCTGACAGTCAGCTGCTGCGGTAGCTTCCCTGCAATGCTTAGGTGCAAATGGACGAAGCATCAGTAAATGACGGAAGAGCTACGGTTACTTTCGACATTGCCGTTGATGGACCACGTATGTTATGAAGTTCCTTCTACGCTTAAGACAGCGCAAACACTGAATTCGGTGAGCACTAGAAAAGGAGCTGTTCAGATCTTGTGCCAAGAAATGCTAATCAACATTTTTATGAAGTGAAATTGTACAGAAATGTCTTCGTACTTCATTCAACGGTTAATTTTTCAAAATTAAGTTGTTTGGATCATACGTGTTCCCTGATAATGTTTTCCCACTACTTTTTAAAATGTTTATCAACGAGGTTGTGAGCACTGAGCACAGTACCAGAGATTACCTGACCCAGCAGAAAGCATCCATGTTGACAGCAGAGGCCGCTGTCATGTAAACGTTACTCTGGGAATTTTATGAATTGCACTCAATAATAACTCCATCAAAGTGGATGCTGAAATAGTAGTTATCATGAATGTCACTTGCTGCATTAATGAGGCACTGAGGAGAAATTGAAGTTGACTTGCATCGACAGAATACCAGCTCCTGATTACAAAAACACCATTCATACTGACAACAAAGCTCTTGTAACATAGAAAAGAGCAAGAACCAAAATACAGGTATCGCCGCCACAGGCCAAACTCGCAAGTACAAGCGTGATGAGGTCATAGGACAAAGCAGTGTTGCTAGAACCAATGGTTCTAGCAACTCTAGGACACGAGAAGTCACGAATCACTGAGGCGCAGAAAATGCATGCGCAAATCTCCTTGACGTCGCCAGATGGCGCCACGTACCCGACAGCTACGCGCGCTCCTGCAGCGCCGGGACCAATCAGCGCCTGCTGACAGCGGTATGCGGGCTCCCGGTAGTCCGCTAACGGTAACAAAGTACGTACACGGTATGCTAAAGGTGTCTATTTGCGAGAACTTCGTTGACGACTTCGAGAACGGGATCCATTGTAACGCTGGCTAAACGCCGGTGCAAACGTAAACGAAGCGACGGCCGCAATAGCCGATAGATGCCTTCAACGTGCGGCCGGTGGTAGCTTTCTTTTCGGCTGCTGCTGGGCCGCACTGCTGGCCACCAGAAATCACGGAGTCTGTGTTACGTCATGTGCACGTCATGTTTCACGTCACTTAGTCCTGTGTCGTCATAGGAGAATCCCAAGTTTGAATCAGAGCGGCGGGAAAAACTTTTTCAACTTCGAATCCAAATTTCTTAGAAATAAATGCATCTTTCGCTGCCGGCCAAGTGGCAACAAAGCCATGAAATGCCGAACTATCGGATTTTGCTATAAAAAAAATATTAATAGAGCTCTCCTCAGTGTCCCTTTAATGAGGCACTGGTAGTAGATTACCCCACATCGTTTTACCCTGTGAAAACCTTGTGCGATGTGCAGCTGTGAACTGAAGTGCAGGGGACAGCATGGCAAAGCAGGGAGTGGGTGGTCGGGGTGCCTTTGTCAGACCTTGTTGCGAAAGCAGTGACCTGAGTGCCTCTGTCTCCCCATGCAGCTGCTCAAGTGGAACTTCAGTTCTCCACGAGAGGAATTCTACCAGCAGCTGAAGGAGCAGATGGTGGCTGCCAACTGGGCCCCTTCGCTTGTGGCCAACTGCTTCAGTGCAGACTTCAAGATGCACATCAGGGCCATCGACACACTCCTCGAGGTAAAACCCTCTAACAGCAGGAGCAGCGGCGTTGCCCAATACTGCGGCTGTCCTGTCGTGGGCTTTTTCACTGATAAGAACCTGCAACATATGCGTTTCTTGAGTAGGAGGTTGGTTTTAGTAATTGTGCCTAAACTTCATATTTACTTTTAATTTAGTCTGTCAAGAGCTTGACATCAGTTTTCGTTGTGCACAGAGTTGATAGCATGTGTCCCTCCCAGCATTGTTATCCTGAGGTAGTGGATAAACCTTCTGGAATAACAAATTTGCATGTTTCAGCTGCTGATAAATGATGTTTTCATTTTTCTGCATTTTAGAGCAAAAGCTCTGCTCCTCCCGTGCAAAGCTGAAGGTCATGTGGCTATGAAATTTGACCTTCAGACCAGGAGGAGCGGAGGCTTGGCTCTGACGTCATGCCACGTGACTCGCCACGCCTCTCCACAGCTGCGCGTTGAGCCGACAGCACTCGCAACTGTCAAATCACGTGACTCGCTGTGCCTCACCACAGCTGCGCATGTAGAGTTGACGACACTCTCGCAACTGCCGCAAATCGCGTGACTTGCCACTCACTGGATAAAAGCGTGTGTGGAATGTTCGCTGTGCCATACAACCACCGTGGCATGTGGTGGCTTGTGCAGTTCCTCAGCAGCCCCGGAGGTGTGGAAGCCACCAGTGCCAATGTGGATCTCGTGCTCAAGTGGCTCACGCTTCGTTTCTTCGACACCAACCCGAGCGTGCTACTGCGAGCGCTGGAGTACTTGCAGGCACTCTTCCCAGCACTGTGCGACGCGGGCTACAGGATGCATGACCTCGAGGCGTCTTCCTTCTTGCCGTACCTCATCCTCAAGGTATCCATCCCATCGCCACACCATCCTTGGCTCTTCGAACCTTGTTGCTGAAAATACTGACTCTGCTAAGCACTGACTGGCGCTACCACATACATGATGTGCTGCTTAGTCAAAGATTACTGGTACCATTATGTATTTCAAGCGTTGCTATAGCATATCAAAGTGTTCATCTCATGAGTGAAGTCTTTATTCTGGAAGAGGTTGAAAGTTTGACTCTGCTTTCATGAACATTCCTTGCCAACTTTAAGCTTTTATACAGGAACCATGTTACACGGATTTCTTTGCTTGTGTACCATTTATGGCTCCTGTGGCAAACCTCGCGGACTGAAGAAGAGACTAGTTTTTTTTGGGCCCCTATGTTTTGGTAGCAGGCCACTGCAGCTGAGGAATAAATTGGGCTGCTAGGCAACATTTTGCATTGGCGTAATTTTTCATCTGCATTGGAAATGCTTTTACATTGCAGTTTATACTGTTCCTACAAGTTGCCGCCGCGGTGGCTCAGCGGTTATGGTGCTCGGCTGCTGACCCAAAAGACGCGGGTTCGATCCCGGCCGCGGCGGCTAGAATTTCTTTGGAGGAGAAATTCTCGAGGCCCGTGTACTGTGCGATGTCAGTGCACGTTAAAGAGCCCCAGGTGGTCGAAATTTCTGGAGCCCTCCACTACGGCGTCTCTCGTAGCCTTAGTCGCTTTGGGACGTTAAACCCCATAAACCAAACCAAACCAAACCATGTTCCTGCAAGTTCTTTTCTAGCATTCCTAATCGGAAGTGGGGGACAGCAGTTTCAGATGTCCAGTTAAGGGTATGCATCATTATTAATTTGTAGTATATTGTACATGCGGTGACCGGCTTGTCAAACTCGGTGCTGTAGCCAAGAATTGCCATTACTCAAGCTTTTAGTGGGGAGTATTCAGAGCTGTGCTCCCACATTTTGACTCTTGTGTAGTGAAGTTGTCGACTGGCTGATTTTTTTCAAGTCTGCTTCGAACAATAGAGTCAATGAAAGTTTTATCGTTACAGATTTTAATACTGATTTCAGGCATTATTTATGAAAAAGATCCATTAATACGCAATTTACAGTGTGCTCAACAGTGACATCACAGGAGTGCAGCCATGCAGAGTGTACAGTCTTTGTGCAAAGGTGCCCCTCTCTTGTATTAATTGCTAGAACAACGTTTACGAGCTCTAATCTGGGCAGCATCTTTCAAGTAATGGACTGCTGTGTGTGCGGGAACAGTGCAACAGTTAGGGTCAGCATCTGGTTGGTGACCGTTGTTCACATGAACAGCCACAGTCGAAGCTGCACTCGTACAAAGCATGTACGATGTAAAGTTTTTTTTTTCTTCTTCTTCTTCATGGTACTCTACGCAGGCCGGAGATCCCAAGGACACTGTGAGAAAGGGAGTGCACGACATCTTCCGGCGTATATACAAGGTCTTCCCAGGGTCCAAGGTGTTCAACTATCTCATGCAGGGTTTGTCGTCCAAGAATGCTCGCCAACGTGCAGGTTAGTCTCGTTCTTTCTACTTGTGCTGTCTTTGGGAATCTGTGTTAACACGATTTTCTTATTTATGCTTTTTGACGAATTGGAAAAGTTAGTTGACTTATGGTTCATCATTTGAGATATTGGTGGCTGACCATTTAAAAAAGACTGACAACCAGATACGATCATTGGCGTCGCACCACGCCAAACTGATTGGTCAGCGTTCAGTGGCATATGCATGATGTCACCACGATAGGTTATGCTGACTGGTCTGCATGCTTTGACATTGCGCATGACATCACCACAATCATCCACAGATACACACCTAGCGGATTCGTCCAAACACAGTGACGTCACTAGTGATAGCATAGGAACATGATGTTAACACTCTCGCAGAGAAGGTAGTAATCAATAAACTTCATTGTATTTAACACCACAAGTGGCCGTCACTGAATCTTGCGTTGCGTAGTGGTAACCGTCCTGTGAATCTTTTTTTGTTTGTTTGTTTGCTCTTCTTCTCCCTGCAGAGTGCCTGGAAGAACTGGGTTTCCTCTTTGAGGTTCTGGGCCTCCCCATCTCAGAACCCACCCCGGCAGTGCTTCTCAAGGAGGTGGCCAGGCACATCTCAGACCGGGACAACGCAGTGAGGAATGCGGCACTCAACTGTGTGGTACAGGCCTACTTCCGCGAGGACGAACGGGTGTTCAAGTACATTGGGCAGGTGGGGGCACTCAGTTATCTCTCTCTCTCATTAGGCAGTTTTGGTGTAGTGTACACACAGACATATGCAAGGGGATAGCGTACGGTAATAGCGTGCTTCGTAGTGCGCATGCGCCAAACACTATTTTAAATGTTACCTTAACATACTCGCGTTACATATGCTGTTTTCTGAGTCTAGTGTGTGTGGTTTTTGCATATGCTAAAATGTAGTTTCCTGCTTGGCCGCGGGCTTCGGAGTGTATTCATCATTGATGTGGTGTTTCTCGTTGCAATTACAAGTCATAAATGGGGCATCGGGCTTTCACTTTCTCATCTCGCCTGTAACAATACTTACACAAGTGATAAATGTGTGATTTTTTTATTTCGAGTGACGCTTCTGCAGCTACTGGGCTTTAATGGAAGCGTCAGTTTGTTGACAAAAAAATGGTTCCTGTTCTGAGGACAAGATCACATCACCAGGTTGGAGTTATCGCTGTATGCTTGTTTGTGTGCGCTGAACTTAAAACTGCGGATGCGACAAACAATGTAGCGTCCCGCAGACTGCCCGTGTTTAGTGTTCGTAAGCATGCATGCGCTATTCTAAAGCTGCCGGTTCCTTTTTGTGGTGTAAAGTTGGGGGGGAAAAAGGAAAAAAAACTTGGAGGACGCTTTGGAGCTGCCAGGCATGACCACACAAAGCATACATATGGAGAGAGGGATTTCCCTTCCACTCTGACAACCTGCCAACTATGGCGGATTGCAGCCAGCCTTTCTGTATACCAGCCTTGGCAGATGACGGGGGTTCTTTTCGGGGCAGCCACCTTCCCATCTTTCCCTCATCTCTCCTAGTATGCTTTGCCACCTGCTAACACCTCGAGTGGGTGTGGGGACATGGATCTCTTCTTATGCTGTCGCATAAAATGTGCTGTGTAATGAACCGTTATAAAACTTTATTTCCCAGATAATAATCTGCCTTCATTTCTGACTAATTGGGTTTCTTCTTTTGCACTCATGGAGAAAAGCTGACCTCTTAAAAGTCATTATCAGCACTGGCAGAGAAACTGTGAAATGTTGTCTGGCTTGCAACTGGGCTGCAGTCGTATATACACAGGTAGTTGCAATGCAGGAGGCTAAGCCCATATTTTCTATTTTTGGGGCTGGTAACCTTCTCATTTTATTCCTTCGTGCTATTTTATCTTGAACAAATCAGAACTTCTCTTTAGAGGATAGTTCTAGCTCTTGTCAGCTATTTCACTTCCCTGGAGTGGAGCCATGCTGTTGCTTGTTGGCACAGAGATGTGCTGAAGCTGTTGTTCCTTTATGATTTCTCCTTCCTAACACTGTTTCGAAGAAGCACAGAATAAACTGTAGTAAAACCTTGACAATGGAACCCTGTTCATTTGAAATCTTGTATAATTTTTAAAATTTGTGCGGCTCCCTAATTTGTAATGTAAATTTTTGTGGATAATTCAAACCAGCGGCCTGCACTGGCCTGTTAACTCAAAGATCTAGGGTGCTATGCGGGAATGCCTGATCCCAACTTTGCCGCAGGCTCGGTGAAAAGCAGTGTCTAGCAGAGGTGCTAGTATCAATGCACCTTCCACCTCTAGCAGCATCGGTATGTGTGCCACAGCACTACTACTCTTGCTTCGTATCCACGACTGGTTGACTGTGCACCATGCCAGCCTGCGCTGTTCCCTAGTGAGGTGTGCGGGGGTTAGGTTACCAGCATCTCTGAGTACTTTAAGCAAGCGTAAAGTTCGTCCAATAAAAGGTAGTGTGCTCCTGCAACTATTTTTGTCTTGGTCCCCCCCCCCCTGCCTTTTCCCCCTGTGCGTGCGCGTGTGTGTGTGTGTGAGAGAGAGAGAACACCCACCTAATTCGAATATTCTCATCTTAGGCCACGTCTCATCTTGTTTGCAGTGAATTTGTGTTAAAAGAAACTAGTTGGTACGAATTCTTAGACAGTATATCTAGGGGGGTCACGCCAGCAAAAGTACGCACACCAGACTAATGGGGGTACAGTACCCATACGAGTCATTTACAAGTCCCATTGCTCGCATACCCGAAGCATGCTTCCTTTTGTGGCTACTGCTCACCTTTACACAGCAAAGGTTTCTTGCTCACGAAAGCAATGCTATGGGCACGAAAAGAATTTCGCACCCTAGTTTAAAGTAGTCTTCGACAACTCGCAGTTAAGTCCAGGTAGCTTGGTTGTAGATTGTTAGTTTCATTTCATTTCCAGGACGTTTTCATTTCTGATGTGTCCACGTGGCCCACTTTTTCTTGGGCACCTTGCCAAGGAAGGGACAGGAGGCGGCCTGTCACTTGATGAGAGATAGTTGGTAATGCTTTTTTTTTTTTTTTGCAGTGTTTAAATTTCTCATTAAGGGGAGACGCGGGTCTTAGAACAGTCAAAAATGGTCAAAAAATCGATTTTGAGCAAAACTCATTTTCGGAAAGTTTAACCTTTCGAGCACCTATTCTCAAATTATTAACGCTAAATTCGGCCGGGAAATGCGATAAAATCTGCTTTCAATATACCAAGGCAGCCACGAAATGCCCTCAAAAGGGCGAAATTTGTTAGAACTTCCCGCGCGCGCCACGGACGCAGCAGCCAGCCGATCGCCGCCATCTTGGGCTTGATTTGAAGCTGTTTTCTTTGTGCGCGATTCGCGACTTCTCAAAATGGCGTCGCTCAAGCCAAACGGCTGCCCTGGCCGGTTTTCCGAAGGCCGTTTCCGGGTCGCTGATTGGCTCGCGCACGGCGCGCTTTTCAAGCGCGCCGTTCCGCGCCTGCCATTGGCTGGCGTGACCGGCGCGTCATTTCTTTTTCTTTCTCTTTTGCGTTCGCTGCCGTGGCTGCCGCTTCGTGCGCGTCTGCTTTTGCGCTTGTTTTTTCTCTTCGCGCCGCATTTCTGCTTTGTGCCTGGAGTTTTTCCATGCGAGCGAGATGACGGGAGACAGCCGACTTAAACCGTGCACGCAACGAGCTTTTGGAAGCCGTAAGACGCGAGCGTGGAACAAAAAGCTGAAGGCGTCGGCCACATGTGCGCCGTCGGGACCTGCGTTGGAGCCGGTGCCGGACTCGCTCGATCTGCCGGGAACGTCAGCCACGCTGCTCGCTGATGACACCGCGGGACCAAGTTCCACCACGAACTGCATCCCGGATCACGGTACAGTTCGTGTTGATGCCGCGTACTACTCAGCGGCGGAGCAGGCGCAGCTTGCTGAGCGATCGGCGCACGCGAAGTCCGCGCTGTCGGAAAAGTCAGCGACCCAGCGCAAGTTCGAACTTCTTGGTGTCAGCGCGGAGTGCCAGACCGGTGATGCTGGTACTGAGTTTGTGATTGTGGATATGAAAGTTTTGAACAACTTTTTCGCGCAATCGAAGTGCGGAACCTGCGGCACTGCAAGTCTGACTTTGAGCAAGGCATCAGACAAGGAGTACGGCTTAGCTGTAAAGCTCCAGCTCGTCTGCGGCAGTTGCAACTTCGAGAAGAAGCAGTTTTCTTCCCCACGAGTAAGTGGAACTGCCAACATTACTCCCTTCGAAGTAAACATGAGGGCCATGAAGGGCATACAGACGATAGGCAAAGGCGTGACTGCCCTTGCCGACTTTTGCGCCTCTATGAACCTGTCGCACCGAGGTCTGCACCACAAGACCTTTCAGGGACACCTAAAAACTTTCGTGAAAGCCTGCGAGAGCACAGCGACTGCAAGCGAAGCTGCCAGTGTGGCAGTCATCAAGGATCTATATAGAGATTTCTTGAACCCAGTTGGGAATATTGACGTTATTTTTGATGGCTCTTGGATGACCCGAGGTCGTAGCTCCCACATAAGTGTGGGCTGCATTGTTGAGCTCTACACTGGTCTGGTGATCGACCACGTTGTTTATTCAAACTTTTGTCTTGGATGTGCCATGGGACCACAGCCACAAGATGATGGGTACTGTGACTGGCTCGCCACCCACGAGTGCCAGCGAAACATTGACTGCAACTCTGGCCGCATGGAAGTGGAGGCTGCGCTGACCATGTTTCAGAGGTCTCTGGCTAAGCATGGTCTGCGCTACACGACCGTCCTCTCTGATGGAGACAGCCGGACTTTTCATGCTTTATCAGAAGCAGAAGTGTATGGCTTCATAAAGGTTGAAAAGAAAGATTGTATCAACCACGTCCATAAGCGAATGGGGACTGCTCTGCGGAACCTGGTTGACAAAAAGAAGGCTCAAGGTGAGTCTCTTGGTGGAAGAGGCCGGCTGACACAGGACAAGATCAAGAAGATCACAAACTACTACGGCTATGCCCTGAGGAGCAACAGCAATGATGTTCCAGGCATGAAGAAGGCAGTGGACGCTATACTCCTACACATGATGTCTACAGATGATGTCCCAAACCATTCCAAGTGCCCTGAAGGTGCTGACTCTTGGTGCAAGTTTAATAGAGCCTTGGCCAATGGTGAGCTTCCACCTCCACACAAGAGTGCCCTCCCGGCTTGTGTTGGGGCTGCTCTGGAGCCAGTGTTTGCAAGGCTCAGCGATGAGAACTTGTTGGCACGCTGCAGTGAGGGAAGGACGCAGAATGCGAGTGAAAGCCTACACTCTCTCATTTGGACACAAGCTTCCAAGAATGGGAATGCTTCATTGAAAAGTGTGAAGCGGGCCGCTGCTGAGGCTGTTGCCATCTATAACCAAGGAAGGAGGGCAACCAATCAGTCCATCACTGCAAGTCTGGGCTACACTGCTGGTGGCTGCCTTGTTCGGCGAAGCCTAGAGAAAGACGCCCTGCGTTTGCGCAAGGCCAATGGGTCTCATCAAAAGAGCACTGATGTGAAAGAGACTCTGACAAGGCGGCACAAAACAGGAGCAACTAAAGATTATAGTCCTGGACTGCTATAGAGACGTTCTGCAGAGGCACAGGACAGCGTGCTGCCTAACATCCAGGTGGTTCTTCTCGAAGGCAGAGCAGACGTGCTGAACGTCACACCCAACGGTCCTTCTCAGGACCACCGAACTGCTTGCCATGGTGGGGGCTCGGATCTCCTTGGCTCCGGACTGCTGGGTCTCTCAAAAAACAGTTTTCAGGGTTCAAAATATTGTCTTTAGAGCTCAACACCGCAGCCCTACACTCCATTGTCTCTAAAAAAAATCTACCGATAACTTCATGAGAAATTTTTTTTACAACTTCATCACGCTTACACCTTTGACATTTTTTTTATTAATGTTTCCTTGGATGGAATAAGACGCTTTTTGTTTTGCTTTGTAGAGAAATAGATAGGGAACATCTAAATAAAATCCGTTGTTGAAGATTCCTCACAAAAT
The DNA here is from genome assembly GCF_055824585.1 of Amblyomma mixtum. Lineage (NCBI taxonomy): Eukaryota > Metazoa > Arthropoda > Arachnida > Ixodida > Ixodidae > Amblyomma > Amblyomma mixtum. The sequence continues at coordinate 250,083,136 of NC_143012.1, forward strand.
TTTCTGTAGTCAGTGTCAAAACTTTAAATGCGATTTTCTCAGCTTCACGTTTTTTGCCAATGTCACTAGCCTTACGGAACTTTTCATTATGTTTTTGTGGTCCAATTTTAATAAATTTTACACCGTTGAATTCAGAAAGAATTGAACTGTGGAGCTATGCTATTTCTATGTTTCTAAGTCGAACATATCAAATTTTGCAGACAATAATACCAGCTAATTATATTCCAGAATTGTGATGCATCGACATAATTGAATATTTTTATATGATGATGTACCTTAATAACAATATAAATAGCATAGCTCCACATGGCAGATCTTTGGCTACAGCTACATTTCAATCAGAACCAAAAAATATTGAGGGAAAGTATCTTAATGACCCGTAAGAAATTACCTAATTAGGCTTCAGTTATTTTCCCATAAGTTGAGAACTAATTGAGATAGGCAGAAACTAATTACATTTTTGAAAACAGGAGGAAGAAATACATATGAACACCTAATTTCATTACAATATCTCTAATAATAAAAATTTTCATTTTAAGACCAGTGTCTCCCCTTAAAACTTGTGCACACTGTGCTTGTGCAGCTTTCAGACAAGGACAAGTCGCTCCTGGAGGAACGCATCAAGCGGGCGTCGCGGACACGCCATGTGCCCATGTTGCCGCCTGAGGAGTCTCCGCCAGTCAAGAACCAGACACCACCCCGTCCACAGTCGGCAGTGTTTTCATCGGCGACCACAGTGGAACCTGCAACTGAGCCAGAGGAGGTGGTGCACAGGTAAAAGGGGCAGTCTTGCAGAGAATGCATCGCGCGCCACTTGTTCGATATGGCTGCTCTAGTATGACATTTTACCTTGCTGAGCGTGTTGGGCGCTACAACTGGTGGTGTATCTTATGGATGGCATGGTAATTCAGGTCGTGATTCTCATAGTCATCGTAGGCACCACAGGTTTTGCCCATCGTGCCATTAGTTGGTAAAACTAGACATGGAGGAGCAAGAACTGCCTTCTTTCTTCTGCACTCAAGTTTTGCTCTTAGTCTGACCTCATCTTTATGACCGGGCTGTGTATGATTAGAAGAAGCCACATCGGGGTTTTCTGTTCATTCCTTTTGACAGCAAGATACCATAGAGGCTTGAGTATTTTGTTCTCATTTGCTTAATAATGTTTCCGATTTACTGTGCTGTAATTGTGTGAAGCAGTCTGACCGTGCAGTGACTGCCATTTGTTGCTTGTACCGAGAGGTGCATCTTCGGTCGTTTCGCTCGTCCCCCCCCCCCCCCCCTTGTGCAGGCGCCCCAGGAGTGGCGCTCCCCTGGGAGCTCGTCCGCGGTCGCTGGGGGTGACCCTGAGCTCGGACTTGGAGAGGATGCTGGAGCAGGCTGCCCTTGCTCCGCCCAAGGTCACCAGCCTCCATGAAGTGGACGCCGATGCCATCCTGGCCGAACCAGCTGTACAGCTGCCCTGCAGGTGAGCTTCATCGCCTTAGCCTTGGCTGTGCAGCTCTGGAGCCATTCATTTTCCTTCTCAGCATCATTGTTGCATTGTACAGAAAAGGTAGCTGGGCTTGTGCTATGCATTTAGAGCTGGAAAGGTGACTTCAATTGTTGCTACCTCGTGCTGCTATGGGAACATACCATATAAACTTGTGTAAGAGCCACAATTTTTTTCCGGATTCGAGGGCCAATTTTCGGGATGCGGCCCACAAACGCGATGTGCGATAAAAGAAATTTTTTTTTTAAAGTAACAGCACACTAGTCAGGAAATGAGCAACATTTATTCTATGTTCAATCGTCACTTGCGGAGTACTTTGACTCAGAGCTGGTGCTGTGCTCTGGTGCACGCTCATCCGAAAAGAAGCCGCTCAGCGTGTCCGCTGTAAATGTGTAGCCGTTGTTCCGCACTTCATCACATGGCAGAGCAGCTCTTCTTCCAGTTCGGGAAACTCGCATGGCTTGCCTCGGAAAGTGCACTTTTTGCAGCTTGTGTTTCTCAATGCATCCTTTTCGTTGCACTATCATCGGACGCACTTCTCAGCCACGTAGAATTTCCTGCCCGCCGTACGCTTGCCATGTTAGAGAGCTAACTCTCAGCCTTGTAGCTATTAAGGTGCTCGCCCATCGGGCTAAAACTGTTACGCTCAGCGGCAGCACACGAAAGCCACAACCGCCACAACTACTGCGGTGAACGCGCTAACATGCCAGCCACAAACGGCTGGAGCTGCCAATACTGATGCCGATGTGGATAGCGGGAGGTCGCGGCGGAGAAAAAAGTTTACGATGATGATGGCCACGGCCTCGGGTGCCATTCATGAGCGGCACTTGGAAGCTCCTGTGTGTGTGCATGGCCTCCACGATCGAATGCACCGTTGCTCACAGCCGGAGCTGATCGCAGAGGCCACATTGCGTGCATTTAGAAGGCTATTCCTGCCTGGGTCATGGAAAGTTCAGTTGCAGACCTTATGCATTTATTTTTCTTTTTTAACATTTCCTTCAAAAAACTGGATGCGGCCCATACACGGGTGTGGCCTTGGCACACATTTATACGGTTAACCATAATCTTTCTGGTGGCTTTTGGATGCTTCACTACTGTGCACCTGTGCATGCGGAGAAGCTGTCCCAGCATCAGATAGTAGTGGTCTTTTTGCTTCTCATGTTATGTTCTCTAGACCTAGCACACTCGTAAGTAAGTGATCATTGTAGTTCGCAGTGCCTAATGGCAAAGTATCTGAGAAGAAGCTGACAAATTTATCCTCTTCATATTGCATCCCCACTGGACTGACCTGATCTATGTTAGTGCTTTTTTTTCTCCCCGCTTCGCCCTTTTGCACATAGGCACTGCGGCAGGTGAATTTCAGCTGTGTTGCACACCTCCTGGGTCAGTCCACCTGTATGTTTGCGCATGTGTGGTTGGTCGCTAAACATAATATACAACCAGACTTTGTCAAGATTTTAAACATAGTTGCCGGGAAATAGTGTTGTCCTGGAGCGTATTAACTGGGAGAAAACTCTAAAGGACATTTTTGATGCCTGCGATTTTCAGCGTATGGACTGGGAAATTGCACGAACTGGGAACATGTCAACAAGGTTTTATTGTATACCGTATTTACTCGCATAATAGGCGCACTTTTTTTTCCAGAAAATCCGGCTCAAAGTTCGGGGTGCGCCTATTACGCGGGGTAAAATTTCCGGAAATTTTTCGACTCACGAAATTGAACACACCGCGTAAACGCACTCGTGTACGGGCCGCACCCCGTTTTCGCGAAGAAAATGTTAAAAAAAAAGATCCATGTAAGGGTCGCACCGAAACTTTCCACGACACACGCGGGAATAGCCTTTGGAATGCACGCGCCGAGGCCTCCGCGATCGGCTCCAGCTGCGCGCAACGGGCGCTTGATCGCGGAGGCCACACACGTGCACAGGAGCTTCCAGACGCCGCCCACGGAGGGCGCCCAAGGCCAAGCTCATCATCATCGTTTTCCTCCGCCGCGAGCTTTCGCTATCTATATCGCCATCAGCATCTCCAGCTCATTTTTTTTTTGTTGTTGTTGCTGTCAAGTGCCGGGATTTGCGCAATAGTTATCGTGGTTTATGGCTTTGCTGCGGAGCATTGCTGTTTTAGCTCGACGGGCAAGCACCTTAACAGCTCCACGGCTGGGAGTTTGCTCTTGAACGCGGCAAGCGTGCGGCAGGTCGGAAAATACGACGTGGCCGAGAAGTGCGGCAGTTGCGACTGCGGCGTCCCTAAATTTTCGTACGCGACTCCAAGCGCCGAGGTTTTCGCGAGCCTAAGTCGGGAACGTTTCCGGCTGGAGATGAAGCTTTCCAAACAGATGTTTAAAGTGAGCATCCCTGAAAACTGTGTGCGGCTGTTCTACGCGATGTCGCTGTACGTGCTGTGGGTCCGCAGCAGCTGCGACGGCAGCAGCACTAGTAGGGACTAGTAGTCAGTTCAGCAAAAACTTTGTTAAAATAAAGATTGGGAAGCGGGGGGTGGCGAGGCTTCGGCTTGCAATCGTGTAAATACAGTATCGATCACAGTGCCAAGTTCGGGGTGTGCCTATTATGCGAGTGCGCCTATTACGCGAGTAAATACGGTATATAGTATTCGTAAATACATCAGAGTCATATTTGATTTGGTAGCAAAGCTACACTATTCTGAAACCCCTATTACTATTCGCAAACCCCTAGTTGTGCCTTCTCCCCCTGTTCAAAGCTTCGTGCATGCAGAACTGTTGTCTGGAGCCTGCGGGCTACATGCAGCAATACTTCCCATGTCTGACGTTCCTGCTGTCTCGTGTGCTGTGCAGGCGACTGGAGAAGAGTGCCAGCCCGCCGAGCCATCACGTCCGCAGGCTTCCCGCCGACGCGCATTCCCTGGGCATCCTCATTTCCCAGTTGACATCGCAGGAGATACCCGTGGTGCTCGAAGGCCTAGCCCAGGTATCTCTCCTCCCATGCTCTGCCTAGTTGCGTTGCATACCCTTGCTCTTCGGGCATTCCGGTCATTTGTCGTTTCATGTGCTATGTTGTTTGTTAGGTTTAGGTTTATGTGGTTTAACGTCCCAAAGCGACTAAGGCTATGAGAGACTCCGTAGTGGAGGGCTCTTTAACGTGCACTGACATCGCACAGCACACGGGCCTCTAGAATTTCGCCTTCAAGAAATTCAGCAGCCGCGGCCGGGATCGAACCCACGTCTTTTGGGTCAGCAGCTGAGCACCATGACCACTGAGCCACCGCGGTGGCTCATGCACCATGACCACTGAGCCACCGCGGTGGCTCAGTGGTCATGGTGCTCGGTCATGGTTTGCTGTTCTAAGCTGTTCTTCACAGCTTTTAGTCCTGGCTCCTGCTTTTCTACAGAAAAAGAATAAACTTTACTCGAGGTTTTACTGTGTTAGACTATTGCACGGCTCTATTCTAGTTTCATTTGTGAGCACTGGCATGTGGCAAACTGCTGCTAACTCGGTGACTAGGGACCTTCGCGCTGGGCCAGCAGGTAGTTGGACGCACCGTGCCTTGTTTCGTGTGTGTGGCAGGTGGACAGCCTGTTGGAGACCGACGGGGGCTCTGTGCTGCTGGGCTCTGCCGACCAGCTGGTGAATATGCTGGCTATGCAGTACCGGCTACTGCACAACAAGCACATCACTGACGACCGAGTTGCCAAGGCAGACGTGGTCGACCTGTACCGCCGCATGGCCGCTGTGCTGCTCAAGGTGCCTGTCTCCTCCTCCCCCCACTATAGCCGTACACTGGGCAAAACCAACACCCTTTACCTTGTGCCGCTCATTAGGCCGGGCAGGTAGTACGAAAGCGGGAACACTACGTACCGTATTTCTTTACCTCATGCCGCTCGTTAGGCTGGGCAGGTAGTACGAAAGCGGGAACAGTATGTACCGTATTCCTTTACCTCATGCCGCTCATTAGGCTGGGCAGGTAGTACGAAAGCAGGAACACTACGTACCGTATTTATTCGGATCTAGGCCGATAGTTTTTTTTTTTTTTTTGAAAACACGAGATATGAAACTCTTAGGTTGGCTTACAGTCAGGGAGTTTGTCGTTGTATTAATAAAATATGATGACAGCGCATAAAAACAAAAAAAAGCTCTCAAGTGGCGCCCCCATGAAACACGAACAGAAGACTGCACTGTAGCCTATGCCAATTAAAGCACATAAGAGCAGTGTAGTTCAAAAGCGTAGCTTTTTGGGCTTGTTGGTGCATGATCACAGTGAGAGAATATAGCGCAGAATAGGACAGGACACAAGAAGACACGAACAACTTGAGCGCTCGTGTTCTTCATGTCTTCTTGTGTCCTGTCCTACTTTGCGCTATATTCTCTCGCTAAGAGCATTGGCGGCTGCCATTTTGACCCCGTTTCCTCTTCATTTGGTGGTGTGGGCGCGTGATAAGCTCTGCAGTGACAAGGACGAGTGAGCAGAAGCAGGTTTGTGGAAATAAATGCCATTTTCATGCTGTTCCTGCTGTTGTTCTCACTTTTCTCATCCGGCTTACATTTGAGGAAAGGTTTTTTTTTTTCCTCATTTGGCTTTCAACTTTGCGTTGCTGGCTTAGAATAGAGGCCGGCCTAGATTCGAGTAAGCACAGTAGCTGCACCGCTGTGTTCATGTGTCCCCATGCTTGTGTTAGTGTGTGCTTAGTATTCCAAACAGTACATGCTGCAAGTTTATTATGCTACCAGAAGTCTGTATATCTTGCCACTTGCGAAAACCAGTTCTATTGACACATGTGCAGGTGCAGTGGATTTCGCGATTTCTACTTGAACTGTCGGTTGCCAGCTTACAGGTTGAGTCTGCTAACCTCATGTGCAAGGATTGTCTGACCTTTTTAAGCATGCGTTAGTTGAAATGGCTTATAACGAAATAATGGACATAACAAAGGAATGATGATTTCCCTTGGAAGCTCGGCCAACACGGGATGTAACGAAGTTGCGGCTATAACAAAGTAATCGTCGGATTCCTTCAACTTCGTTATAACGAGGTTAAACTGTAGTCGTTTACTAATGTTCGTCTTACGGGGATAGGAAAAAAGTCCAAATAATCAAGCATTCTGAAAATTGAGCACTTTGATGTTAGACTGTTCTGTGATGCTGTTTAAGTAACCCGGATGCTTAAATGGTCAGCAGCCTAGCAGTAGGTTGATAACTGCATTGTTGCTTGTCCATACATATCGACACTGCCTCAAAACAATGTTTTTGCTGTTCGCGGTTCAAGCTTCACGCATGCTGGGAAATCTGCTACAGGGAGGGTACTGGAGGGGTTGTGTGTTGTGCTCTCCTCTGCAGGTGTTTGACGGCCGTCCCCTGGGGCGACGGGTGAGCAGTGGCATCCTGAAGGAGCTGCTGCCCCAGCTGCTGATGGTGCTGCTGGACAAGCGCATCACCGAGCTCCGCCAGGGACCCCAGTTGCAGCGCTCCATCAACGTCCTCGCTCTGCACATCATCCGCAACGGGAACCCCACCTGCGTACTTGGGTGCGGAACCCCCCCCCCCCCCTCTCTCTGCACGAAATTTAGCAAGTCTCTGTACACGTGGGAAGATAACCACGGTGAAGTTGAAACCATGGTCAATTTGAAGGTCTCATGCACTTGACAAGTCGCTTTAACGGTAACACAGAGGGTCATCCTGGTAATTGGGCGGGAACGGTATGTGATGTTTTTTTTTGTTTTTTTGTCTGTCTACTTGGGTCTTCAACTTGAAGAGGCTATTTATTCTTTTCATTGGGAGTCGTATGTAAAAATAGCCGTGTGCACTGACAGGCGGTTTGCTGCTGCAGGAAAATGCAAAAGCGTACAAATATTGAGTAGCCCTCTTGCTAGGAGTGTACAAATACCGTATTTACTCGCATAATAGGCGCACTTTTTTTCTAGAAAATCCGGCTCTAAGTTGGGGGTGCGCCTATTACGCGGGGTAAAATTTCCGGGGATTTTTCGACTCGCAAAATTGAACATACCGCATAAACGCACTCGTGTACGGGCCGCACCCCGTTTTCCCGAAGAAAATATTTTTAAAAAATTGTGTAGGGGCCGCACCGAAACTTTCCACGACCCACGCGGGAATAGCCTTCGAAATGCACGCGCCGAGGCCTCCGCGATCAGCTCCGGCTGCGCGCAATGGGCGCTTGATCGCGGAGGCCACACACGCGCACAAGAGCTTCCAGACGCCGCCCACGGAGGGCGCCCAAGGCCAAGCTTATCATCATCGTCGTTTTCCTCCGCCGCGAGCTTTCGCTATCTATATCGCCATCAGCATCACCAGCTCCACTTTTTTTTGTTGTTGTCAAGTGCCAGGATCTGCGGTAGCAAGTTAGTTCATCGTGGTTTGTGGCTTTGCCGCCGAGTGTTGCTGTTTTAGCTCGACGCTACACGGCTGGGAGTTTGCTCTCGAACACGGCAAGCGTGCGGCAGATCGGAAACTCGACGTGGCCGAGAAGTGCGGCAGTTGCGACTGTGGCGTGCCTAAATTTTCGTACGCGACTCCAGGCGCCGAGGTTTTCGCGGGCCAAAGTCGGGAACGTTTCCGGCTGGCGATAAAGCTTTCCAAACAGACGTTTAAAGTGAGCATCTCTGAAAACTGTGTGCGGCTGTTCTACGCGATGTTGCTGTACGTGCTGTGGGTCTGCAGCAGCTGCGATGGCAGCAGCACTAGTGAGGACTAGTAGTCAGTTCAGCAAAAATGTTGTTAAAATAAAGACTGGGGGCGGCGAGGCGTCGGCTTGCAATCGTGTAAATACAGTATTGGTCACAGTGCCAAGTTCGGGGTGCGCCTATTATGCGCGGAAATAAAAAAATCTGATTTTTCGCGACCAAACTAGGGGTGCGCCTATTATGCGAGTGCGCCTATTATGAGAGTGCGCCTATTATGCGAGTAAATACAGTATTCGTATGAAATTTCGGTTGAATAGTAAAGTATTCAATATTTAGTTCAATCAGAATGTTTGGTATTAGAAAAATCAAAGTGTGCTTCTTGGGCAAATAACATTTTTGGAAAGCTTGCTTCATGTGGTTTTGGTTCAGCATACCTCCTCCGGGATGGCACCGCGGAGCACGCACAGCTAAAGTCCCAACTTCATCAACACTTCCTAGGCGTATGCGTCACATGCCTGCGCGCCCGTGCATCAACTAGAGCCCGTCTGCGCACATACGTGGCACCCGGATCCGTACCTGTAGATTCCCGCATTTACATGGAACAAGTTCAGCCAGTGGCTGCAGCTGCTCTTCTCCACATGAAATTGACCAATCAAGAATGACCGTGCAAGCTCAGAGGGGGTGCTGAGCTAGCACAAGACACATGGAAATGGGTGCCCATTTCCAACGCAACACACAGAGTGGCGCTTGGCATGTAGTGCATTCTAAAAGCAGCAGCTGTGCAGTGATGCATTTGCAATTAAAGGAACTATGAAATTATATCTGTATTTTATCACTTTTTACCACATCGAACCTTCGTCAACATTGAAGGAGAAAAAAAAAATGGAGAAAACAGGTTGCGACTGCACTCAGTCATGCCCCAGCCCGCCCATGTCAGTTCGGCACGTCCAGTGAGAAGGCTCACCCAGATTGCCTGCTCTGCATCAGAAGGGGGAGGGGCAGCTAAGAACGCGCGGTCAGGTGTCACCCTAATCGGTTGCAGGCAGTAATTTTTAAAAATTATATGTAAGGGATGCGGTCCACGCAGAGCTTTTAAATTTGACGCACATACTCCTGAAGTCTGCCTCTACAGATTTGTTGCTTTTGGTTGTGACCGTCAGTATCGTTTCAGGGCCCCTTAGAGAGCAACAGTCGGAGGCCCCACATATTGGTCTCACACCCCACAAATATGTGGGCGCTGCATGTAGATCGACTCCCCCCCCCCGTTCCCAATGGCAATTTTTGCAGAAAGTTGCCACAGCTTGAATCAGTTTGACAAAGCTTCAGTGCACTTGTTCTTTCATGTACTAATGGCCTTGTGTGTTAGTTCTAGCTGTTTTGTGTGCTAGAAATATTTGAGATTATTGGAAAATTGCTATTCGCTTCGAACCAGAAAGCCACCATTCGCACACCTCGACTTATTGCACACTGAAGTGTTTTTGTGTTCACCATTTAAGTAGCAGGAATAGTTTTGCCTTTATTTGTTCATGTTTAGGGAAGCATGGAGCGGAGGCAAGGAAAGGTGAAACGTGTTCTCTTCATTGACTATAACCATTTTTGCTGAACTTAGTGTTAGTTTTAAGCAGTCTAGATGCACTGTAAAGGTTTAGAAAAAATAAACTCGGATGTCTTACGATTTATTAGACTTGGCCTTCCAATTTACCCCTCTCATTCCCCATCACCGCTCTTTCAAAACTCGTTGGAGGTCGTGGCAAGTAATCAAGTGACACTGCCTTCTTCCTTGTCTTGCAGCGCATTGATAACACACCTGCACGACTGCCTGGGCAACATGAGTACCCAGACATCCGAGAAGTACATCGACTTAGTCGTCAAGGCAAGTCAACTTCTTCCCTTCTCTTCCTGTTTCCCTTTTGAACTCAGTTTTCAAACTAACTGGCCTTTTCTTTTGTTTTTAGAACTCTTAGCTTCTGTAGGTATGGTTGGTACATTGTGCTGTCTTTTGCCGCACGCAGTTCAAAAAAAGTTTGGTCAGTGAAGAAAGTGTTGGCAGGTAGTTTTGACTAATGCAGTGGTTCTCAAATCATCATGGGCCTTTTTGATGTCCATGAAGATGCACCTGCAGTCCACAACTACAGTTTATGGCTAGATGGCAAGGAAAGAGGGAATCCGGTGTCTTTAGTTGTATCTGACATGTCAGTACATGAGACACATACACACTGATTAGCATCCATTCAACTTTTCGAACTCCTGTTGAAAATGAACCATTCACCTAAGCTGACTGCATTTTCTTGGCCGTTTACACGAAATTGCTCCACCCCTCAGTTATAGGATCATGCCATGTGTGACACACTAAAGCAAAATGTGGGCTCCTATTTGTTTTCTAAGCTTCATCTTGTTTTACTAAATTGGGGTTTCTGCTCAGGCTTTGATTTTTATGGGTTTTCGATCGAGGTGTAAGCCAACCTTTCAACGTGGAAAAAATGACAACAGAGGAGAAGGCACGAAGGTGCTGAAATTCGCATTTTGACTACAGATAACTCAGTTTGTAACAAACGCATCCAAAAACTCTTCCTGGAGGACATTCGTGAAGTGGAGTCCTTCAACATCCCGGGCATACCGCATCTTTAATAGAGCCCCTTTAAATAGCCTGCGGAAGAGCATGCTGCATTCTTTCTAGGCTTTAATTTTCATGTGGACTCCATCTCCCCATTCGCATTTATTCATGGTCATGTTATTGTCATTCAAACGTTTTGTGGTAGTGTGAAATGTGAAAACTGGAAATAAATTGGTACATAACGGAATAATTACAATGGAAAGAACAGTATTCCCAAGTTTCTTTTCTGTACCAAGACTACATGTTAAAGTAGCCAAATTACCACGCAGCACCTTTAGAACCATGAGATCATCAACCGATATTGTAAAGACACTGATATAGCAAAGATTTTTGCTGGTGCAAGCAACTTTAGTATGTAGAAAGGTTCTACTGCTCCCCTTCTGCGTATACCTGTTTACGGTGCAGTACAGTTCTGGCTGCTGTCTACTTTTTTTTTTGTGGTTCACCCGTTCAGACACTCTCAACATGGGCGCATTGTACCACAGGGGTTAGGAGTGCAGTGAAGTAGCTTTAGCTGTCAAGTTCAGGTAAGAAGCACTCTGTGCTATGATTGGTCTTCTTGAAATTACGTTTATGTATTAAAGACATCTGATTCGCAGAAGCTTTCGTCCGTTCGTGTGCACACAACGATGTTGGGGCATGAGTGTCAGTTTGCTAAGCCAGTTCAGGTGCCATTCTATCCTCCTGTGCATCAGTCTGGGCCTGGCTCCGTTTCTGAGTGGCCAGAATGAGTGACTGTCCTTTTCGGCTCCCATGCAGTGCCTGTGGAAGATGATGTCCTCGCTGGAGAGCTGCGTGGATGAGCTGAGCCTGGACACGGTCCTCGTCGATTTGCACCTGTTCCTGAAGGCCTACCGGGGTTCCTTCTGGGAGGGGCGGCCCTCGGACACACCACTGCGCACCGTGCGAACCATCATCTACAAGCTGGCGGCACTCAAGGGCCACAAGGTGGGGTGGGGAGCCTCTTTTAATGGGCAACTTCGAGGGTTGCTTTTGATGCACATATTTCAGCGAAAGTTTTATTGAGGTTTCTCTTTGATCTCCGTTTTTTTTTATGCAAGATATCAGAGCCGTAGGGCATTTGTTTTGTCACATATGTGTTTTAGAGCTTCCCATTTCGAGGCCTTCATTCTGGCATTTTCTATGGGCAACCGCATGTTTCTAATGTCACAAGCTACCAACTGTTGATATTTACTGTGTGCTCGCCCAACAAGAGAATGGATGACTACCAGTGTAGCCACCAATGTAATAGCTTGCATCGGCCATCACAGAGTGGTATGTGACCCCTTCATTTTTTATCGTCACGAAATCTCGTCTCATTAAAAATGACATGCAAATGAGATGACTTGCTGCAGTAGTAATGGATTTTTTGTGTTCGGCAGTCCAACACGGGCAGCCTGTGAAGCACACTACCGGCCAAGCACTGCAAGACTGAGCTGTGGGCATTTGTTTTTATTCCACAGCTGCTGACGTACGCTGAAATGGTGCCGGGCCAAGAGGAGTCTTCCCTTGTGAATACGATAACCAAGATGCTGAAGATGCATGCTCGAAAAAGTGCTGACATCTCCGCGAACAAGGGCACCTCCGATGACTCGCTAAACAAGGTGAGTCTTTTGTAGCAAGTTGCCTTGTTGGACGGTTTTTGTGGAACTTGAACAGCGTGTTTATGATTTATTCCCGGTTGGTTGAAGGTATTTACAGGTTAGCAGACTGCATTTGTAGGTACCCTCGTAAGTATTGCAAATTTGTATGAATTATGCAAAATGTTCATTGGAAAGCTTGTTCATTTACACTTTGAGCCGGAATGTTGTGTTGTTAACACTTCTTACTTTTAACAAGCCAGTTTATGGGGCATTTTTGTCTCTGCATAAACATAATTGTCAAGCACCAACAAACGGTGGTGGGAATTCCTACCAGATCATCTGTTTCTGAGTTAGTTGGCGCATTTCAGAGAGCAACAGCCAACAAGAAAATGACAAGGGAGCAATACGTGACTTGATGGCAACACTAACAAATTAGCCTGATGAGCAGAATCAGTCTCTTGTCATATCTCCTTTTCTTGTTGGCTTTAGCTATCTTTTTTCCACAGTGAATTCTATCAGAGGTGCTTATTTACTGCATGTAGGGATGGGAAAGCGGCATAAATTGTGGCATTTCGATAAAAACAGCATTAAATTGGCTGAAAACATTAAATTAGCTGAAATTGCACCAAAGTGTCCCAAAGGCCAGGCATGCCCCTCACAGTTTTTTAAATGCGAGAGCGCCTCATCAGAAAAAAAAAAATTAAAAATAAAATAGAAAGATTGACGGTCATAAAGTTCGCTCATTGGCTGGAGAAAAACGAAGTGACTTCCGGTAAAGGCACCAGCAACTGCTGGTACTATTGCATTGCCAGCACACAAAAGTAATTAGGTGTCCCTGTGAATTTTCACGCAGTATGTTACAGCTTTTTCTGGTTTTTGGTGGGGTGGGCTAATACAGTTGAATGTCGATGTAACAAACTTCATTGAAATTCATAAAGTAACGCATTTTATTTTTATTTTTTGCATTTCTCAGTCTCTGCCCCATTGAAAAACATATTTTTTTCACAGTTTAACGAAGTAATTTTACACCACACTTTCAATTTAACAAAGTCCTCAGCCTCAAAAACCTCAGCCAAGACAGACCACGGTTTGCAGGCACCCTTTTATGCACAGTCGTGTTGTTGACAGGCTTGTCTGTGGAGCAAAACCATCTGTGGTTTACATATGACACCTGCAGTGGGCATGCTTCTCTGCCACTAGTCACTTACGTAGTACAGTGAAGCCTGCTGCTTGCTATCGGTGCTGGCACTGCTTAGTGGTGCTAGGGGGGGGATCAATGTATCAGTTTCTTTTGCCTTGGCTATTTTTAGCCGGAAAATGTTGGTTTATGGGGTTTAATGTCCCAAAGCGACTAAGGCTATGAGAGATGCCGTAGTGGAGGGCTCCGGAAATTTCGACCTCCTGGGGTTCTTTAACGCCAGGTGGTCGAAATTAGCCGGAAAATTCCGCAATGGTCCTTTAGAGCTTTCTTCCCTCTAAATGTCACCAAGTAGACTCTTTCAAACGGCATCATTGCCGCACACCCATTGACAGGTGCCTGGTGGTTTGCTTGTTCATATCGTTCATCATTGCTAACCATAACGTATTTTATTTAACACGCTGGCAGAGTCATCTTTAAAATTCATTTCGTCCCGAAATTCGAATTGACTCTAATCGTGCCATCGAGATTCTACTGTATATACAAGGTTCCCTCTACCAGGATTGTTCTAATAACTTGCAACTTTATTTCGACTGCTGAAACATAGGAACCCCGGCTCAACGAAATTTGCGATTAACAAAGTTTTCGGCTGCAAGTACGACTTTCAAGTTTCAGATACAGTCAAACCTCAATATAAAAAATTCATATAGTTTGTAAATGGAGAACGCTATTCCAGTCACACCATATTTTTATTATTAGAAGTAGTTGTCCCTTCTTATTATTCGAAGTTCCATTTATCTGGACTCACATTTATCCATTAATCTTGGCATTCCTAATGTTTCTTATTAGTCACTACATTGTTGCATCGTAAGAAGGGTTGATTAGAAATTTCTTTAAGAAGCAGTACACGCAGCATACGGTCGAGCCGATCCATCCGTATTCTCTCTACTTCCTCCTGTTCTTTTGTACGCGCAAGTGCATGCAGCGCACCTGCCACACTTCATCTTCATCACAAACATCTGTCACTTTTCCCACAGTTCACCTTGCTTTTTAGGTGCAGAATCAACTACAGTCAATCAGTAAAGGCTCGAACGCCTTTCTGCCCTTCATGCATTCACATTAGAGCATGCAAGCTCATAACTCCAGAAAAAATGCCCAAATTCAGTTAATAATTAACTCTCTTATAAGCTATAAATGTGGTCACCGAAATTAAAGTAGGTGAAAGGAAAGGCAGGGGCTCGAGCCATGTGTGGACTTTAGGTGCTTGGAGAACCCAAGAAGCACCACAAGGAGGCACCCTTTGTTTCAGCCGAAAGAGAATAATTTTGCATGGCTTTTGATAGCTTAGTGTCATCCTTAGTGGACAACTTGGGTTTGATCTGGTGAGCGGTTCTCTGCCTGCTGGTTCATAATATGGATGGTTCTCGTTGCGTTTGTCGCCAGAGCAATGACGAGCAGGAGCAGAAGGCCATTCACCAGCAGTACAAAAACATCGTGCACAAGCTGGCCAGCGAAGACAACTTTGACGAGGTAGGCTGGGCTGCCGTAATGCCACTTTGAGCATTTAGCAACGCAGGCAGTTGCTGGAAGGTCAGTGGCCCCTTTCTTTGTGCATCGTGGACCTCTGAGAGACTGTGCCTTGCCAGGTGGCATCTACTGTGATATAGCACTTTGTACAATGCGCCATTCCTGAACTCTTTCTTTTTTTCTTTTTTTTTCTGTGGACTGCTGCACACGCGTGTGTCTGTGTATTTGTGTGTGTCAAGGAGTGTTAACGTTGATTGCCATGCTGTTTGCGAGAAGCTTTGCAGGAAGCTTCATCAAGAATATGTACTTTATCCATGTGGGGGTCTTAGTGACATTTTGATGAAGTTTTCATCATAGTCTAGTTGTTGTAGAAACACCGCCCTTGGTAATATTTAGATTTGCTGTTACCGTTAAGCTTCACCTGGGGTAAGTGAAGACAGACACGAAAGAGGCCTAAAGCGTTGCTTGTAGGTAGTTTACTACACTTGTACGAGTTTCAGTCTGAATCTTGCAGGGCTTTATTTTCGCATTTAATGTTGGCATTTACAACTAATACAGGATATGCCCTTTTTCGCAAGCTTTTCTCTTATTGACTGCCTCAGTTTAGGTGCATTTTGAAGGGACACTAAAATGAAATGGGCTCTGTCTTTACATTATATAGTTCAGGCTTTATAAGACACAGATAATATGGCTGTGCTTTAGAGCTCTCTTGTGTTCAAAACACCGAAATAGAGATCCCTTGATGGTCAGTGCTTGCATGGTGCAGTACATTGCATGTCATTTTCATCAGGTGTACTCGAGTATGATGGCTTCATTCAGATTGATGGCCCAGGCCATTAGCTAAGCCAGCATGACTAAGTTGAAGTGCATTAAATGACAGCTAATACAAATAGCTTCATTAGAGCGCTTTTTTTTTTTCTGTAAAAAAAAAATGCATGCATGCATGCATGAAGACCTGCGGACATGGTTTGGAGACTGACCTTGGCTCTCAGCAAACAAACTGAGGATGCATAAAAATCGCTTTTAGAGTTCCTTTAAACTCACCTGCGATGTAGTCTGTGGTTCTTTGAAGATACCTTTGTGTAGCTGCTGCAGCTAGCCAGGGGATAGATATCTAAAGCACTTTGTGTCCTTGTAGGCCGAGACAAGTTGGTGTGAATTTTGCCCCATTTTGTGCATATGTGGCTTTTACACCTGCATGTTGCTGTACTTAACTTGTTTGGAGATGGCGCTCTCATTGCGTAGTGCATTTAATGCGTGCGTTTTAAGTGTTGTCAGTAGTTCCATGTGTTCATTTACAATGAGGCTTCTTAATGAAGGACCTCACCATACGAGGTTTTTACTATGGATGTGCATTTAGAGTTCAAATTTTCAATAAAATAAGGCCATGTGGTGGCCGATCACCAAGGTGCACAACAAGTACTAGGAACTTTAGTCCCGGTTGACAGAAACAAATAAAAGGCAGCTTGCAGCCCCGAAGAAAATGTCTGTGTTCATTTCATCTCCTGAAGAATGCATGTTTGAAAGTCGCTGCAGTTAGGTTATAACAGCCAGCATCATTAAGGGCCTGAACTGAAAGGTATTGGGGTGTGCTATCAGAAAAACCAGCAGGATTTCGCTATGTGAACAACATCTAATTCACTCAATATGAACCATGCAAAAACCATGTGAAGTACTACAGCATGTTCAGTAAATTCTGCAGTGTTTTCAAAGTGTAGCTGCTAGAGAACAATGAACAAAAAGGATATTTATCAGCCTTATGAGTCTGCGTGGCAAGATGATCGTTCGTCATGCTTTTTATTAATTGGCTAGCACTCAGGGGTAATATTCAAAGGTTGAGTGTTCTGGACCAGCCTCTCTGTTTTCTCTTGAGAATTTATGGTACAGTGACAGACTCCTTGGTGCCATCAAAATGGCATTTATGTCACTCGGAGAATACTCCCGATAATTCGGATGTGTCAACACATGCGATGCCAAGTGTAAACAGGTCACGCAGCCAAACTGCCCTGGACGGCGAAGCACGGCAGCACAGCGGCTGACCTTCGGCATATCAGCAAGCACCTGCATGACGGTAACCACGGCACTCAATCATGTGACTACCTTGAGCACACTGGTAGGGCGGTACTGCTTGTGCCACGCGCATGCATGGCCACTAATAGTAACATTCAGTCAATCAATCAGTCTTTATTTCAGGCGCCCAGGAACAAACCTGAAGTTTGGTACTGGTACAATAAACACAAAACAGTGTAGACAAATTGTCACAGTTCATTTGTTAGTTGTTCAGTTGTCACAGTTCACAGTTCTGCATTGTTTTTCTCCAAGATGAATAAACATCAGTTGTCAGCAAAGGATCAAAACAAGCATTGGAAACAAGTGCAGAGCACAAAGCAAGTAGCAGACAGATGCCTAACTGGAGCTTTGTGCAGAGCGTGAGGAAAAGGCAGCTGAAATGCCCTTCTCACACTCCATGCTTAATGCTCTGCTACAAGAGTGTTTGCGTGGCACTGAACTGCCCCTGTTCTTTTTATTTCTTGCACACCACACCGCTTGCTCCAAAATGTTACTGTGGAAAGGGCATTTTTCATCCTTTTATTTTTAGCTATTCTTTCTGAAGATATGCACCATAAACTGAGTAGTAATTAGTCATAAATTTGTCCATTGCCATCACTGGTAATGCCAGTGGCCGTGGAAAGGAGCAGCACGTACCACTGACCACGCACTTTCATATTCCTGCGGACATCTTCGAGGCCTGTACTTGCCGTATCCTGAAGTGTCCACAGAGTCACATCCTAATTTATGCTGCCCTGTGCACAGTTAGTAATGGTCTTCATGTTTCTTTTTCAACCTAATAGTCAACTGAACTGTGCTGAGGCTGTAATTGTTGGCAAGCAGTGCGTACCTGGCCATTTTGTCTTCTGTCATCGTTTTGTAGCAGAATAGGTTTGGGAAACTTGCGCATGGGGCCACGCTTGCTGCAGGGCAAGAAGAGCCAACATTTATGGCCTGCGTCATCAGAGTTGCTCTTTCTGTACTTAGTATACAGTTGCTCTTTCTGCCGCCGCGGTGGCTCAGTGGCTATGGTGCTCGGCTGCTGACCCGAAAGACGCGGGTTCGATCCCAGCCGCGGCGACTGAATTTCTTTGGAGGAGAAATTCTAGAGGCCCGTGTACTGTGCGATGTCAGTGCACGTTAAAGAATCCCAGGTGGTCGAAATTTCCGGAGCCCTCCACTACGGCGTCTCTCATAGCCTTAGTCGCTTTGGGACGTTAAACCCCATAAACTAAACCAAACCAGTTGCTCTTTCTGTACTTGGTAGACATAGTCCCAAGGTGTGTTTAAACTGCTGCACTCGCATGTGATGAGAATAGCCTCCTGCCTCCTGCATTGATTTGTGTTCATATTTATTCTTCTCACAGTTTTCTCCTTTCACATCCTTTTCTAAACCTCTGCTGAATTTACGGGTAAATTTGTGCATTCATAATCAGTACAGATGCTGTGGTATGCATGGGGGGGGGGGGGGGGGGGGGGCGGTCATTTTTGTTGTTGTTTTTTGTTTTGTTTTTTTTTTATTCTGCAGTGTAGTGCATTTCTTGGATGCACTCAACTTTGCGTAGGTGTTAGACTGGCTTTAAAGGGATGCTAAAGGCAGTTTTATACGTTATGTGTGTTCACTGCTTTTATACATAGTGCTTTGAATCACGCTTTCAAGTGTTTAGAACCATGCTTGCTTGTGCTTCCCGTGCTCACTGCAGCTGGTGATGCAATTTTGCAGTGATGCAGTTTTCATTCCTACTAGGGCCCTGTAGGACTGTGCTTGGTTCTTCCTGACCAAAATGTCCAGCTAGCTAATTTAGAATGACGCAATGGGATTATTACATCATCCAATGTCAGGTGGAACCATATAGGTGTTTTGTTGTCTGTGTTTGCTTTAAATGTAAATTAAAGCTGTTAAAGGTCAGGTACTGTCGTACGTTACTTGGTTTACAACATACAGTAATATGAAAACGCATTTCAGTGACCCTTTAATATATGTTCCCATCTCCTCATTCAAGCCGATGGTTCATTTGTTGATGGTCATGTGTGCGTTTGTATCGCTGACTTTTGTGTAGGCCTCTTAAGAACTGCATCATCAGTAAAGGGACTTGTTTTTGCATGTTTGGCTTACTTTATTACTAAGCCTTACCATGCATGCATGAGTTCTTGTCGATTGTTAACCCAAATTCACATTCATCCTAGAAAATATGGTGACTCAGTATGCGTTGTATACCCAAGCATTCTGATTAATAAACTTGTACATGGATTCCTGACTTGGTGGCTAAATTCTTTCTGTGCATTAACATAGCATGCTTGCTTTTGTGTACAAAGCACAGCAGTGCCATGGCAATGCAGTGTCCTTCAAACATCCAGCACTTTGCCCGAGAAGCAGTACCGCACCTAACAGTTTACGAATGACTCTTGTGACTTTTGTTACTTGTGGTTTTCTTTCCTTCTTGCATAGTCCGCTTTCTGTGTGTCGATTGGCTACCTGGTAGGGATGGACAGTTTCTGCAGCAACAGTATAGTGACTCATTGCCAGGCCGCCCTCACATTAGTATCTGCCCAAACTGTGAATTCCCAAGTTTTATTGGAGCCTAAATGTTAATCTATGGAATCCAAGGAATTGACCTGGCTTGATTATGACCCTGCAGAAGTGACGGGAGAACTGTCTGGAATGATGCACAGAATCATTACGGACCAATGTTTTCACGGCATAGTTTAGGCAGTAATGAGGACATACGAAAAGGCCTTTGGTCTTGCTTACATCTTTGTGTTTTCAACTGCAGTTATTTGACCGTTCATTCACAGGCTTGCCAGCACTTCGAGTGTGAATTCCCCCCCCCCCCCCCCCCAACGTCACACACACACACACATACGCGCGCTTTTTTTTCAACATTCTGCTTTCTTGCTATATTGCTGGAATGTGATGCCTCTGTAGACAAATGCCTTACTCTAGACCACTACTGTGAATTGTTTGCTGTCATAATATTACAATGTAAACATTGACTATTTAGATGTTTACCTGTAGATGCTGGGCACCTGTTCATCGGATACAACAGGAGAATACAAGCAACTTGAGAACGATGGATTTTGTCTGGTATGAGCATAGGTGCTGCTCAAAACAGTTGCATACTAAAGTTGGAAAGAGAGGTGTTTTTGGGTGCTGGCATTTTTGTAGTAGCATGAATTCCATGTTAGCATACCATTTGTCTTCTGGTACATCAGCTCTGGTCCAGGCAGTTGTTTTGGCTCTCTGCATTTAGATAGAAAAATTGATCTGTCCAACATGCTGTAATCTGACCTTCCTGGAATACCCACTTCCTCCGTTCGTCTTCTATCCCTCCCCCTGTGTCCTGCCCATGGTTCTTGAAATTAAGTGAGCCTGAGGATGCTTAATGAGTACTTACAGAACACATTGTTTGAAAATGCTTTTGTTGTCTTTTTCTGTTTTTTTCTTCGCCGGAAGTTTTACTTGCTTTGTCTTTCCAGAACATTCAGACGTTCCACCAGCTGTGCAAGAAAAACCCGAGCGTGAATGTGGACCCATTTTTGCGCAACATTCCGGCGCACCTTCGCGAGTTGATCAGGACCCGGCTGAATGAGATGGAAAGGCAGCAGCCTCCGGGCTCCAATGTAGCCCACGTTCTTCCCCTGCGCATGAACGATTCCAACCGCCACGGCTATTCTAGTAAGCGAGTCCTTTCACCACACACATTTCCAGCTTTCATGCATGGGCGTATTTGTAGCCAGTCCGCCTTTTTCGTAGGGCTGCATTGTGCATGCACGCCTCTCCTCCTCCAGCAACTAGTGAGGTAGTTGGCTCAGCGCGCATTGTTCCAGCTGAATTGGTGCCTCTCCATGGTAAATGTAGCAGTCTCTGAAGCTTCCCCTTTTTAAAGTCCAGGGTTCACACAGGCCCTTGAAATCCTTGAATACCATCGATTTTAGAAAACTATTTTTAAGGGACCTGGAAACTGGTTTATGTTGGGTGCAGTCCTTAAATTCATAGAAAAACTTGGCCTGAACTAGCTCTTAAAAGCAAATTTCCACACACTGGCAAAGAGTTCAAAACCAACCCTGTGGATGTACCAGCTTTGTGAAAATATATTTTCTGCCAGTCTTTCAGTGTGGCAGAACCCGCCCAGCCCACGGGAAGCTTTTCGTGGGGCAACTTTTGTGCAAAAATACTTGGAAGACACTGACGTTCACCCTAGATGCGATTGCATTAAAGGGCCCCATGGTCGCTTGGGGTCCCCTGGCACACCCTTTCACAAACAGTGACACACTTGTTGCCGTGATATACACTGCTTTATTACACATCATTGTTCATAATAATTGGTGGTGCTAATTGGTGACCCTAATTACCCAAGTTTTCCTGTAATATATATCTCCTACTTTGCAGTGTGCGGTGCTCGTAAAGGCCTCCATTTATCCCAATGAAAGTATGTTCCTCAGTGGTGCAGAGCTAGCGTGTCTGGTTCTTGACGCAGAGGATAGCGGTTTAATCCCACTTGACCACCTTATTTCCGTCCAGCTAAGCTGGTTTTCTACGTCACTACCCTCTGGGATCTTCTAGTCGCAGCTACACTAATGCCGGGTTTTCCACCAAACGGGACCTTTAGTGCAGTCTTGTCAAAAGTCATTCATTGTGGACCAGTGATGCACTTCCATTTTGGCATATGCTTCGCACCGAGCAATGTCTGTCAGAATGCCAATCCGCATTGAGGAGTTTGAGTATTGTTCCTAAAAAACCTTAATGTTGCTACCATGGGTAAATTGGCCCTGAGGGGCCACCTGGAAAGCTCCTACCAAGCACATGAACCACATCACCAGATTATAGCACTTCGGTTTCGGTTCAAGGCTTGGTTTTCAAGGTCAAGCAGGCTTCAGACAAAGACTGGCGAAATCGGTGAGTGGGGGCCTTAGCGCTGGCGAACGGTGTAACGCTGGTGGTGTAGCACTGGCTGGTGTAACGTGATAGTGTAATCGGTTAATTAATGCCCATATATGCCGAACTGATCTCTCAACTTTACATGTATAGATGGCAGGGAGTCATACCCCTTTTGGTGCAGTGGTGCAGCAGTTAAGCTATGCGCCACTACAGTCGATCCTGGATATATCGAACTCGAAGGGGATCGCGAAAAAGTTCGATATATCAATAATTCGAAATATAAAATATGCCTATTAGACGCTTATTTTAAAATTGCGCAAATCTCGGACAATTTCCCGGGATCGTAGCAAGTGGGAACTTACCGATTTACTCCTCTTAAGTCCACAAAAACGAAAGCACAACTTCACGATCAGCGCGCTTTATTTCGCAAGAAAAAAGTCAGTGAGCTTTGCTTGCCTCTTCCTCTGCACCATGCAGTTCATTAAGCTGTCCTCAAGCTTGTTGATAGTATCCAAATGAGAAAGTCCAGTGCCCTCCGTTGCGCCACAACAGCGACGAATGATGCTGAATGCGGATGCAAGTTCAGCCGCAGTGCATGGCGGCTGAGCCTCTTCGCCACAATCTTCGTCACTGCTCGGGTCCGCTTCCTCGGTATCGATGATAGCAGCCACGATGTGAGCATCAGAAATAAGGCGTCTGCGGGCCTGCGGCCAGCACGGTTTCCCTCTTCCCAGCTCCTTATGGCCGTTCCCATTTCCTTTCACACCCCCCACAAAGTTCCCATCACGTGACTAAGAGCGCAGCTGTCCAAGGCCAGCGCCGCGTGAACTCTTATTAGGAGAAGCCCATTTGCAGGAGCGTGCGCTAGTGGAAGAAGCCCACTTCCAGGGTGGCGCTTACTGGGAGAAGCGCACTTGCGGGGGCTCGGCATGGCACGGAGTTCGATATATCAAATATAGGGTGCACAGGAGTTCGATAAACGTAAACAAATTTGCTATACTTTTGCATGAGATTCCCAAGGGGATTCTACATCGGTTCGATATAGGCAATAATTCGATATATCCGGGTTCTATATATCCGGGATCGACTGTACTGCCCAGTGATGGCAGGGGATTGGGTTGCTCTTCCTGAGCAACCTCTCGCACCATTCATTAATTGAACTCCCACGGTGGGCAGGTTGTGATGACATCACAAGGTCACGTGACCTATGTGGCTCCCAGTCACCCAGCTCTTCAAGGTCGCAGAGGGACCAAACAGACATCAGCTAAATTGGCAAGTAGGGGCTGTTTTACTGGTGCACTAAAAAAAAGGGGGGGCTACAAGTGGGCTTTACTACATGGGGAAATTTTAAGTTGTTTGACAGCCTAACGAGTCACTGGCCCATAGATGCCAGAGATTGGTCAGAAACCTTTTTCCCAAGCATTACTAAAAGAGCCAAGCACCAGGCCAGGGGAGATCTTGTACCCATTAGAAAACCAATGGGTGCCCAACGGCAGTGGGGATTGAACCCAGCAGCTCCCGAATGCGAGGCAGTTGCTCTACCTCGAGGCCATCGCTGCGGTAAAAGTTTGCCTCCCCTACAAGTGGGGAAATTTTCCAAGATGAGCTGGGTCATCTTTCAGAGTGTTGAGTCCCGTAATGGCTGAGTACTAGGCCGGGAGCATGCTCAACCCCCATATAAACACAGTAACACGAACCACCTTTATAGGCTGAGGTGTTTGAAACTGGGTGTGCCCCCGAAAGGGTGCAGCTGGGTTTGCAGACCTCTTCCAAGAGTACACCGTGACTGCAGAAATGAAAAGGACTGTGAATAATTTGGCAAAGATCACAGCAAAGTTGCTCAGCAGTTGAGCAAAGAACATTTAATGAAGAAAGAAATTCATAGCAAAGTATATATATATATATATATATATTCACTTCACTTCACTTCAGTATCCATTTTACATTGTCCTTTCAGGTGTTCACAACATTTCATTGCATGCAGTTTCTACGTGGACTTTCCTGCGAATGTTTGTTTCATCGTTTTGTGACATTTGGCATTGCCACTTAGCCTCACCACCTGCTGCTTCTTTGTATAGACAGGAATCTGGGTGAAGTGGCCTGTTCGAACTACTTCTCACGTCACTTTCTTCGTGGATTTGTTTCGGCATTTTGATTGCTGTTAAGTTCCTTTGTAGAATGCAATATGACTGTTACATATTACTGGCTGGAAAACTTTATTTTTCATTGTGTTATGGTTTTAGGTTTGACTAGGTAGAAAGCAGGTGTAAGCAGATGGAAAGCTGTTCTGCACTGAGTCTTTCTTAATAGCACAACCTTTCTTTGTGCTTTTATTTTTCAGGTGGAAGCCCGCGTAAAGGGGACTTGCTGAAGCTGCCAAAAGGCTACATCCACTGGAGCCAGGCAGAGTGGGCAGCCCACTTTAAGGCAGCCTTGGAGCAGACCGGAATAAAGAGGCACTACCAGATTGA
Source organism: Amblyomma mixtum (assembly GCF_055824585.1). Classification (NCBI taxonomy): domain Eukaryota; kingdom Metazoa; phylum Arthropoda; class Arachnida; order Ixodida; family Ixodidae; genus Amblyomma; species Amblyomma mixtum. Next base: position 250,107,496 of record NC_143012.1, read on the forward strand.
CGACTACCCCTCCATGCAGCAGCAGAACAACTCTAATGTTAGTGACCACTGCAGTTTCATTGTCGTGTTTCTTAGTGCTCAAATCCTAGCTTGCTGCTAGCACAGTATGTCACAAGTGATCATACTAAGGACATTACTGCTGCAGTGGTTTTGTACAACTGCATGTTATAAAGCATATTTTGTACTGGTCATAGCAAAAACGGGTTCATTCTTAACCCTTTCACTGCCCACTCCCGAGATAACTCTGGCTACCACATATGCACACCCCCTGCCTCTCCCGAGTTAACTCGTTTTGGCTTTTTAACTCACCCCCTGCCGCTCCCGATAATACTCGTGTAAAAAAAAAAAAACGATGCACACATTTAGTGTCATCTATGGAGAGACCCCATAAAGTCATAGATCTTGTTGGGTAAATTTTACACAACAGATGGCGCGCATGTTTCCACATCCGAGTCACTTCGTTTTGGTCTCCGCACAGCAGCCTTCTAAGGCAATGTGCCACACTCGTCCATGCTTCGACGGACGAAGAAATTCGGAGTCCAATGATAATGAGAACGAGGAAGGAGTCCACCTAAGTGCCTTCTCAAGTGATGACAGCGATGAAGTCCCCCTGCCACCGAAAAATCCACGTAAGAAGAGGAAATCCGACAGGCCAGATTGTGCTGGAAGATTTGATTCAGTACAACTAATATCTATAAGATTATCCTGAATAAACATGTCTACATGTCCTGCAGAGCATTTTAGTGCGTTACTAGCAAGAAATTTCCAGGAAACTAACCTGCAAAAAAAAATCCGGCAGGGTTTGTGCAGCTGCGAGTAAAAAAACTTGGCAGTAAAAAGGGTTAACCAGCCACCATCTCACCTTATTTCTTTCTTTAACTTTTATTTTTTTCTGTATTGTCTTAATGGGATTCTTGTCTTTTTTTGCAGATATTTAATGAGCCCATCCAAGTTCATGAGGCGAGGTACGCACAGATGGTGCAACGGTCTGAAGATCTGATGAAATCGGGACTGCAGCTGATTGCTGAACTTAGAGGCCACAATAGAAGCCACGACGACTCCAATTGCTGAGCAAGCCGCAGCATAATTGCTTGTTCAGCAGAAAACGAGCCATCGGTGATGGCAGCTTATGCTGTGTAATTGCGAATTGTGTAAATATTAGACGTGCATAAATGACTGCATCTTCCAGGTGTCTTGCATTTGCTATTAGTTTTTCTGCTTTTAATTGTGCTTTGATTATGACAATAAATTATGAAACCTCACGAATGCTCTTTCAAGGCATGAATCTTGCATACAAGCATGCTACAGTTATTGTAGTGTAGCTTCTCTGTAACATTTTACAGATAAGACATTAGATTGCAGTGCCTTTGAAACAATACACTTGTCATTTTGTTTTAAGGGTGTAACAGGAGGCATGTAGAGCTACAAAACTAGTGTAACAAAAGCCTATATACAAATGTTTGGGTGATAGATGTTGCTGCTCCCTTCCTTGCTTTCCTTCCACTTTAATATGGCACAATTGCAATCAGTTCTCTAATGGGCAGGTGCTGAATGCATACGGGAAGGATTACAGGGAACAGGAAAAAACTTCATTAGCTTCTATTTTGTAGATCGAGGGGCAAAATGAAGAAGGGGACAAAAGAAAATTGCAAAATGTGAGAACAAACAAGAACCATAAAAGAGGGAGACACCAGCTCCACCTGAACGGTATGACTCTGTAGCTTTAATGAGTCTCTTCAGCGGCCTGGTGTCCTCTTTTCATATCACTTCGCAGATTCTGCGTCCTCTACATTTCTAGATCGCAGGGAGAGCTCGTACAGCTCCTTGCGCAGTGGTTAAGTGACGTGCCACTGCCCTGGGAGGTGGCTGTTCCAAACACAGCGACCGGTGGCGCTTGTAAGACTCCCATTACTATTCCCGAGCAACCTCTCGCAAACAGTTGTTGATTTAACTGCCAGCTTGCCACGGTGGGTAGTTTTCTCAATGTCCGATGGGCAGGTTGCCACGATGGCCAGATTTTGATGATGTCACCTAGGTCACGTGACCTAGGTTGGCAGGTCGGCTTCTGCTTTCTTGCTCACAGTGCTGGATTTTCAACAGAACGGGTGCCTTACCGTTTCAGTCACCTTAAGAGTAGAATGCGATAGCATTAGATTTCATGTTTTTCGCAGCTTCTCTTGCAACTTCTGTGCCTGTTTGGCTCAGTTTCTTTTCTATTTTCGGTTTTTGAACCAGAACATTCGCATGATTAGGGGATGCAACAAGACCAAGCCCAAACCATGACTCTCTGCAACATTCGGACTGCTAGCTGCACAAGTAGGTATTCGCTGTGCTGTGATAGTGTTTTTTTCTTATTTTTTGATTTCGATTCTCCTCTAGGTTGCTGTGTAGGCAGTAAGTTAACAACCTGGTGGGCAGGTTGTGATGGCGTCACAAGGTCACGTCACCTTGCTCTACCAATCATCTAATTTCGTCTCTGACTTCGTCGGGGATTTGGTGCAATCACAGCTCTGATGTTTTCGCATTAAACATGGCCTAAGCAATGCGCCCCTGGGAGACATGAAAGGCGAGTACAGGGAGCAGTACTGAAAACGAACACCCTGAGCAGCAGAGTATCCGCCATGGGCAGGGAAGAGGATGAATGAAGGGGAAGAAAGTGTAAAAAAAAATTAATAATTGGAGGAAATGACAACTCCAAAAACCACAACCCTAGAAAGGCAAAAACAGCCCCCCCCCCCCCCCCCCCCCCCATAGAAAAATTGGTGGGACACTTGTTTCCATATATGCCCATATATATGCGAAATTGGTCATTCCTGCCTTTATATACATAGATCCCTGGGAGTCTTTATATTGGTGGGGCTTGTGCGACCCTTATTGCTCTTCCCGAGCAACCTCTCGCTGCCGGTCATTATTATAACTGCCACGGGTAGTTGCTCACAAATCGGTGGGCAAGTTGCGATGACGCCACAAGGTCACGTGACCTAGGTTGCTTCTCCGGGGATTTGTCACGACTTCGACGCCGGATTTTGTGCAGAATGGGAGCCTTAATGTTTTCGCATTAAGGAATTGCGAAATAAAAAACAGCTAGTGCACGGAAGATTGGAACAGAAGGGAAAACCTAGATGACCATCACTGTTAGCAGAAAGGTAAAGTTGGGGCGCTCGGCTAGAGCCGGAGTTCCCGGGTTCGAATCCGGCCGCGGCGGGCATTTCGATGGAGTCGAAACGCTAAGGCGCCCTTGTGCTGTGCAATGTCGGTGCAGGTGGGCGAAATTATTCCTGATGCCCTCCACTACGGCATCTCTTCCTTTCTTCTCCCTACATACTGTACGACTCCTCCCTAATTCCCTTACGGCGCGGTTCGGATGTCTATCAAAATGTGAGACTGCACCATACTTCCTTGAGCAGCGACTCGAGTAGGGTGCCTTGGGATTCGACACGAAGCTGCAAAGCACCCTTCTTTAAAGTGATCGCCTTCGTGCAGTTGCGTGTCTTTGTTGGCAGCGGCAGTATGCGCGGCCAGGCGCTTGTACGGGGGGCTGTAAGTAGGACAGTCAGGAGGATTATCCAAAGAACGTGTGTTTGTACAACAGCTAACTCGACTTTAGATAGTCTTGTTTTGTAATTTTCCTTTAGCTGTCCACGCATGTTCAGGAATCAGCTGCGCACCGGCCGGAAGGGGCCCTTGGGCTTTGTGGCGCAATGCTGACCAACTTGACTGTGCGAACGCAAGTTCGAGTGAACGAACAGTTTCTCGAGTTGAATGAGACGTACTGCTTAGTTCGTGTGAGGTTAAAGAACAGGTGGACAGCCCCTTCAACACCACGGTTTTTCTGGCCGTATCTCATCCTGACATGGTGCGCAGGGATACGAAAAGCCTTTGGCTTTTGTCTACCACATTGACAAAGGCCGCCAACAAAGAAACCTAAAGGGGGGTTACGTGCGCGCAGCCGCAAGGAGACGAGCTGTGGGATATACGCGTACACTGCTCACTGCATCATCTGAGTCACGACCTACTGTATATTGTAGGTCGTGATCTGAGCGGTCGCCGCCCGGCCGGTGTCAAGCTGCAATGCCAGCAATAAAGCTCGTTGTGGCACCCATGGCCACAGGTCACCTGGCCTTCCGGAGCTCGACTCCCAGAGTCGAAACAGAGACCGTATATGTTCAGGAAAACTCAGACCACCCACGGCTTCCGTACCGCTTCGGGCTTGGCAACTCTAAAGGCGCAATAGGCCTACGCGTTCCTAGCTCGATCCGAACCGCGTGGTTCTTGTACTCAAGAAACTGATATTGCGGGGGAAATAAAAAAAAAAAACGCGATGGGCATGTCGAGCAATTCAAACGTGCTGCAGCGGAATCTACCTCGCACTCGAACGCCTATCCGGTTCTAAAGGGCGTTCCAGCTGCGTTTCTCCACATACCTGGCCCTAAATGAGCTATGTGATCAAATAGCGAGAAGATTGAGATATGGAAATCGTGACGCATCCAAGCGGAAACTCGTCGGACTGGATGAGGAGGCCGCCGAGGAACAACACATCCCAACCAGCAAGGCGGTGTCCCACATCCTTGGCCTGCGGCCGAGGGTGTTGGGGCGCGCACCTAGGCCTCTCTTTGTGTGTTTAATTTACAGCCATCATGAATTGTGAGCTGAAGGCTTATAAAAAAAAGAGAGAGAGACGTATAGTTAGGCCAAATGCGAATTAATCGTTTTCGAGGCTCGGTTTTCAAGGTCAAGCAGGCAACGCTTTTAAGAACGTTGAAGCAGGCTTCAGGCAAAGAACGGATTTACGCTCCGCCATAATGGTATGACGAGGAAGCGTTAATGGGCTAATGCAAATGCGAAATTCATTCTTAGATTCATAGATCACTGGGAGTTAAACCATCCCAATGATGCAGCTTGTGCTCTTCTCGAGCCACTGGAAGACAATGATGCACTAGAAACACTGGCTAGTACAGCGAAATAACACAACATTAACAGAAGGAGGGTATTCCCCCCACCTGATACCTGATCCAGAATAGAGGAGAAGAAGCAACATGTGAAGAGACTCCAAACAAACATATCCAAACCCGGTTCTGGACATATATGGACAGAAGTACGGTCGGATATCTGTACACAGTGTGAGGATAGAAAATTATTTGGCAATTGTGAGAAGGATCCCGGAAGAATAGCGGGATACCAATCATGACTGCATGGGAGCTCTACCCTTCTGCAAAGCTCAGAAAAGAAACATCTCAAAGCAGTCCATAAAGTCCGACTGGCTGAGGATGCCGCCAGGAGTCGATAGCTTCCGGCCTCCACCTAAGCTGACCACCCGAACCCTGGGGCCCTGCCCCGGGTTTAAGCGTGGTATATTCTGTTGGACCAAAGACGGTCGTGTGTTAGACAAACAAGTTTACTCTCTTCCCGAGCTTCTAGAGATCTCCTCACGCGACCGATCATTAATTGAACTGCCACCTGCTATGGTGGGCAGTTTGCTCACAGTTTGCTCACAATAGTCAGACAGTGGCGAAATCGATGATTGGGGGTCTTTGTTCTAGCGCTAGCGCACAATGTGGTGACGTGACTTGGAGAGGTAACAAGACGGGCTTGGTAGAATTCGCCACTGGCCTCCACTAGGGGGACACCTAGCTACCTAGACCAGGCTCTGCCTAGACGTTTACGCTCATCTCATACCATTTATCTATTCTGGCGTTGTTGTTGGTGTTTAAAAATGGCGGCAGAGTTCAGGTACGTGCGTGCACGCTGCTGTCTCGCTGCGTTTGACAGTTCTTTACATCGGTAATATATTGGATTCCTCTTGCAGGCTGTTGCAGTCCCGGCTGCACTTGGCACAGCGGCAGGTAAGCATTTATTTTCGTATGGTTTGACGCGAAACGAAAGTACGTTATGTCTGTCATACTCGGTCGTTGTTAAATAGGGTCCTTATGAAAGATCCGATGGAAGACTGCTGAACGAGAGGAGACCGACAGCGTTAAACGTAGGTGCGTATTAAGTGTGCAAGTTTATTGCGTGGACTTTTGTGCCAACCAAATGGTGTGCTTTTCAGGATCGATATCGACCGCAGATGGATCGGCGCTTGTCAAAATGGGATGCACGACAGTAGTATGTGGTGTAAAAGCAGTACGTGTTTTTGAGCTTTTCCAGCAGCATTTAAACAAACTGCCGTTAGATCGTTAGGCATAGTGTGGTTTTCAATGCTTTTTTTTTATTTGGAAGGAACTTGCTGAACCTGCAGTCACCACGCCGAAACAAGGATACATAGGTGAGTGCAGTGACTTGAGAGAGAAAAAATGAGATGAGCACGTCTACCCAAAAATCATAAATGTGTGGCTATTGTGAGGATTTGTGATTTATCACACAGAATGCAAGGCGTTAAAAAAAGTGCCTTTCGTGACCTCAAAAGTTTCCTTGCGCGGTCTTCTGACGTGGCATAGTTTCGGTTAATTTTGCCGCCATAAGGATTCAAGGAAATTAACGCAATCCAGAGAGAGTTTTTGGTAGGTGCAGTTAACCGAAAAACTTTCTGCCAGCCGTACCAGCCCTTCTGAACGGCGGCATAAGTTTCCTCATAATCTCAGAGTTCTGTGCAGTGCACACTTCGGAGCATTTTACCTTTCTCAATGCGTGAAGTACACCATAGTAAAATGCCCAATCTCTAATTCAGGTCACAATTGCTGCCAGTGCCATGTAACTTCTTGGTATTCAATTTGAATGAGGCCTGCATAGTAGTTACCTCTCTAACTTGATATGTATCCATCATGGCGTCTGCATTTGGCAGTTACTAAATGTCATGTTGGAATCGGCTAATTTTGCTGTGCAGTGCCTAATGTGGACCTGCTGCCTCTCTGTTCACCAATGTTTAAGCCAGGGCCTCCAGGTGAACAGGCCCAGGTGTTAAGCAAGCTGATGCTTGACATTCTAACCAGGTACACCACGTTTACTTTTTTCTCACAGGAAAAAGTTTTCATAGCAACCTTTCGCAATCTCTTTCTTTGCAGTTCGGACAGCCTAGACTTAGAGAAACTGTGCATAGAAGAGGGAAAGGTATGTTGGGCCTCTTTCAGTGAAGTTTTTTGCATTCATTTGCAGCGCAGCTTGTCTCACTTGATATTAAAACTGGCACTTTGCTTTCCAGCTTGTGTGGTCCCTTAATGTCGACCTTACCTGTCTGGACTATGACGGAAATGTGGCCGAAGCTTGCATCCTGGCTGCTACAGCTGCCCTGTGTTCACTGACGCTGCCCAAAGTGCTTACCACAGATGGAGAAGTCAATGTGTTACTCGAAAGAGAGAAGGCAAAAGTCACCGATGGTCCTCTTGCAGCTACATTTGCAGTCCTCGCTGATGACACTATTGTGGTGGACCCAACTCATGAGGAAGAATGTCTGGCTGCAGAAACCTTCACAGTAGTCCTGAATTCCAGTGACAAAATTTGTGGTGTTCACAAACCAGGTAAGTTGCTTTTTGTGTGCAATGAATATGTGCACACCTGCATCTGTTATGACTGCTTTGTTTTTAGAAGACTGAGCAGACAAGAGTGTATGACATGACCCACTGGTTACTCAACTTGTAGAGAATGTGCTAAAGCAAAGTTGGCTTGGGAGGGATGTCTGACATAGATAAGCCAGGCTCGTCGTGTGCTAATTTACCATTTCGGTGCAATTTTCGAAAAAAAAAAAGTGTTCATTAGGGGGTCAGGGGCAGCTTGGTAGTGGTACTGCACTTCAGTCTTGCAATGTCCCTGCAAGCCTAACTGTACTGCAGTGAATCCAGCCCTCAGTAGGGTCACACCTGTGAGTGCAAGCCGGAGAAAAACTGGTTCAGAAGACTGATATTGGCCAGTCAGGCTGGCACTGCCAGAAACCAATAACAGTGCTGCCCAGATGCCCAAAGAGGATCTTTGGTAATGTCTGCAGGCTGATTTCGTGAACAAGACCATATCCAAGCTTCTTGCTGTAATGGGAGGCCAGTCTTTAGTTTGTGGTATTGCACAGAGGTGCTAGAGGGAAGCCATAAGAGTGGACCCTCTTTTGCTTGTTAGAACTGCATGCAATTATAACACATTATCTTTTTGGTGTCAGTGCAATGTGTAGTGTTGCACAAGTACTGGGGTTTTACTGTAGAGAAACTATGGGGCCCTACGTATGGCGTGCAAACTTCCATTGAATGGGTATTGCATTTCCTGTAGAATAGAATGGTATGTTCCAAAGCGACTCAGGCTATGAGGGACGCCGTAGTGAAGGGCTCCGGAAATTTCGACCACCTGGGGTTCTTTAATGTGCACTGACATCGCACAGTACACGGGCCTCTAGAATTTCTCCTCCAAAGAAATTCTGCCGCCACGGCCGGGATCGAACCCGCGTCTTTTGGGTCAGCAGCCGAGCACCATAACCACTGAGCCACCGAGGCGGCTGTAGAATAGGACGTTTCTACATAACTACAAAGCTCTGGATTCTGTACATGTCACTTCCAGCACTTGAGGTCATACATGCCGATGTGTCAAGCAAGCAAATAGTAGGTAAACTGAGTAAGTATGCATGTCCACCAATGTAGTTTTTCGAGAGTTGCTAGAAAGGGTATACAGGGTGTGCTGCATCAAATGGGCTCTTACCAAGACCTTCGTTTGAGAAGTTGACCTTCGGAAAGTATAGGGCTTCACCTTATTGACATGATTCATATGTGGTTGTTGCATCTGGCTTGTTATTTTGTCCCTTTTTGCAGGTGGTTCTGCACTAAGCACAGAGCAGATATCGGAGCACGTGGAGCTTGCAAGGAAGCTAGTGGAAGACAGTCGCAGTCTACTGTCTACAGCAATGTCCAGTATAACTCAGTGCACGGCATAAGACCTCCGTTCAAGAGATGAACAGTGAAATGATGTGTGCGATCACAAGAAAAGAAAAGAATTTATTTCGGTGAAAGCCAACTCTTGCCGAACGTTAAAAATATACACGTCAACCACGGCAACACTAAAACACTGTGCAGAGCACTGCATTCCGAGTTAAAACCTATTCTTTACATGCTTATTTTTTTATGTACACATCCTCGCTGCCACCATGCATGCAGTTAACAGCCTGTAGGATCTGCTTTAAGAAATACGACCTTTACACAACTTGCAGTGCAGCAGACAGGAAACAATAAAGTGTGCGAGTTCCTCTGTTATAAAAACAATGCGAGAGGAGTAGAAAAAAAATTGTCAAAACAAACAACCTGTTGCGCAAGAAATACCGCATTCACCGAGCAACTGGGGAAAAACTATGTACATTGTTGGCAAGTGATGTTTCGTGAGAACAGCAACAGTGCTTTTAAAAAATCTCTGCATACTCCTATTAAAACCACAAACTTCCCCCAGTTGCCGTCCTTCATTGGGATGATGGATGGGCACTGTGCCTGCATTTTGAATTTTTTTTTTTTTTCAGAAGCACAGACATTATGAAACGGATGAGGCTAACAAAATTAGGGGACCACTCCTTGGGTGATGAAAAGTTAAAATATAGTGTGTGTGCTTGCGTGACAGGTTAAATCTAATGAGCTGCAAAGTCAATCACAATTTTTTGGGTGCAAATGCAAAGCATATTTGCAAACATCGACAACAAAAGCATGACTTGGGCGTTCTGCAGTGGGTAGACAGAATGAATACTGCTATGTTTAAAAAGTGCATCCGCATCAATAGCACAGACAGTGGTGCATCACAGTGCCTAGAAGGGGGACTAAAATGTCTGCAGGCACAAAAAAATGGTAACAACTGCATGAATGTTATGAGCATTGGGGAGTGGCCCTCAAACAGAATTGGTAACACCGAGGTACTGCCAACAGTGTTGCTATGTTTTGCCCGACTTCTTGCGGCTGCGCTGTCTCACAGCAGCGGACTGCTGTGGAGCTGTGCTGTGCGCTTGGAGCTGTAGCTGCTTTTGCAGAGCCATCTGAAGCTGCTGATTGTGCACACTCGCTGACCCTGCGTGAAAACAGTGCAGCAGCAACTGAAGTAACTTGCGGCATTCCAAGTTGGCCAAATGAGAAGGCAGAGGCTAATACTCTCAGGTTCGATAACATGACAAGGATGCAAAAAAAAAAAAAGCAAGCAGCAACAATCTTGTGCCTGCCACCAGAAAGACTGTAGTAGCCGAGAAGAAAGAAACGAGGTGTGACGTGCGCACTCGCAATACGAAAAATTGGACAAACCGAAGCACACCAATTGCGGAGTGATCAGGGGGCCAGGCAATTGGGGAAATTATGCTTTTTGCTCCCTTGGAATTGTGCAGTAAAGGATCGTGGACTGGAGAAGAACAAATTCGAGTTGATGAGCAGGACAATGCAAGTTGGGCGTAGTATGCGAACGAAGCAATGTTAAAATGAACACGCTGCCGTTCCTGCATAATGATAACTTCAGTTACAGTTGCCTAACCATGTTCAGCCTTGCATTAAGCCTTTCATTAATGTCACATACCCTCATCTGCTGCTGAGGCAAGGTCAAAGCGAGTTCATGGTGACAGATAGCGCGAAGGGAACAAGGACCAAAGGAAGAGGCAAGACATGACACGAGCACTTTGTTGTTACAACAGTTGCAAAGGAAAAAAATGGTATGAAAAAAAAAAAAAACTTTTTGGCCTTCAGAGCAGACAGTCACTAGTTGTAGCTAGTAGCTGAAACAGCATAGGCTGTTACTTTTTCCGTGAATGTTTCCCATTTCTTTAGATCGATGCATGCGTACATGCATGCATACACACTGTCACAAAAACATGGTATGCAGTGAAAGCGCCTACTGTGAACAGCAACGATGGCCGCAATCGTACTGCCGTGCTTTCTATGGCAAAAAAAAAAAAAAGCCCAGATAAAGTGAATAGCAGGCCCCAACAAATTTGCAGTAAGCAACGACCCTTGGTGCTATGACGTGGCAGCAGCAAACTGCCCAGGGGTGCTTGCCAAGCCTGAATCCAAGCTCCAGGCAGAGGCTAACAACACACTGCAAGTTGTGATGGCAGATCACCTGCTACTGCAAGTTCGGGTTCCCAGTTTGCATTATTCCACTCTTCACGAATGCACCTGTGTGAAATACAAGGTCTCGCAAAGTTCCAAGGCAGAGGATTCAACCTGGAGCAAACTGCATGCCGTGCAAATACCGACAGCCTGCAGTTCTCATGCAGAATGACTGTGGCGAACATTATCTGCAATAGAGCTGTGCACGGGCCGCAAATTTCAGCCCGCGCCCGGCCTGAGCCCTACACTGCTGACGGAGGCCCGGCCCGACTCTGAAGAAACCTAAGCCCGCCCGTGCCCGGCCCGAGTTAAGGCCCTGCCCGGGCCCGGCCTGACCTGCAAAACTGAAATTGAAGTGACGATGAAACAGAAAGAGATAATTTAAGGAAAATCAGTTTATTTCAATGTTTTTTAAAATGCTCAGCTCTCATGGTCTAGACGAAAATTAGTGAGTATATGCAAACACGGCGCATGTAGAGAGTTATCACTCCAAGTTATTATGTAAAAACAACAAAGCGTCCATTGATGACGGCTTGAGGCAAGTGCGGCGCTCCTGCAGATTAGTTTCGAACCTTGCAACAGTAGGGCGGCTGGAGCCACACAGGAGCAATCGCGATTGCGAAGCCCGGCCGGCCCGTCCGGACAAATATACCGTGGCCCGAGCCCAGCCCGGGCCCGGGTGAATAGACTTTCGCAAGGCCCGAGCCCGTGCACAGCTCTAATCTGCAAGTCAATTCTGAGGCATATTATAAAGCTTTTGCTGTCTCAAGGTAAATGGCTGAGCACAAATATGCAAAGCCTTTCAAATGCAGCGTAGCAAATGGAGCAGAAACTCGGCAGCACCTTCCCCACCAACCCTGTTATTTTTGACTGTGGCCTTCAGACGCTGCCCTTGCTGTACCTGTAATGTACTATCAGCAAGAAATAAAACACGAACAAGACAACTGAACCACGCACTGGAAAATGCACAGCTCTTAGCCGGGGGAAGCTGTGTACTAGCTCCTGCTATTTCAATTTCGAAGGCATGAAGACTGTTCTTAAGAAGTTTTATTCAACCGCGCTTGTATTTCCGATACAGGAGCTAATACGTTGGTGTTTTTGTGTCGCCACTTCAGTTTTCTTGTTCGCGTTTCATTCGTTGCTGATAGTACGCTGGTTTCCTGGCTTTAGAATCGCGCAGAAAGGGCCCACAGTTCTCCTAGAAATGCTATCACACTGAAAGACTCACAGGAATGCTATCACACTGAAAAAGTAAGAAAAACAAAGAGACCCAGAGCACCACAGCCCGGCCCACCTGTGGCAGCATTGTTCACGACAGTGGATGCAGCTGTGGGGGGCATCTGCCGAGGCAATGTCCCGATGAGTGGCAGTGTTTGTTGGCCTCCAGGAACCTGCAAGGGCAACACAAAAGGTGGCACACGGTTTGCGCTGCCTTTCGGCCTCGCATTTCTCTACTTCAACACGCCACAGTAGGACTTTGGCAAACAGGATCATACCACTGACCAAAAGATCATAATACCGACCACAAGATGCGAACAGCAGTGTGGAAACTGTCCCCGACCGCTCAAAAGCAGGGCTCACCTGGAGCAAGGAGACGGGGGCGGGGCTGCGCACAGCCTGCGGGGTGGCCTTCAGTGCAGGTGCCACCAGCTGGGCAGTCAGGGTCTGAGGGCCCAGGGTGGCCACCGTTAGGGGCATTGAGAGCACGCCCGACGCGGGGCTCAGCACCGTCGACACCGGGTTCACCATCCCTGCACACATGCACAGTCTTACACCACAGCACCCTAGCTTCTGCGACACTGACCACAACAAACGCACTTGCTTCACGCATTCAGATTCGTGCTGAACAAAATTAAAACGAGACGCACCAAACACTTGGACCTCTCTCGATATAGGTGCAGGCGCGGTAAAATACAACAATCCTATTCCATTTCTGCATTTCCTGCCATTTATCATTGGCTGAAGTGACACCATGACTCCACTAACACTGATTATAAGAGCACTTATCACTGCTTTGTCACTGCTTTGTCATCGATGATGAAGCAGGCCTACCTAATCTCCAGCAACGGGGTAAAATTGCAAGAATATCTATGTATCATAAAAGGTATCACATTTTCCCCCTTAGTACTCTCGTATCCAACCTAATCATCATTTTTCAGCCCGCACAAGTCGCCACAAGGCCATTTAACCACTTGCAGCTTGGACCGCAACCCAACTTCACTCCTTTATTCAAACAGCTTGGGACTTGAACAGTCTTCCCACAAGTGTCATCCTTCATTCACCATTTTAAGAAAGCCATCGAACCATTGTTTTATTAAAACCACGCTGTTAGCCCACCCCGCGTGTAAAGCCCCCACATGAGGGTCCTAGAGGTACGTGAAATAAATAACGAAGAGTGGATGGCAGGCATGGCATCACTTTGGCCAATCACTAAGGGATATGCAAAATTGAAATGCAGTACGCATCATTGAATCATTATATATTATTCTGGCCCAGATCTCAAATTTCAAATCTACTGCAAAAATGCTCAAGGGGTCTGCTTTCCCATTTCGATCCCTATTTTCCATCCTACAGAGCAGACAAATGTGAAGCATTGAGCAGACCGAGCTGCGTCATCCAGATGAGCAGGCAACACATCCGACAGTGGCTTTGCATAAAGTCGCCACCTGCTTGTCTGCTGCCACCACCAAGGAAAGTTGGAGCAAACACGACTTCTGACACGTTTTTCAAGTTTCACTGTGAACTTAATGCCAATCAGAAACACACGAAACTCAGCATGATTATGAGTAGTCTCAGTGGACAAACATGGCAAGCAATTTTTTTCTACCATCTAGCACACGTATTAGAACAGCAGTTACAGTCATCTTAGAAAAGCATGTTTCTTCTATAAAAGCTAATCTATAACAAAATCACCACTGCTCGTTGTAGTGACCAGTCAGCAATAACTGATTATAAACCCTGCACACAACGTACAGTGGTGAGCAGCCTTGTCTAGAGCGCTCGGGCGGTGCACTTCCTTGCAAACAAATCCAGATTTTGTGGCAGCCTCTAGGGTCCAGCTGCAACGCTTGCACGGAAGTAGCGCCAGAGAGCCTCGTAAACAAAGCAGGCATGAAAACTTTGCCCTGTAATGAGGGGCTGCTCTCTAATTTCGGTTTTTGTTACTAAGTGCGCACTGCTCAAGCGCTCTAGACAAGGCTGCCCACCACTGTACTGACACTTGGTGTGGACCAAGAATGTACTAAAATGACACCCACACTTCAGTTTAACTGCGTAAGACTGCAACAATATCGCCTGAGGAGCACTGTTTTTAAAGCGCAATGGCGAATGCTTCAAGACCGGTGCATGGGCTTGCATTCAAGTTTCACGTGCAATTTTCTACCCGAGTATGCATGTAATACGGAAGTAAGGTGTGATAGCAGTGAGTATTCGTGGTCTGCATCTTGGCTTTTAAGGTCACAAGTTTCTCCCAGGCACTCTTTTGTTTGTAATTCTTGAAGCCACCCATACAATTAATGTGGCCTCTCCTGCCCCTATCCACCACTGGCTCTGCATAAATATTTCTCTAGGGCAACTATAAAATTTACCACACTAAAGGGTCATTGAGGACAAAGTGAAGTTGTATCAACAGATTATATCGTCCTTATCACAAAGATGCTACTTGCACTGAAAACTGAGATCTTAAAGCTAGAAAAGGTAGAAAAACTGATATACAGTCAAACCTCGACATATTCAACACAGCAACAGCAAATTATTAGCTACATCAAACTCTTCTAAATATTTTTGGAAGCAGTCTTGCCATTCCGCCGCCAATATGCGTTCCTCTCACTTATGTCTGCACTGTTCGTCTAGCATGCCGAAACTGTGCACTAGTCATGGGCTTTTCATATCAATGCGATGAAGCCTCCTTAGAAGTTTCAATTTTTTTATTTTTTAGGGGAGGGTGATAGGCATTTTATAACTTGACCTTCGGATAATTCCGGCACTTCTCCTTGAAGTCAGAATTAATTAGGCTTTACTAACCATCATGTTACCTTTAGTTGCTGGTCATGTGTCAAGTCATGGATATCATTATGTTACTCGTTTTTCATGAACACATTACAGACTGCACATTGTTATGCTGTCTAATCAAGCAGTATACATGCCTAAGCACTCAAGTTTTCTAAGTGTAGTCCTGAGTCAGTCTATTTTGTTTATTTCAGTTGCAAGACCATACACTATTTTAGAAATAAGGACCATAACGTTAGCCTATTTATCTTTTTCTGGAACTTTTTTTTCACACTGAACAGATATTGAATAGCTAAAGGCATTTCTCCTTGCTGTTTGTATTTGATTCATACTACAAAAATTGGAGGGCGCATTTAAGCTCCGCCGTAAGGATATGACGCGATAGTGGGTTAATTCAAATTTATGCAGAAGGTAATTCTCTAGTTTACACTCATTGATCCCTGGCAGTCCTCATACCATTCCTGGTGCAGTGGTTAAGCTATGCGCCACTGCCCTGCGGTGGCAGGGGCTCCCAGCGGTGGGCCTTGTGTGGTCTAGGTTGTTCTTCCCGAGCGAAAGATCATTAATTTAACTGCCACATGCCACTTAGGTTGTTCTCTGGGGACCACCTGCCAGATCCATGCTCGTGATTTTTCACTCACAACGCTGACACCAGATTTGCTGGTGAACACGGCCTTTAATCCTACCGTGTTATATAATTGAAGCGGACACTTAAGCTCCGCCTATGAGATATGATGCGATAGCGTTAATGAGTTAGTGCCCATATATGTGGAATTGGTCATTCACAACTTTACATTCATGGGTCGCTGGGAGTTTGGTTTGATTTGGTTTATGGGGTTTAACGTCCCAAAGCGACTCAGGCTATGAGGGACGCACTGCCATGCGATGGCAGGAGCTGCCACTGGTGTGGCAGGTGCGACCCAAGTTGCTTTTCCCAAGCAACCTCTCGCGACCAGTCGTTAATTTAACTGCCACCTGCCACGATGGCTGGTTTGCTCACAATCCGGTGGGCAGGTTGTGATGACGCCACAAGGTGACGTGACCTAGGTGACCCACCTATGTTGGTTCTCTAGCGGGTGGCCCAACACCACCCTATTTTTCCCTCAAAACGCGGACGTATGATTGCAGCACCAGTGAGAGTCATTTGTCTTTCAAGGAGGGGTGTGCATGTGAATATTGAAATTTTAACGCGATAGCAGTAAAGGCCCCATTACCCAGAAAATCCGACGTCGACAGTGGACTTTCACTGGTGCTGCAATCATCTGTGAGAAAAACAAACACCCAAACACATCACAGGCAGCCACTGTGCTCACCAGAGGACACAATGACAGCAGATGGAGCCATGGTTGCCACATTGGTCGTCTGTGCTACACTCACTGCAGACTGAATGTTCTGCACTTGCGTGTCCTGAATCTGCAACAGGAAATGGCATCTCAGTGACCCCGTCAAGATGACGCAGCGTCCAGATCAACGCGCCAAACGCTGAGCAAGTGGTTACAGCTACACAAGAGCTCAAGCATTCATTTTTGTTCTTATCCAGTCTTCTCACCCACAATGGCTGCCACATGTGCATGACATTCATTTAGTGTCTTCTGTCACCAGAGTCAGGTCTCACATTAGAATCCTTGAAAAGAAGGATAGAGCAAAGCATAGCACAGAGCACAGTTGAGGCACAAACCTGACCATGTAGGCCACCGGTTGCTCCAACAAGTACACTGGATTGTGTTACAGGAACCATGGTGAGAGAAATAGGCACAGGAATAGCGGAGGACAAATTCACACCTGTCAGAGACATCTGTAAAAGAGACACATGCATTGCAGATGGCAGCGAAGCTTAGGTGCTCGAATCAAGCTGGACTCACTCAGCGGCCAAGGTTATTGCATTTTTACTGTACTTGCAAGAAAGTTCTGTTCAACAAGCTGGGCTTCTAATATGTACCCACATGTTATACTACATGGAAGCCTCGAAAGACTGTTTATGCTGCTTTGCTGCAACTTAACTTCTTTTTTTTTTTCACGGCATCATTATACTACTCATCAATGTAAATTGATTGACCATTTGTTTCTCAAGGCTACTGAGAAAGGAATTTTTTTTAATCAATGCTTTGACTCATACTACACATCCATATCCTGTGAACGTAATTAAACAGCACCACAGGGGAGCTCAGAAAAACTAAGCATCTGCTACATCACTTCTTGTTTGGATCTGTTACACCAATCACCAACAGCGCATATGTACCTCATCAAAACCTGCTGAGATGTAGCCAATGATTCCATTTACGAAGTGTAGTTCGGAAGCCCAATGCTCTGCCTTCACATTTTGAGTTGTTCCATGACAGGTGCGAGAGTGTTTGTGTTAGTGCAGCACAACAGTTAGCCTCAGCTCACTTTGAATGAACTTTCAATTTCACTGCAATGCTGATGACTGACTTAGTACGAAACATGCTACGCAACGCGCTTAGTCAATGTTTCATGTGATATTCCAAAGTTTCTTTGCCAAAAAGTGGTTTATAAAGCGACACTCAGCTGCTTTCAAGCTAGCCTGCCAAGTGAAAGCAAAGCCAAGCCCAGACGGCCTTCACTGAACTTTAGCCAACAGATTCAAATCAGCCATTCAAAAGTGAACTGATGGAAGTGCTTCTCAGAGAGCTCTGTTAATTAGCTCTTCCTCTCCAGACACCTGTAACTCACCAGATTGTGCAGGCCCACGTTCTGGGGTATGCTGATGTTGGGAAGGCTGACAACCTCAGGCGACTGCACTGGCAGTGTGTTTGAAACTGTGCTCGCCTGGTTTGCAGGGTTCGGATTGTTCGCCATGTCATCAACACTCACTGCACAGGGAAGAGGGACACAGCGCACACCATCAACATAAAACAGTGTGCAATGCAAGACCCATTAAACTTACAAGCCATTACAGGTCCAAATGGAAAGACAGAGCTGTGTACACCCGAGAGCAGGCATCCCACATTTGCAAACTGAAGACCGCCAACCAGCACACGTACAATTACATCAGAGACGGTTACGTGATAAATACCCCAGTTATCATGAATCACGCACCATACGTGAAAGCCCTTTTACACGAAACGTGAAAATTTTGTCTTTCTCTCTGTGATACAAATTCAGCAGAAGCAAAAACACTGTTGCATATTAAAGCACACCCAAAACTTCAGTACAACACATCACAAAAACAAAACTGTAAACTGCAGGCTGTAATGTCCTTTCCGAAATGGCAACCGCTTTTAACGTTAGTTTTTCTTCACACACTTGCGCTATAACTAAGCACACATCTAAAGCTGACTGTTGCCCTTGTTTGCTTTTTCTTCATTCGAATTCACAAGGAGAACTTCTTCAGGTACAGTGGAGCTGGGTTGCACAACATACTTCCTTCTAAAAATAAACTAATTTCTCACAATATCTTTTGTGTTCTAGTATATATTATAAACACTACAGTAAGGCTGGTTATTTTCCTAATCAATTTAAGCAAGGTACAGTTGTTCCTGTCTTTAAAAATGGTAACAGAGGAATGATTGCTAGCTATCGTCCAGTAACCATACCGCCCTTTTTTAATAAGCTGATAGTATTACTAACTATCACCCGTCTAATGGCTTACCTGTTAAAATTAAATGTACTAACATTTCATTGGTTTGGCTTTAGACCTAATTACCGTAAAATTCCGAACAAGCGCCCCCACCCATGCAAGGGCCCCCCCTAACTTCACTGTCAATTTCACATTTCCGCACCGTTCCGAGAAAGCGCCCTCTCCCCACGACCGCACCCTTCTTACGCACCGCGCCCAAGCAACACTGGTCTGCCCCGTCCATTCCAAAAATCCAGTGCAATCCAATCTTGCTTTTCAAGCCATTCGCGTGCTCGTTCGCACGCACCATTTGTCGTCTTGTTTTGGCGTTGTGGAGTTTGCGATGCCGATGCATTGGTACTCAGTGGCGAAGAAAGTTGAGGTCGTACAATGGCATCGGGAAAACGGAAGAAACGTGCACCAAACGTCTCAACATTTCAAGCTCAACCGCAAAACCGCAAACGGATGCGGGAATGGGGCAGTAATTTCGAGAAGTTGCTTCAGCATAACTACGGCAGAGCAAAACTTCAAAGAAGGCTGAGTAACGGCGGCCGAGTCTTCAGTGATGCGCTCGAGTTCTTCTAGTGGGAAAGAACGGCTGGATGTGCCGTTATTAACCGGCTTCTCTCTGAAGAAGCTGTCAGAATAGCCAACAACATACAGTTGGGAAACTGCATAGCCGTGGCGCCAGAAGACTGGAGTGGGCTTTAAGCGGAATGCTGTGAACTTTTTTTTGCGACTGACTCGGAGGAATTTTTTGATGGTTTTAAGAGTGCTTGACATAGCAGTCGTAAACCTTTCGCTCAATAAAGTTCATGTTCTTAGAGATAACTAAAAATTTAAATTCATGTCATTGCGCTTTTTTACTGGCGTGAAGATGTCGCCGCCATCTTGAATTTCTGTGCCGTTCCGGGATAGCGCCCCCCCCCCCCCCCCCCCCCCCCCTACTTTGCCAGTGATTTCGACTTGTTGGAGGGGGGGCGCTTGCTCGGAATTTTACGGTAAACGTATGAACTGACATGAACAGAATTCACCGACTTTATTAAATTCTCGCTTGACAAGAAACAATGTGTGGGCGCTGTTTTTGTTGATTTAGTTTTCAACACATTTAATCGTGAAATTTTCTTTCCGAAATTTGATGAACTAGGTGTGTGTGGTCCAGCCCTTACTCTACTGCGCAGCTACATTCCTGGCAAGGTTCAACTCAAATCGCTAACATGATTTCAGACTGAAGAATAATAAATTGAGGTGTTCCACAGGGTTCAATTCTGGGCCCTCTACTTTTTTCTAACATATATTAATTATCTGCCTCAATACCTTAACAAAATTAGCTCTATCCTCTATGGTGATGACATTACAGTATTTTAAACTGACAATGACATTTTAATTGAACAAAGTGATTAAACAAAGATTTAAAAAACACTTTCATCTGGTGCCGTGATAACCTATTACAAATTAATCCTAGCAAAACAAATTTCATGATATTTCACTCACGCAATAGAGGATTTGAGCCTATCCTTTATCTAATTTCATGCTTGAATTTGTGTAACTACCGTGCATTCTGTAAGCAAGTCTCTGTTATTTTTTGCACTTTCACAATATTTATACTATGCTGCCTACCAAGAATTTATTCTTATTCACTTTGTAACAAAAGGTTCCCCTTCGGGACCTCCTTCAGTACTGTTTGTTACCCATGTACAGTAAAACCTCATTAATACGTACCCGCTTACCAAGTAGTTGCGGTTAAAATGTAGTTGTGTGAATTCCCCGGCGTAGCCACCATTGAAACCAATGTATTGGCTGACCGCTTAAACATAGTAGCCCATGAACTGCCTACCGCTTAATGCGTACTTGCCGTCGCGGTTTGGCTGGCGCCATGCTATTACGCAAAACGTTTTCCGCCTTTCCAAAGAGCATTGTCAACGTGCAAACCGCTGGCGATTCAACACTGCGGCCATTTCGGCCATGTCCCGACGAGCGCGGCGATGTCCATGTCAATGGGGAGCCCGAGAAGCGTCGGCCGCTTCTGCGTTCTTGCGCGCGAATGCATCGTCGCCAGCCCTATCGCAGTAACCATCACCGTCACCCCCCCACTCTACCCATGTCATGTGATCTCGCTACACCTCGAGGAAACCTCGCAGCGCGCGTGACGTGTTGTGGATGTGTTGCAGTTAGGCAAAGCGCGTCTTTGTTCCGTGTGCACGCGAACGGTGGGCACCATGCCGAAGCCTACGCGACCGAAGTATCGCGTGCTAACAGTTAAGGAGAAGTTGGACATTATTCGTTCAATTGAAAATGGAACTACGAAAAGTGCACAAGCGTGTGCGTGGGACTTGCGGCATTTGGAATGCTCGGGAGAAGTTGAAAAGCGGGGCCCTATCGAATATGCAGAGGTGCCGCTTGAGGGGATCAGCTTTTCCGGAAGTGGAAGAAGCTTTAGTGGTGTGGTTGAAAAAAGCAAGGTCAGAAAACCTGCCTGTCACCGGACCTCTCCTCGCCGAAAAAGCGGAAGTGTTTGCGGCCCAGCTCAACTGCAAAGACTTTTCGTGCAGTAACGGTTGGTTGGCCCGTTTTAAAGCTCGCTACAGCATAAGTTCGAGGGTGGTGTACGGAGAGGCAGCACACGCGGACAAAGAGGGTGCCGAAGAATGGCAGAATGGGTTACTTCAACAAGAGCTGACCAGCTACGCCGCAGAAGACGTTTTCAACTTGGACGAGTCGGCGCTTTTTTACCCACTTCTGCCCAACAGGACGCTGGCGTTCAAGGGGGAACACTGCACCGGAGGCAAGCTTTCAAAAGAAAGAGTATCAGTTGCTTTTGCGGTCAACATGACCGGGAACCAGAAGTTGCCACTCCTCGTCATTGGAAGATACGCCAATCCAAGGTGCTTCAAAGGCGGTCGATTGCCCTCGGGCGTTATTTACAGGAGCAACCAGAAAACCTGGATGACAGCCAAGCTTTTTGAAGAGTACATCCGGCTTTTGGATCGGCGTTTCATGGCAGAAAAAAGAAAAATCCTGCTCGTGCTTGACAACGCGTCCTGCCATTCGGAGTTAACAAACTTGGGCGCAATCAAGCTCTTCTTCTTGCCACCCAACACCACGGCACTTGCGCAGCCTCTTGACCAAGGCATCATTCGTTCGGTCAAGCACCACTACAGGAAGAACCTCCTACGCAGAATGCTCCTGGCGATGGAAAGCGGGAAGACGTACTTAATTGATCTGCTAGGTGCGGTGCACCTCCTAGCGTTCTCGTGGCAGCAGGTTGATCCTGCAACAATACAGAACTGCTTCGCGCGCGCAAAATTCATAGTAAGCGCAAGCGATTCCGAAGTCTGCGATCCCGCCGATGACTGCGACACCCTACTAACGGAGGTGTTGGAACGACAGGGTGGTGCGGAGGCTGTGAACTTCGAAATGTTCTGTGAGGTCGACAGCGACGTTGCAACCACACCAGGCTGGTCGGACAGCGAGATTGTCGCCGCAGTTGCACCACCCCAAGGCGGTGAGGAAGACGCTGAGAATGAGGACAGCGGCGACGAATTGCCAACCGAAGATTTTAGCCCCACTGTAGCGGAAGCTTCGCAAGCATTGGCGGTAATGAGGGCGTTCGCCGAGAAGAGGGGCCTCATGGAAAAGCTTGCCCCCAGTCTCTCCAATTTTGAGACTGCTGTTGTCGCCGCACGGCCGCCACGGCGGCAACTGAAGATGACCGATTTCTGGTCGGCGGCACAAGAATAAAGTGCACGTACAGTCTTTGTCAAAAGTAACCAGGCTGCATGGTTTGTTTCTAGCTTGTATAGTGGAGCCCTTGTGGTTTTCCTAAAGATCAAAAAGTGTTGGAAGGTAAGAAGACCCCCAGTCCTTACCTTTAACGGCCATTTCAGCCTCTTGGAAGCTGTAAGGGCTCCACTGTACGAGCTAGAAGCAAACCATGCAGCCTGGTTACTTTTGACAAAGACTGTACGTACGTGTATTTGTTGGATATTTACTGTGCCTGAATTTCTTCTCTTTTGGGGCGTGAATAATGGCAAATTTTTATTAGTTGGTTAAGGTGTACTACCGGATAGTGCGTACTATTCCCGCGTTCCCGCCAACTACGTATTAACGGGGTTTTACTGTAACGTGCACTGAAGTATAAATAAACTTCACGCCTCAAAGCGACACATGAGCTATGAGGAATTAATTCACCTTGTGTTTTTAGTGTGCTAGCACCCAATGCGTCACAAGCTAAAAGGCCGTTGTGTGCCCTGGTGAAGCTCGTAGTAACTCGCGGAGTGACTCTGGTAAACTTCAGTAAGCTCGGAGGAGAGTCGTGCCAGCTGCAGCCAAGTGAAGAGAGGGTGTGAAGAGAAGAGTGAGAAACACAGCTGCGTGCATATGCAAATTCCAGAAAGAAGAGGCGAAGGATGAAGTCACTTGAGGAATGTGCAGCGCCACAAACGGTAAATCATGACTGAAGCTAGACCTTCGACAGATTCTGAAGCCGAACGATGTCCACGACGAGTTAAACAGCAATGCAAAAGAAGAGCGCGCCAGATCCAGGGGATACACTGAGGCAGAAGCCGAAGCAGCGAAGACAGTGGTAACCTTGCTAAATGGAATGCGGAAACAGATCAAAAGTAATAAACGCGAAGAAGAGCAAGAAAGAAGAGGCAAATGATGAACTTGTTGGAGGAACGTGCAGTAGAAAGGCGTGCACAAGTGACTTCAGAGACCGCCGAACACAGGGAATGATGACTCGAATTGCAACAAGCAGCTCAGGCGGCTTATCGCAAGAATAAAGCCGATGAGTGATGGCAAGAATATTTGGATGCAGCTCGAATTTTCAAGCTAAAAAAGAGCTAAAGAAAGTTAGACGAAGCTAAACAAAGGCAACCGTGCATGCGCACCTAAGCCGCATTTAGCTAAACCAGGTGAATCGGTGGTTAATTTTTTAAACGTGCATTGACATCGCGCAGCACAAGGGCAGTTTTGTATTTCACATCTAAATACAGTGACCCACCATGGTGGACTAAGCCACCATGGTGGGTCACCACAAAAAGAAAGTCACAGAGTCAACAAATGCATCACCTCTGAGTAAAAATAGAGTGGCTGCATCAAACAAATAACAAAAGGGAAAAGGATGCATAGAAATCGCTACCATGACTAGCAAAAGCTTGTAGCCCTTACCTGCTTGAGCACTGTCAAGGCCTTGCATACTGACCGGTTCTTTCCTGCAAAAGAAAGATTAATCAATAGGCATTTACATGCACACAAGCCACAGGCATAGCAATGAGCATTTGCAAAAAGCGACATGCCATAGTGTTGCCAACTGCAACTGCACACAGTCCTAACTTCAACTTTCATCACACAGTTTGCACAGAATGGATTGAAGCATGCAGAATTGTGATCAGCTCAAGTTTAAAATAAACCACGCTGCTTCTTGCCAAATCTATTATGCACAGATAAGTAATGTTGATAACAGTGCCATTCGATTTGTAAGGAATGCGTTTATTGTCACTGTCAACATGGAAGAATATCTATTCTTCACAAGCACATACTGCCCCCACTAAACACAAAATAAAACCAGCAGGACTCACTGCAAATGCTCAGTTAATGGCAAAAGTTCAAACTCAATGAGAATGAATTCTTGGGCTAATGAAAACCATTATGAAGGATAATTATAATGACATAGCATGGCAGATCAACTGTCTTCGCCACAGATAAGCCAGCTGAACACCATACGAAGCTCATCTGTTACAACCATGAATCTGTGGTCTAGAAATGTTAATTTTCAGCAGACATAAAACAGAATAAAGGAACATTTCGAGGCAAAAAAAAAAAAAAAAGGAACACAATTCTAATACAAAATGCAGGTTGAATCACAACTATGCAGCCGTGTGGATTGAACTCACTACTATAAATCAATGACAGAGACAGATCTAAAATCATTTAGCGCAGAAACCATTTGTCATATGTAACAGAAAAGCATCAATGGTGCCCTCACTATGGTGCCCTCACTACAGCTCCAGTCTCCTGTGAAGAGTGTCAGCTATGGATCACCAAAAACGGAAGAGCGTCAACAGTAGAAATGACATCTACTGCAAAAAGTGAAATACGTACAGTTAAACCCGGATATAACGAAACTGAGAGACGTGCTCAGTTTTCCCATTACCTGCAGGCTTTTGTTACGCCCTGTCTTCACAGATAACTTTTAAGGAACTGTGCAGAACGGAAGGCAGAAATAAAAAATAAATGTAGATGAAATGGCCTAGCAAACGTTCACTGTAAGCACCCGTTATTCGAAGTCATAAACATGAAGACACATTTTGCGATCATGTTGGCAGTGCGAGTGCGCAAGCAGTCACCCTCATGTGTGCTGCATATCGCATGATGAAAGCACTACACTGCTACGCATGGGGTGGAGAGAGTAATGGAGGCGGGGAAATTGGAAGCACCCGTGGGTGCTTCATCCTTCCCCGCCTCTTTCTGCATACTCATTTAAAAAAAAAAAGAGAGTCTTGTGGTCTGCCCATCCAGTGTTACTTGCATAAACTCTCCTTGCCTCACATTGCTGGCACTCTCCGCTGTCCCCACTCCCGCCACATGCCTGTCGTCAGCGCCTGAATCGTGCAAGCAACCGAGTGTTGGCGATGGGCGCATTGTCCCGTGCCTTCTTCGCTATGTCCAGTCGTTTTCTACTGCTTTTGTACATGAATTTCTGCAGTCCCACTTGGTGTGAGGCTGCAAAAGCGAAAGCTGTGGAGACTGTTGTATCTGCCGTGGAGATGCGCCGATTGCACTGAAGCACAATGCGTTGTGTCAGCTGCATTAGCTCACAGCCATTGTAGGCGTTCCTTTCATGTTTTTTCATACCGCTTTTGTGTGATTCAGCTGAATTTCAAGTATAATGCAGCACTAGTTAATAGATAGCCAGTGTGGCGAGTCCATTATATAGAGGTCGACCACCGTAACACCTTCATTACATGGAGTTCGCATATACACACGCTTCAACGGGGGCGGCAATGGGGATTGAGAAATTTCATAGCATCGAGGAATTTACTACATGAAGTAAAATGGACAGCTGAACTAGTTGGTACACCATTACGGGTGGTGCGGCGAAAGACGGACGAAAGACAAAGAGATTTGTCTATCGTCCGCTTTGTGCTTGTCCCACCCGCAGTTACTACATGGAGGTTCGTTACATCCAGGTTTAGCAGTAAATAAGAGTAAGCGGTAAGCTTACCATTTAATTTACAGCCTCGTGTGAAGCATTGCCCTTTCTGTCGAATGCCCTCTTTGCTCAGTTCATTTACTACATTTATCAATGACCCTTGCCACACTTATAACTCCAACAAACCTGCTGTCAACTGCGGGCTGCACAGGGGGTGATTCCGTGGGCTCCTGTGCTTTGGAGGTTGGTACAGCTGCTGACGCATCACCATGCCCCTCCAACCCACCGTACAGGCTTTGGACATGGCTGACGACTGGCGGCTTCCCAGGTGTGAGCTGGGTGATCTTGGCAGACTTGTGACCTTCCTTCATGAAGATCTCTCGATACTGGTTCAGATACCTGAAGGTTGAAATTTCATTGGGGGCTCATTTCAAATGACAGCTCTCCTTGGTCAAGCAGCTGCCTTACACAGTTAGCCTCAGTTAATTCAAACTCTTTCAGGCTTCAGAACTTCGTTTAAATTCTCCAAAATAGAATAAAATAAGATTGGATATTATGAGATGAAATAACCTAAGTAGATCCTTTGATAAGAATAATTTTGAGACTGGAAAACCTTGTTTGAGCCCTGAAGAATCTAGTGACCTGTTTCAATAGCTCTGTACATGCTTATGTATATGACTCATTATACACCCTGGAATTCCACTGCCATGCACTTCTGCTCAATTTCAGTGATTTACCTGCTTTCATCATTGTTTTTTCTTGTAACAATGCTTGTGCTGTGATAGTTGAAATTTCTTTGCAAAGTTAAGATGAATATTGTGTGTTCTTTGGAGCTAACTCAGTTTTATTGGAACACTCTTTTCACAACCAACAAGTTAAAAAGATATGTTCAGATGTCTGAATTTGTACATACCTGGTGACACTGGCTTGAGTGCCAAGGGTGAACCTAAAAAAGAACAGAGCACACCAGTGAGTTAGTGATTCAGAGATGCACCAACGACTTGAACAAATATGGTATAATAACAAAATGGTGCCTACAATTACAGCAATGCACCCTCCGTTTAGGGTTTCCATGACCTGCGCGGTTATAGCACAAAAAAAACACACACACACACACAAAAAAAAACACAAGCTGCCAACAGTTGGCTTAGCACACAATTTCCATCTAACAGCTAACGCATGCAATGAGAAAAATTATGACCCAGATTTTATGAGACTGTGCAAATGGATCATCATGGGGGGTACAGCACCAAGAAGACGAAGGACGAAGCAAGAAGACTACACAGAAGCGCAGAAGAGCTCGTCTGTGTAGTCTTCTTGCTTCGTCCTTAGTCTTCTTCGCGCTGTACCCCCCACGATGAATTATTACAAACTCGCCCAGCTTCCCATCCTTCTTCAATGTGCAAATGGACCATGCAACCTTTAAGCAACTCAAGTGATCCACTGTCTGCATGCAAACTATTATACCACATTGTTTGCATGAAGCACAGACTAACAGTTAATTAAAAAAAAAAAACACAACTAAACATGTTAGTACACAGAACAAAAGGCTGGAATAAAAAGTTTAACATGTAAGAATTCAAGGAGCCCAATGTTCCAAATACAAAGGGGACTGCAACATGAATACTGATTTAGAGCAACACAGAAAGGACGATGGATGATGGGAGCCATGGACAAGTTGCAACTTCTGGAAGTTAACACTTGTCCACTGTCCTTCCTGTATTGCACTACACTTGAACCCCTTCACAACAGACACCAGTACTGGAGAGGAGTTTTTGTTCGTTATATGAGGAGTCTTCTTTAAGCAGAGTTCCATGTTTTCATTACTTTCCGATCTCTCACTGTGTTTATGTCGCCACCCAGTGACCAGGAGTTTCACAAAATAAGTCCATAGCTTGTTACACAAGGTAATTAGAAGAAAAGTAGTTTAATTTTTTTTCTGATTGGCATACGTCAAGATGCCATATGCCTTCTATGGACAGCAGCTGCATTTGCTGGCAATCAGTGTTTACATTAATTTGATGCAGAATAGTATGGCACACTTAGCCCTCAGTAACTTGAAGTCATGCAAACAGGAACAAACATTTTGAGAAAAATGGAGTTCCGAGATATGCAAAGTACTGAAATTTTATTAGTTTACTGAATTTGTGAGCGAATTTTAAAAGTTTAAAGCCTGCTGTTCAGTGTTATTTTGTAAAACAAACTTTGTTACGCAAACTGGGCACTTAATAATAATAAAAGGAGGCCCGTGTAATGGCACTGGAGCGTACGAAACATGGCCAACAAAAAGCACACCTGCTTTGAGCACACAATCGTATTGATAAGGTGGCCGTGGCCGCTGCTATCTGAGGAAGAGGGGTGGATTGGAGGCACGCCTCTTCCTGTCTGTCCCCTCCTTAGACTATCATATCCATCATTGCCTTGTGAAATAGACTCGCATCATGTTCCACTTAAGTTGTCCAAAGTCACAACAACAAATTTGCCTAGCTTCGAAGGTGGGAGCGGAGGCAGCACACGTCGGCTATCAGCGTGCTGGCAGAGGCTTGTTTGTTGGTTTGTGGCACAACCTACAAACCACGCAAAACGCTGACTGACGGCCAGCCCTTTTTTCAGGTTTTGAGCTTCATAACTGCAGGAGTAATGCGAGCAGTTCCGCTGCGCACTACTGCCATTCTTGGTGTGGGCAGACGCTCGCACCACCCATACCCCTGCGAGCAGTTTGGAAGGCGTTCTCCATCTAGCACTAGCCCTTGTTGATGTTTTACATCTAGCTGGCCTATTATGTGTTACTTTCAGTCGTAACAAATATTACCGGAGCAATCCAGTCTTGCCCTCGCAGTGGCGCACGGACGGGATGATGGTTTGCAAGTGATGGTGCCGCATTTGTAGAGTGGCAAAAAAAACCTCATGTGAAGCTAAAATGCCTCTTATAAGCCAGGTTCTTGATCAGAATTCAAAGATTACTTGTCCTTTATTACCGAATGTCTTCTATTCGCGATGTCTGTTATAAAAGAGGTCCACTTCATGGGAGAGAAAGGCCAGTCAACCAAGTGATTGAAAAGTGTCCCTTATTGCTGACTGTCTGTCAGATTCGTGTCTCTCATAAGAGGGTTCACCCGCACATCCTGGCTTCATGATGGAGAGTACAAACTGTCTTCTTCATTTCATGCACACCTCAAAGACAAAGAAAGAGAGAAAGGAAGTAAGGGGAGAAAGAGGAGAGAGATAAAGTGACGCTCACTCGCAGCTGGCGCCCTTGTTGTGCCCCTCCCGGTCCACGTAAAGCCGGCCAATGAATTGCTCGTCCGTGGGACGCTGGAGGATGGTGACGCGAGAGAGCTTGCCCGGCCCCGGCTCCGTTTCGAGCACATACTCCTGCACCACCAGCGGCGTGTTGTCCGTCGTCAGCTCCGGTCGCTCCTTCACACGAGCCAGCTTCTCCACCTGCGTGGGAAGGAGAGAGAGAGAAAAGAAAAGAAATCAGAGACCCTGTCTGTAATGAACATGATTCTATGTAACAAAAGCTGCGGTAAAGTGAAACGCCGCAGCTACATTCCCAGATGCTGCGTTTCTCCAGCTCGTACAACTTGATGAGCCAGCCCCGTCAAAACATTCATAGAAACCCATGCTATACAGACTCGACTGTTATTATCACATTTATTTGTGCAATTTGCGCATCCCCAACTTTTTACCCAAATTTTTGAAGAAAAAAAAAATTTTAGTATCCGCATATTTTGCACCCTCTTCGGTGCCAGACTACGTAAGCGGGTGAATGCAAGGCAGCCATGGGAACAATGGCACGGCTGTGCTGCCGTGTGCGCTGTGAAAGGTGCGAGTGGCAAGGGCACGAATTGTGCACCATTTACCTAACTCACTCGCGCTGGCAGTCGCTTTCCCAGACAAACAGCAGCGCACAAACCTGGATCCAAAACTACTAAACCGTTTGCGGTTTTGCTTGCCGCTAGTCAGCTGGGCCGCATGTGAGAACACCATCTTATCGCCTGTTATCTCATTTTCCCTCCACTGCTGGTTTCCCAATTGTATCGTTGCGTGTTTATTGCTTTGAGCTGTGCGCACACCATCATGACACCCTGTAGGAAACTACATAGCGTGGAGCCGGGTGAGAGGGGGTATGCATCTTATATTTGGAGCAAAATTTTAATTTTTGGCCGAGAAACGGGTGTGAGGCGGAGGGCCTACACACAGGCAGCAGTATACAGTATACATTGCATGTTATGGCCTTTGTAGCATTTCTTGGGATGTGCTTAGAAAATTTTCGCGTAATTTGTGCATCCCCTTTTTGAAGCATTAACTTAAAGCACAAAAATGCACTAATTGTGTGACTAAATACAATATGCCGTAGCTTTGGCAGCGTATCCACATGCTACGCTGCGAATGTCACTTCCTGTCAGTGCCGCTATTTTGACAGACTATGTTTAGCATGCGTGCAGTGAAGACAGAAGACTGGCCAAAGCGAGATTATGTAGATTCCATCGGTGCGTGGCTGCTGTTGAGATTGGTGGCTTCCGGCAGGTTGCATCCGCACCGACGCCGAGCACACTGAGCACTGCCACTGCGGCACAACGGTGAATGACCAAAGGTGCGAAAAATGAAACCATGCTGCGGCAAATTGCTTGCGGTCAGCGCTGTACAATACCTTGGAAAAAACGGCACAAAAACACGACGGATGTAGAAAGAACAGAACCGCCATCATTTTGCGCTGTTTTTTCCAAGACGCTGCACCAACTAGCTTAAATGTTAGCATCATCACTGTACAAGCACGGGTTGACTCCTAGGTGCGTTTCTGTCTTCTGCATTTCCCTGGCACCAGCTCAAAACGCAATTTCTAGGTTCCAATAGATGAGGGTTCAGTAGGATTAAAGTGGTTGCTGCAAAAACAGTACAGAAGTGCGCATGCATGCCAGAACTTCACCCACTCCACGTGCCCGCTCTCTGCGCTGTCAAGAAGGCGGAGAGCCATTGCAGGCCGTTTAGGACACTCTGTGCATGCACACAATAGTGAGAGTCACAAAGCCTTCCAAATTCCAGAGAAGCATGCCGCCCTTACTAGAAGTAAAAAAAAAGAAATAGCAGACAACGACGAACATTTTTTTCTCCCCATGCGCTTCAAGGCTACTAGGTATGTTTCTTGGCTGATATGTTTTTTTTTTTGCGGCGGTTTCGTGCAAAATGTGAAAGCGGTGTTCCACTCTAGCACCTGGGGGCCGGCTTTCGTAAGTGCTGCTGAAACATACAGGCTGGGGCATTCTTAGCATTGCAAGGAGTAGAAGCGTAGGAGAAAAGGAAAGACACAGTACAAACCAAGTGATGTGCAACAAAATGCGCACTCGAACCCATTTGAGATCAGTACTGCGATGAGGATAAGCAGGTTGTGAGGGAAAGGAAAGAGCGAGGTAACTGCCATGTGAAGCACAAACTTTTCTTGTAGTACATACTCAAGCTTGATCATGCTTAGCATTGCAAGGAAAAGAATGTCACAAAGGAAAGGATCAGTAACTGTCACAGAGCCCTCTACCTTTCCTCACTGGGAGCGACCGCCAGGTGTGTAGTGGTTTTGCACCGGCTAGCAAAACGAAATGCACAAATGTGAACCCCAGAAAGCGTAGGCCACACAGTTATTGAAGTTAAAAAATAAAATATCAGGGGTACCGCTGTGTGCACCATGCCACCTGCTGGGTGGGTCATGGCACTAAATATGGTGGCATGCAGCAGAATTCCACAAAATCACTGAGGTGAAAAAAACAAACAAAGGGTACCGTATTCAAATGATTGTAAGTTGACGTGGTAATTACAAAATTTGAAAATCCAAGTGGGAAGGTTGACTTCCATTCGAAACTAAAGCATGGCACCATAAATAAACGTGAAACAAATGAGATACCGTCGAGCCCACTTATAATGGCTGCACTCCTAACGAATACTTGCTTATTACGAACGAGGGCAATGCAACCATCAAAATATGTATTTGGCTACAGCAATGCATCTCAGATACAACAAACAAGTGTGGCCGCACAACTCGGTTACTGCTAACGAGGAGGTGCCCCAAAATCGGCCCTGCCGTTGAAAACCTCACACTTCCTATAGAGCCAGTGTCCGAAGAGCACCTCTCAGTCCTCGTGACGCACTCTCCCCTTCTTCTTTGGAAAGAACATGGCAACTCGATAAAGTAGTAATAAAGGCGTGATGTGTACACTGCAAACAAAACTGCTTACCAGATATGGCCATTGAAGTGCATGCCTGGGAAGGCAAGGCTTCGTGTTAGCATTTTTGTGTACATGTGTACGGACAGCAGCGACTAGCAGCTGCCATTTGTCCCCAGCAAGTCTCTCAGGCCAAGGCGCTTTAAGAGCTACACATGCATACACGTCAGGCCCAACACAAAGACCTGGATCACAAATGACTTTTGTTTATTCGATGAGGCATTAGTCTAGAAGGGGAGGGGTTACAGGAATGATGCATGACTGTGCACCGAGTGGTTTAATGATTTCGAGCACTACATGGCAAACAAAAAAAAGTTCCTCCTCGTGCTCGACAACTGTGTGGAGCACCATGTGCTGTCTTCCCTGAATGTGGTGACCAAGTGCTTCTGCCACCGAATGTGACGCGAGAGACCAACCACTCGTGCTCTAGGTGCCCTATTGGTGGCATGTCACAGCTCATGCCTGTAGTAACTAACTGGGACATCGGCAGCTGGACTCGAATCGTGGCGACACCACCATCTGGCACAGCAGTGCTTCCAGGAAGCGTCGACAGCTGATGAAGGAGCCAACACCGCTTACGCACAGTTTTTCTTTGGGTCTGTCTGACTCATTTGAAGACTGTTGGCCACGTTTTACCAGTTTTTGACGTAGTTCTTCATCAATTGTCATTTGTGCTCCAAGTACGGTAAACATACAGTACTCGTTCACGGCTGCATTCAAGATGGCTGTCATTCTTTACACAAAAGAAACGAACAACTGTGCGCTGGGCTGCAGGTTTGATGTCTCGGAACAGCCGATACAGGTGTGGCGGCTGCAAAGAGGGAAAATTTTAAGCTGTTCCACAAGACGTCATGGTGTAGCTGTTTGCGAAGCGTGGGCTTTCGCGGGACAACGTGCTGTGGGACCACAACACCGATGACGACAGCAGTGTTAGTGAGGACGATGGCGCAAGTGCGGACGAGCAGTCCAGTGACTAATACATTTTCATTTGGGAATGTGCCCATGGGCACGCCCCCCCCCCTTTTTTTTTCCTTCCTGACATGAGATGGGGGGGGGTCAACTTACAATCGTGTAAATAAGGTAACACTTGTACTGTGTGACAACATTAACAAGAGATGTAATGGACCCACTGAAATTGTAGCTTTGTCCTTGCTGCGGAACAGTGACCATTGACACAAACGAAGCAATGCAAGGAACAAAATTCCAACCATTAGTTAAGTATTACATGGTGAAAAAGAAAAGGAGAGCTAAAAAAGCGTAAACAGTCAGACGCAGTTGCATGCATGCAAAAACTTGGGGCATTCTTGACCACATTCATAAAGAATAAATTGCAATAGCATTTGGAAGTTGGCCCATTCCCAAATATTCCAAAGGAGCCCTCAAAGTTTGCAAATAGGCCCACTCCAGAAAATGAATAAAGGCGGATTAGAGGGGATTATTGGGTGTATTATGGTGCATTGGTGGGTGCTTAAGGTGGAAGACTAGATCTCGTTAGTGTATTCCCATATGATAATTCAATGAAAGGCACCGGAACATTCTAGTATTCAGATTTTCACATTTGGGCGCTCTGATGACACGACGACCCCCTTAAAAAATGAGGAAATTTTGTTAGGAAGAAACAGGGTGGTTTTTGCAGGACGACAACCTAAATGCTAGTATTATTAGAGCCTTACAAAATAGAGATATGACAACTTAAGCAAACGAAACATATATACTCGGAAGTTTGCTGAACATGTTTGACGGTGCATAAAGAGAATTATGTAACTGCTATTTGCAACTGCATTATGGCCACTGAGTGCTACCAAGGGAAAAGCAAAATACCTTGGTCACTGACAGGAACTGAAGCGGAATCAATGACTCAAAAACACAGCAAGGACTGTACAGGTGGAGTTAAGTGAATCAAATTACCTCTATATTTTGAGGCACTGGCATTGCTGCCCTCTTTTGCATCCAGGCATCGAACTGCAATCAGAAAAAAGTAAAACATGGATGATGAGTATCATGAATTCAATAAAATATCACAAGACAAGAAAAAAAGTAGCCACACAAGATGAACAGGGAAATAATGGCGGCACAGAGGGATTTCAATATGGCCAGCATAAAGAACATAATCACATGAAAGACCCCTTCTCAACATGATGTTGAGAAAAACAATATGTCGGGAAAGTAGTCTGAATTATTTTACACTAAAATGCACATAGATTATAACAAACAATAATTGCAAAGCCACAGTAGTAAGGACAGTTTTCTGTCCTTCTTTACAGTGTCCAAACTTCTGTATGCGGCCTAAGTTTATAACAATCCTTTGACAACAGAGAGCACATGGATAGAAAAGCAAGGTTCGAAGCTATTAAACAAATTCTTTCCGTAGCGCTGTATTGTGTCTTTCCTTAAGTGTCTCATCAGTCGCACTGTACTTATGGAATACTGTTATCAGCTCGCCCTGTTAAGTTGTCTTGTCGTTCTTTCCTTTGCCCTTTACTATGCAATACGAAAGTACAAATTCAAGCTGATGGGGCAGTGACCAAGAATCCAGTTCCAGCCGAAAGGGTTGCTGACGCACAAATGAAACGTGTTCAGGGGAGCTGCTAAAAACACCTACAAGGAATAACGAGAAACACAGGCTACCTACCTATAACCATAACTTAATGTGCGATGTGGAGTGTCATTTTACCTAAGTGGCTAGTAGGCGGACCTGAGAAACAAGTGGCGCAACACGAACCTGTTTGGAAGGCATGGTGGGTCGCAGCGGAGGTGCTGGCACCCTCTTGCGGTACTGCACGATGAAGTCATGCGCCCTCAAGTACGGTGGCGTTGCGCACTGCTCCAGCTTTTTCCGCCGATTGATGGCCACCTGGCTGTGCCTCTTTGCCATCCTGGAGAAAGGCGCAATTCTTCGCTCACAACCAGTGACAGTGCACAGCTGACGGCTCTGCACAGCCAAGAAAGGCGCCACTGTGAAGCAGCCCATTATCTTATTCAGCCTTGGGGAACCCCCGCGAATTTTAAAAGATCCCGAGGAACCCCGCTGTCATGGCTTCTGCCTCTTCCTGGCTGACATGCACACAAGAAAAGAGCGTGCAGACACAAGCAACTAAAAAAAAAAAAAAACGTTCCGATTGAATTACAATGATTGCCTATAGAGTGAGACAGTGTGTTATGGGCAATTACAGTGTGATTAGCCCTAAAATAAAGTGTGTAAAGGAGAGGTAGGGATTGAGGCAAGGATAGATTCAGGTGGTCAGGGAACCTAGAAAGCACTCTAAGGGACCCGAGGATTCCACCGAACCCTGTTTGAGAGCCCTTCAACCCACGCACAAAAGCACAGTATACTGACATATGCACCGCAGTACAATGATAGATCCTTTTCAGCCACAAAAGCTTTCCTGTAATGCTCCAGAAAAAGCTAAGCTGTGGACTTCTTTGGAAGCTGAGGAAGATCACAAACAGAAAGATGGCGACAGCACGATTTAGTGGCTGAGGGGCCTATCATGTAACAAATTTTTCAACTGCTATAATCAGTGCTGATAAGCAAGCTGCCCCAAGTAATTGGCTGATAAGAGGGCACAATGCTGTTGGTGAGAGTAGTATGCAGAGCTGGTGCTCCAACACTGACCAGCTGCTTTGAACACCACGAACATGGTACATTGAGCTAACCCAAGTATGTCACCATGAACTGCTCATTGCCTGTAGAGAGAGAGAGAAAGGAAATTTTTAATGAGGAAAAGGTGGCGAGGTCGGCCAATTGATGTCTGGTGCAAAGGTAGCTAGAGTGAACTGCAGTTATTCTTTAGGTTGTAAAAAGTAGGCACAAAAGGATCAATGACAAACTGATTCCCTGGCATTGACCTAACTGCTTCCCTTCATGTTAATGCACATAATGGTTTGCTCATTGAGATATTTGCTTCCAAATTTCACGCATACTGCAAACCTTGGCCAAGGGCTCCTCGAAGCAGCTCGCTCTGGATAGAACTTGGACCTGCTTCATTTCAGCTATCTCCTTAAAATGTGAATTGATTTGATTCTTGTGCATTTCATTATATTACTTTGAGCTGTTTAAACTAGCAACACTAAGACTGAGAAATGAAACTAGAAATCAAAGAACAACAGCTAAGTGCACACCTATCAGTCAGGAACATAAGCGCATTCTACTGACACTTCTTTAGCATACTACTCTACTCCAAGAAATCATACTAACTTATCTTCCTCCTAAGCACACACCAGTTTACAACAAAGCAAAATTAAACAACTAGGAGTACTGAAAAGCAGCGAAAGCCAAAGACACATTTTCAGTGGCTATACGTAAGAAGATGCATGGCTACAAAAGTCTAATGAGCCAGACAGGATTAGCAACTATTTGCTTATGAGTTCCGTTTTGTGAAACCTACAGTGCATGCCAAGGTGCCAGGAAGTGCGCGACAAATTCATAGCTCATTTACATGGCAGACATTGCGTGTCTACTGCATATGAACTTGACAAGGCCCAACAAGATGGACACTCTTTCACAATTCAGCTAGAAACACGTGCGTTTACTATGCCACCTCCTTTACGTTCCATACAAACAGAGGCCGCTATTGAATCAACTGAATCAATCAGGTTGCATTTACTTCTGTGACTGAATCATGTGCCCATTCCTTTGGAGGTGCATTACCGATACAAATGGGTCCAGAGGGGGGGCCAGTACCTGTTCACCATGTGGCTACTGAAGCGAGCCTTCTTGTGCTGCAGCCAGTTGGAGATGACTGCCACGCCCACCGTTGGCTCCAGGCAGAGGGGCTCCGCAGTGGCCATGACCAGCGCTGCCTCCAGGTACAGCTTGTCCTCGAGGCTCCAGGAGTTGCTGTCTCCCCGGGCCACCAGCCCCACATCGCAGAGCACGGACTGCAGGCGCGGTTGGAGAGACTCGGTCATTCAGACCTTTCCCATGGGAGTCAAAATGTCTCCTCTCTGGGCTGTTGCCACTTCCACCATGCTAGCGCCAGGTGTGCACAACAGCCCAGCGAGCAATATGGTGGCACCCAGGGAAGCCCTTATTAGAAAGGTCTGTATACTGGCTGGATTTGTATGAACACAAGAGAACACTGTCACATTCACTTCCACATGCATAGCAGGCACCCTTCAATGCAAGTGCGGTGGTGTGGTGGGACACAGCAAAAATATACAAGAGTACAAAGGTACTGATAGTAGACCAAAAACAAGGAGATTATAGTGTATAAACGTGTTTAAGGGCCGCACCCTGTTTTCCCAAAGGAAATATTTAAAAAAAAAGATCCGTGTAAGGGCCACACTCAAACTTTCCATCACTCACGAAATGCATGTGCCGTGGCCTCTGTGATCAGCTCCAGCTGCGAGCAACAGACCACTTAGTCATGGAAGCCACAGATGTACACAGGAGCTTCCAGATGCTGCCCACGGATGGCGCCCGACACCACGTCTCATCGCCATCATCGTTAACTTTTTCTCCCGACACGAGCTCCTGCTATTGATGTTGGCATCAGTATCACCAGCTCCAGCTTTTCAGTTGTGCTGCTGCCAAGCGTTGCAATTTTAGCATGATGGGCAAGCACCTTAGTAGCTACATGGCTGGGAGTTTGCCGACGGCCACGGCAAGCTTGCGACGGGCAGGAAATTTGATGTGGCCAAGAAGTGCGTCCGACGATGTTGCAACCAAAAGGATGCATTGAAGAACACAAGCTGCAAAATGCATGCTTTCTAAGGCAAGCCACGCAACACGCAAGTTTCCTGAACTGAAGAGTTGCTCTGCTCAGTGATGGAAGTGTGGAACAACGACAATGCATTGACAGTGGACATGCTGCGTGGCTTCTTGTGGGATGAGTGTGCACCAGAGCACAGCACTAGCTCGGAGTCGGAAGACTCCGCGAGTGACGATTGAACATAGAATAAATGCCTCTCATTCTCTGATTGGTGCATTTTTACTTAATTTTTTTTTTCGCACATCGCATATATCCCGAAAATTGACTCTCCAATCCAATATATAAAAAAAAAAGTGCGGCATTTACATGCGTTTATACGGTAATAAAAAAAATAAGAAAAATTTATTTTGTCTCCATTTTTTAACAGTACTGTTTAGTATATATTATAAATTTGTACCTGAACTCCTATCAAGCACTTTAACAATTTCGCAAATATCAAACAGTGCCTTCAAACCGACATTCAGTTGTACATTTTTAGCCTTTTCTGACAACCACTCACTCTGACACAAAAAAGGGTGTGTGCCCCGTGCTTGCCTAATGTCAGCTTGCAAACGTCATGTTCCTCAAAAACTTACTATAATGTAAGTCAGATTGTGCCCAATTAGACGCCACGTCCAAACACAGCTCACTTTTTCCATGTTGGAAGAACAGCTACACATACTGAACCATATATTTATGCCCTTGTGACACTGCAAGGGTTCGCTTCGATAAATGCACACCAGTAGCTGAGTGGTTCGCGTTAACCAGACTCTTTTTTTCTGCCCTGTGTCTTTGGGAAGCTAAACACCAGTCCCTAGAATGTTCAGACCATTGAAAAGTTCAGCTCGACAGGAGAATGCGTTCTGTATGATCACATGGAAAGGTGCACTGCATTCAATGTGCTGGAATGCAGTGAATCAAGCAGTTGCCTACAGCACAACACTTGTAATACAAATAGCTGGCTCAGATTTCTCACCTACTGCCCCCCAAACCCCTACATCCCTCCTTGCTGGAAACAAAAAAATGCAGGGCTGCATAGCTCTGAACTCCATCTATCTAAATTTATGTAAATGGGAGTGAACCGACTGAAAGTACCATCAGCCCCTTCCTGAAGTGTGTTTCCACTGCACTTGTGTACAAATGGCCGGTT
Organism: Amblyomma mixtum; assembly: GCF_055824585.1. Lineage (NCBI taxonomy): Eukaryota > Metazoa > Arthropoda > Arachnida > Ixodida > Ixodidae > Amblyomma > Amblyomma mixtum. Next base: position 250,146,274 of record NC_143012.1, read on the forward strand.
TGGTGTGGAAACAGCTATCGTGTGTGCTCACCTGTGTGGTTGGTTTTAGCAGAACATAGTGCGTGAAGAAAGTGCCCAGCGTTGGTAGGCACCTCCTGTGGTCCCGCACTTCTACGACTATGCAGCCGCTGTAGAATACTGGAGCCTACAAGAGCAGCAATAAGCAAGATGTTAGAATAATATGGCCATCACCTAATCTACAGCAGACTTGTCCTTTTACACTACCCATGTTCTGCAGGGACACATGCACTAGCTCTCTTGCTACGTTGCCTTGAGTAGCATTTTTGATAACTTGTTTGTGCGCTCTTCACTGTGGCACTGTGGTGAGCTCGTGCCTACAGCATAAATTGTGTGGTGACTTACTTGCATTTTTAAAAAAGTAAAGACAACAATTACGACACTGGTGAGTGTCGAAGTACACGAACTTTGTCATTTTAACACAGAACAAGCCAGCTGATATCGCGATATTATCGCGAGGAAAAAAAAATAAAGTGTGACAGTTCTTGATATACTTATCATTCTTCCGACATGCCGAATGTGTCCTAGCAAGTGCACAGGAGCGGAGACCGAATATTATGGAGCATGCTTCGGTGTCCAAAATTTTCTCACACATTCCGCAGAGATGATATGACGGTTTATTGGGCTCATATGCGAGCGCATCTGTGGCAAGTGCTAACATATGTACTTTCTAATTTTCGCTAGATAAAGAGTGAGAAGAGTTTAATCGCTGAAGCATGCTTTCTAATATTATGGCCGAGACTGCAAATGCAACCGAGTCCAGAGGGGTTGACAAATTGGAGGCTTACAATTAGTGTCACTTCAAACAAAATAAATACAGAGGGGATTTTAGAACAAAGTTAATACAGCGGGGATTTGAGAAGTTCCGAGCAAGTTGAACATTAATTCTACACACAACGGGTGCCTCACTGCAGAAGCGATTACCTCTCTACTAAACTTCAGGTTAAATGATACAACTCAGCAGAGAAACCTCAGGCTACTCACAAGTGAGGAACAACTTAAATGACGCATGCCAAAAGGCATGTTGTCCACAGCCTCAATAAATGGTTGCAGCCTGGCTGCCAAGCAAATGCATGTATTAAAGATACCAAGCTTAAATGCTTATGCAGCCTTGATAACGGCAATACGCATACAGTGCATCCCCTCCACTGTCTTGGCCCTTTCCAAGCACATTCCATTGATGCGAAACTGATAGCCTAAATTATTAAGGCGGCAACTTGTGATCCAAGTTCTTCCCTTTTAAATTTGCTTTCTTAATTCACTATGTGTTCATTCATTGATAACAGTTTTCATCAAAATAGCTGCCCACACAGAGATGCGCTGAGCAGAGGATGATGTCACAGAAATACCAGGTTAAAATATGTACCACGCTGCTCATGCTAGTCAAGTCCCAGTGGCGAACAGAGAAGTTATAATTGGTGTGTCGGAGCAGTGTTACCCGTGCAGGCAGACTTGTATAGGTGAATCTCGCACAGATGAAAACAATTTTGAGCATTTTGTAGACCTGAAAAAGATTTACGAGTCAAGAGCAAAAAGGGGGCCTACCTGAGACCTTTCCAAAAGGTCAACCAGGATGGGTGGAAGCTATGCCATGCAAAAAGAGAACACAGATGCATGTATAACAAGTTTCAGTGCCTTATGAATGACATTACAGGCCTGTACCAAATTTTAGAAAGAGCAAAAGCTGCATCAAGGACTGAGAAAGTAAAACAGAAAAAAAAGGGTCAATAGTAAATACCTACCTCTTCGTTGTCGATGTACTGAAGTAATTCACTTTCCTGAAGGTATTGAAAAAGACACAAGGGTAAGATAACGAAGGGAAGACAACCACCTGTTGCATTTGCTCTATAGTTTTACGGCTACCGCTTGCGCGCACCCACGGTTACGTACCTCGTAAGGTAGGCGAATAGTTTCTGTTTCGGTGCCATTCCTGGTTTTCAGCATCAGTGAATAGCCTTCGTTGCCAGCGTAGAGGTTCAAGACGAGGCAGTTGAGTTTCTCCTTGGACACCAGCTTTCCCAACAGGTTTGATCCATTATACAAACTCTGCGAGTGATACACGATAAAAATGCAACCGGGTCACGGTGGCCACCGTCAAGATAAAACAAACCTACCTTGTTCCTCAGATTAAAATTGCATTCAGACAAATATAGTTCCGTCAGCCTCTGTTGCAACGACGGGCTGCAACAAACCGAAGGGTCGCGTAAGGTCAGCAATCACCGAGGAAAGCAAATGTGAAAAGTTATCGAGACGCTTACTATTTTTCTTTGCGATGTTCACGATTTAACTTGCCAGGCTGCTGCTTGGCCGTCTGAATCAAAAGCTGCGCAAAGAAATGCCTCACCGTCACTGCACATTCGCTAGTCGCAGCAGTAAAAAAGCACAGCAAGCGACGAATAAGAATTTCCTTACGTTCGCCTGCTGAAGGCAAGTGGAGATCGTGTTCATTGAAGACATAGAGTCAAATGTCCGGTTGATACACGAAATCTAGGGGGCGAAGAAGCAAAATCAACTTCTCAGCAAAATATTTACAGCGCGGTGTAATGATCAAAGCCCTGATAACATATGTCATCCTCAGATGAAGCGCTCGAAGCACTCACCCGTCAGCTGATGTTTACACACACGTACTGGACGCGCTCATTTGAGCGCTTTACCTCGACAGTGTGACATGAGCATGAATGCATCATTTCTGATGGACGCATCTTGGCGCATGCTCGCTAGTTTAAATCTACACTAAAATAACGACATATACATAACGATTCTTGGTGCGACATTTTGAGCGATTTTTGAGGAAACTCGCTTGTACGCGGCTTTGCAAACGACAACTACGGCACCATTTTAACCACTGTTCGCAGACCCTACGGTGAGAAGCAATCAAATCTGTACATGTTGATTTTGCTAAACTTTTGTACCTCTAAAAATTTTTTATACTAATTGACCTAACATCAGTTTTGTAAAATAGTATTTATTTGTGCAGTTAGCAGAGATAACCTTATATTTTGCAAATTGCCTTCGCGACAAGTTGGTTGGCACACAAGGGGGAGCGGAAAGCTGCGCAATCTGCCAACGCTGGGAGACTCTTTTCCGGCCGACTCTCCGATCTGCGGCAGCGGTAAGTGAGACGCTTTGCAATCTTTAATAATCGGGATGTAAAATTCGGGTATAACTTTTTATGGTTATGTGTGGCTCTTTATGAAGGGTCCTTCTTTACCATACTGTGGTCCTTAAGTCATTATTTTGTCTATATATTTCACAAAATGGTGGTCCGGTCCATGCTACTCTCCGCTACAAACAGTGAAGATTCGTGTAGCGCACAGTGAATGTTAGAACTCGTGTCTGGTCTACAAATAATCCCGTGTCGTTGTTTCAGATGGCCAAGATCAAGGGCGAAGGAAAGCGCGAGAAGCGCGGAAAGTCCACACTCAATGAAGTTGTCACGAGAGAATACACCATCCATCTTCACAAGCGGTTGCACGGCATTGGGTTCAAGAAGCGTGCACCCCGTGCCATCAAGGAAATCAGGAAATTCGCTGAGAAGCAGATGGGTACCTCCGACGTCCGTGTTGACACCAGGTTGAACAAGTTCATCTGGTCCAAGGGAATCAGGTGAGTGTGCATCAGGGACATCGCTGTGCCTCAGCGGTCCTCAAGGAGTGTCTGACAACTGTACAACTAGTGCCATTGAGTTGTTTAAATTGTACGGAAGTTTAAGCAGCGTAATTGCGTTGTCTCAGTGGTTTCCACGAAGACGACATAGTTGTGCCCTCAGTTGCTGCAACTGTTGTCGATCGGAGTTAGCACGAAGCAAGTGCATGCTGCGCATCAGCCTTGATGCCGCATGCTTGATACTGTGTTGTCAGTACGGGTCATTGCGTTCGTTGTGCTGTGGTTAATAAAGCTAGTTGATTTTCGTATTAGGCTATCCGAGTGATTTTCCTGAAGCATGCAGGGAATAATCCTACAGTTCAAGGATGCGAGGATTCTGTTCTAACGTAAAACGCCTCATGTTACGGCGTATGAACGTCTTGATTGATAGTAATGCTAGCAGAATGTCAATCCCGGCCGCGGCGCCCGTGTGCTCTGCGATGTTCAAGTTTATTTTCCTTTCTTTCAAAGGAGGAGCAGGGACTAAAAGCTGTGGTAACAGCTTGATTGAAGGTCCCGACTCCTTGAGACAGTGGCAGTACAGAAGGAAGGCGAGGGTCACATCATTTACATCAATTAGTAATGTCATGGGTATGCGATGCAGATCCATATTTACGCGAAGCGCGAACACATGCAAAACGAAAGTCGCAATACACACATGTACTCAAAGCAAATGTTATACATCACTAAAATATACAAGATAGATGCCCCAAACTTTGGACAAAAAAAAAAAATCATGTCTGCTTCTTTCACAGATTGAAATTGAAAAAACTGCATGTGGTCCAAATTAATCTGAAGCCCACCACCGTGCTTCCCTCGCAGCCCATGTGTCGCTTTGGGACGTAAAATCCCAGAGTATATAGCTTGCATATTGCTTCCACTACCGCAGCTATGTAGTGCGATGTGTATACTTAATTGATGTGGACAGGTACTATGTAACATAATGGTGTTAGTCTACAGAATTTGTCTGTGTGGTCATTGTGCTCTGTTATTTATTTGTATGCACCTGAGACACTTGAGCTCACTCCTGTCTTGAGGTGTTCAAGAGATAGCAAAAACTGGTGCAAAATGAATAGCTGGTGATAACTACCCAACTGTCTTGCAAAAACATGGACACTGGGATTTAACACCAACTTACATAGTGGATCCCTAGTATCTTGGAGCTTCTATTGGGGTGTATATGCCTGTGTGTGGTTCTTCTGATCCATCATAGAAATTTTTGTCACTTTGAGTGTTCTTTGGTCATAAAGGTCACAACAAGGTGCTCCAGAGCTGCTCTGGATCTGTTGTTATTCACCGTTAAGCATGTTGGCAAATTTCTGGACATTACTGTCTTATGAAGTGCTATTGCTGTCATTTCTGAGCAACTTGGTATCTGTCTAGCATGCCTCTGTTGCGATGAAACACACTTCCTGTCGTGGCTGTTGCGGTGTATTGGCTGTGCCAGTTTTATGCACTTTTCATACATTAGCCTGTTCTTTACAGGTGCGGTAATCGCTTTCTGCTTCAAGACCATACCCCTGTTCTTTCTTGAACGGAGTTAGAAACCAAGAACTTTTAATTACGTAAAGGGCTAGGCACACTAACTACATTGCACGTTAAGCAGATTGTAGGGTATGCGAACTTGCTCTGTAACAAGATGTACAGGATTGGTGCCCTTCATTGATTGTATTGACATCTATAAGGCGCAAGCTGAATGCATGTCTGGCATGTATACAAATGGTAAAATTGCGCTCCGAATGACTATAAATTGAATGACATCACTGTACCTCCAGTCTTTTCAGTGAATAAGAAAGCTTGCATTAGAACTGAAAATTGCACTAAGAAGAATAGTATGAGGCAGTTGACTGAAAAGACTCATATCAAAGGCTTGACAAGTTTTCAGAACTGTACACTCATGCTTGTAGAAATGCACACAATACCATCAGGCCTATTGGCGAAAGATGAAAACGTGCTAACTGGTTTGTTTGATAGTTCTGTTGTAGACAACACGCAAAAATGTGGTGCATGGACGTGTCGTTGTCTGTTCGCTGGCACTTGAAGCAAATGGGACATGAGCTCTGGTGTCCTAAAAAGTGTTAAATGGGGGATTCCCCTAAACATTTGGTCAACACCTAATTTTAGTTGCATATTTTCTGCTCTGTGATGAGACACAAGACATTAGGATACATGGATTGCCACATGGTATTCGCTTGAAACTACTGAATTTGTAATGGAATTTCTTTTCTCATGCTGTTCGGGTTTTGTTTTCAACAACCGAAAGGTGGCTACAATGTGAAAAGTGTGCTTAGGCCATGCAAGACAAGAAAACTGCAATGTAATTGCTGTTTCTTCATTCGTTGTCATCTTGGGTCTTGAGGCAGGCTGACTTTATAATGGCAGTCAGTTGAATTGATGAAGCAGTGATTATATTGCAGTTTTTTTTATGCCCAACATGGCCTGTACTTGCCTTTGATGTCACATCCATCATTCAGTTGTCGAAATCAAAGTAGCATGAGAGAAGAAATTCAGTTATGACTTACTTAGTTTCCGCAGGAAAATACCACCTGGTGATCTTGTAATGTCTTGTGCATCATTAAACAGAAGTCACACAACTGAAAATTTGGTCTTTCACATGCAAATCAAACAGCTATGTGGACAGGAAGTTTACAATGCTACTATGAACCTTGCTGTGGTTGTAAAGTTCTGGAATGTGGTGTGGAGTCGAAAACCGGTGGCCTTGGGAACCTGCCACTTTGGGCTATAGGAGAGTGCAGATGTAGACCTATGGCTAGGTTTTGTTCGAGTAGTACTTGATCGTGTGTTGGAGCTGCAGGTGGCGAAATGCCCCTTCTTAGTGACGTAATGCTCTGCTATGCCGGCACACGTAAGGGTACGTATTTTCAGCTTGTGTGTGTTAAGCATTTAGTGTGGAAGGTCTGATGGTAAAAAATGTCAGTCTACTTGGGTAATTAGGCCAAATGCAGGTATGTGCGCTAACATGACGCCACTTGTCGGTTGGGGCTGCAACCTACTAGGTGGTACCAGGCTACCTAATTACCGCCCCAACTTCCGTTTAGCTACTGTGCAAGAATCATTCGAATCACATTCTCCTCATAACTGCTGCTGCACATTCCGCTTGGCTCGGTGCGCTTAGAGGCTGTGCCGTCTAATTAGCGCCCCGGGTTCTCGCCTGGTTACCACCGGCTACACCTTGGCAAGTAAGCCACCCGGTGAGCAGTGGCACAAGGCAGCTGTTGCTATCAGTGGGACTTCGGTTAGGTTGCGACGAAGGTTGCTCTTCCTGAGCAGTCTATTATCTCAATTAAATGGGTTGCTGCCTGGCACAGTGGGCAGGTGAGTAGCCCGCCACAAAACCGGCTTCAGACGCACACAACACCCAAATGCGGGGAATGGCCACTATAAGTGCTAGCGCACTAAAAGTGCATATTTCAAGAACCAGCAAGAACTAATGGATATGTCTCCCTCTGTGCAGGAGTGTCCCATTCAGGGTCCGTGTGAGGCTGGCTCGCAGGCGCAATGAAGATGAGGACTCTCCCAACCAGCTGTACACCCTGGTCACGTACGTGCCCGTGGAGACCTTCAAGAGTGAGTTGTTTCCTGCCACGCGTGCTGTTTCGCATGAGAACGGCTTGGGCTGTCATCTCCTGCCACAGGCTGTCAGCTGCAGCTAGCACCTATGTGTTGGGCTCTGATTGGTTATACCTATGTGTGACAGTGATAAGCTGCTGCACATTGTTCTCTTCTGAGAATTCAGGCCTCGCAGGATTGTTACATTGACTATCAACTGGTGAATTGATTGTAATGGAGGTGTGGAAAGTATTATTTCTGTGTTCCCTTGATGGTGACAACACACATGGAAGGCTGTGGCATGTAATATGAGGCTGCAGGACAGTTCCTCCAGGCAGCACATGCTTTTGCATAACATTAGCAGGAATGCATGGCTACTGTATTGTGAATTTTAGGTGGTATTGAATGAAGGAAGATTTAATAAACTAGTCAGTTTCTTTTTTTCTTCCCAAATTTCTGAACTTGTATTTAATTCAAATTGATTTTACAGTCGTCGACTGATTTTTCGGGCTCAGCGTGTCCCAGAAAGCGGTCCGAGTAATCGAATGGAAAAAACGGATTTAAAAATTTCAAAATTCGCTGCTCTTCATGTTCCGCCTTGCAAGCGATAACATTAGACTGTATCTGAACCGTCATGTCTGCGCTGCCTCACGTCACAATACCAGACAGTGTGACGTGGACACAGGTCATGCCGCGAATGAATGCATGCGCCTGGTGAAGCGAGAACAATCAGTTTGCATGGGCAACGCTGCAGAGGCTGCAGAAGTAGTGCATCTGCAAAACCGTATTACAGTACTCTGCCACGTATCGTTCATTCATGAAACCTCGGCGAGTGTTTGGACGAAACAAAAAGAGCGGTATAAAATGAGGAGGTGGCATTGAAAATCAAGCTCACAGCTGTGAGGCACTAAGTGTTCGGGCCCTCTGGCTGTAATTTTCATTGAGTATGAACTACTTTGAGTAAGAGCGATTTGCCCTACCAGGCGCATATCATACTGTCGCATGTGGTTCTCGAAGTCTCGATGAGTCACAGGACGAACATGTGGCAAGAAGTAAAGCGAAGTCCAGGAGGTGCCAGTCACGGCACTTAAGGGGGGACCCTGGTCTTTGAAAAAAAATGTTTATTAATGAAGTCACAGTTATGAAATTTCCAGGCCACATGTAGTTTTGTGCCCTGATTCTGGATATGTCATTTAATTTCGTGTAAAACAATTCCTTGAGCACTTGTGCAATTTTTATGCAAGTATTTTGGGAAAAGTTTTGCAGAAGATTTGCTGCAGGAAACTCGCTGGAATGTATGCCATTGGGCTCTCTTGACACCAAGGAATGCAATAAGGGTAAAATTATCATCCTGACTATCATAGAACTTGAGTTATAGAGTTTTGAAGTTGTCGCTTCAGAAATGAGAAGAAAAGTGTGTATTCCTGTTTGTGAAGTGGCAGCTTCAGTACCCTGTAACTCAAGTTCTATGATAGCCAGGATGATAATTTTACCCTTATTGCATTCCTTGGTGTCAAGAGAGCCCAATGGCATGCATTTCAGCAAGTTTCCTGCAGCAAATTTTCTTATATGCTCTCTCCAAAAGACTTGCATAAAAATTGCACAAGTGCTCAAGGAATTGTTTTACACAAAATTAAATGGCATATCTAAAATCAGCGCACATAAATACATGTGGCCTGAAAATTTCATTACTATATCTAAATAATTAAAAAAAATTTTTAAGAGCAGGGTCCCCCCTTAAGGGGGAATGAGGGTCTTGAAAACTTGTTTTTTATTTTTCGACATAACTTGTTGAAACTTAGCACGCAGGTGTATCATAGAATGCTGATCTCAAATATGCATTTAGATTTCAAATATCTCACCTGGAAGAAAATTTATTGCAAAATAACATTCAAATAGGCAATTTCTTACGGGCCTTTATAGTAATTTATCAGCTAAAGAATGATTTTTTAAGAATAAGTAAACATTTGCAAAGGCCCAAAGCACATGCTAAAGCTTTCTTTTTTCCTTTAAACATGATATATGAGCAATTAGGCGAAGTGTGGGCTAATTACTGCCGCGTCATTTTTTCTTTCCAACTTTGTTGTTTATTTATGATCAACAAAATTAGTTTGTAGACATTCTGTTAGCTTTAGGATGTGCTTTGGGCCTTTGTAAATGTCTGCTTATTCTTTAAAAATGTTTATTTAACTGATAAATTACTAAAAAGGCCCGTAAGAAATGACCTAATTAGGATATTTTATTTTGCCATATATTTCCTTCCAGCTGAGATATTTGAAATCTAAATGCATATTCGAAATCAGCATTCAATGATACACACAGGTGGTAAGTTTCAGAAAGGTATGTTAACAAATAAAAAAAAAGTTTGCAAGAACCTCATCCCCCCTTAAGGTTTGTCAGAACAAAATATACCTGTGTTCACTTTGGTTGTAGGTGAACTAATTTTTAGGCGCAAACTTAGCCTGTGCGAACAGGCACGCTAGCTTTGGCAGCAGTGACTGCTATGTCTGAAAAGGAGTATGAGGTAACTTATGTGAAGACGCGAGTCGAAGCAAACGCCTCTGAATGCACCCTACATCCCTTCCCGCATCTGCTGCAGCTGTCCATTTGTCCCATTCATGCACAATTATGTGCTTTTTATATGCCATATCTCGATAGCAACGGAGAGCGTGCCATTATATTGGAGTTTGAAAAATCAGTTGGCTACTAAACATGACCCAACTGAGTGGAAATACAGTTGAATTTAAACTCAGAAGATGACTGAGAATTTCTTAACATCATGCTGAGTTTAATTAATGGTGGCCTTTTCAAAATACACTTTTGTGCCGCTGCGGTGGCTCAGTGGTTATGGCACCCGGCTGCTGACCCGAAAGATGCGGGTTCGATCCCGGCCGCGGTGGCTGAATTTCGATGGAGGCGGAATTCTAGAGGCCTGTGTACTGTGCGATGTCGGTGCACGTTAAAGAACCCCAGTTGGTCGAAATTTCCGGAGCCCTACACTACTGCGTTCCTCATTGCCTAAGTCGCTTTGGGACGTTAAACCCCAATAAATCAAACTTGTTTTGTGGTAGGAAAGTGTCGAGTCTAAACCAGTGGTTTTAATTAAGCAAGTTAGATTGGAAAGCCTGGTCTTAGCATTCTGAGTAAGGCATTTTCAGCCTTTGATGTGGTTTTTCTAGATCCAGCCTTGTGATAGCTCACTGTTATTAGGTGTAATCTAGCCGCCGTGGTGGCTCAGTGGTTATGGTGCTCGATCCCGGCCGCGGCTGTCAAATTTCTATGGAGGCGAAACTCTATAGAGGCCCGAGTACTGTGCGATGTCAGTGCACGTTAAAGAACCCCAGGTGGTCGAAATTTCCGGAGCCCTTCACTAAGGCGTCTCTCATAGCCTGAGTCGCTTTGGGATGTTAAACCCCAAAACCAAACCTTAGGTGTAATCTGTAATCATTGTTGCACCTAAGGGCATGTCTGCTTGTTACAGCACAGTCAGGAATGTGGTATACTTTATTGTGCATGTGGGTATATTTTTGAGCCTTAGCAGCGAGTTAAAAATTACTTTTTTTATGCTGCAGGTTGCTCAAACTAGAGATTCACAATTTTCTGGTGAAGCTGCTGCTAACATAACTTCAGAGTCCTTGTTCAAAAGTCACAGGGTGCTTTCTTTTTGGCTTTGCACTGCAGGCTACTTAAAAAAGTTATTGTTAGTTACATTGTGCAATCGGTTACAGCTTGCCTTTGCATTGTAACAAACTCTGTTGCTAAAGTGCCTGGTGGTAAGAAAAAGGTTCCGTATTTATTTATTATTGTAATTTGTGTTTTGCAGAGCTCCAGACTGTCAATGTGGAGTCCAGTGACAACTGAACGCCTTGGGGGAAATAAAATATGTACAAAATGCTTTGTTGTGATGAAACTGGAGTTCCATTCTGAAGAAGTTGAGAACACTACCTTTATGTCGGGGTTTTCACTGTCAAAGCAAAGGGCTTGGTACTAGGTAGCAAAAAAGTTGGACCTGGCTAGGTGCTTGCAGTGCCTCTTATATACTTAACGATATCTATACTATTATAGTATGTGCTATGAATATGAGGCATTGGTGCTTGAACCCAGAACCTCTGCCAGTTAAAGGCATTTGCTACCAACCAGCTAAACTGATGTTCCTATTAATAGACAACTCTAAGCATTTGAAAATGGGGAGGGTATTGTTCAAATTGCTTCTGTGAAAATGTATAAAGGCCCGACTCCAATCCCACTTCCGAGGCATCGGGTGTCGAGAGAGGTACACATCTCCATTCTCCGGGAACTGGCTCGCGCCGCTCGTGTCTGGGTTGATGTTGCTAGAAGCAGTTCAACTGCCAAGAGTGGTGAGAGGTAGTAATTCACATAATTAAATGATTTTAAAACGTGTGGAATGTATTTGGTACACAAATAATTAAGCACACCTTTTCACTGTGATGCTGTATCTAGGAACTTGCAAAACCCGCAGCACCATCGACACTCTGTGCTCGCGCGCCAAATATCTGGTGGGGACAGATCGGAGCGTCGACGCGTGCGGCACCGCGCGCATGCGCACACTGGTTCTGGCTGGCGCGCGGTGCCGCGCGGCGCATGTGTGTTTGGAGTTCAGGCCTAAGGGAAGAAATCCCAGTGGAGGTACTTGTGTCTTCAGTCTCTGTGCTGATGTGCATGAAGATAGTACGCAACTCTTTGTAGTAACACCTGCAGTGCTTTGAGCATTTGTTTATGTGCAATCAATGAGGTTCTGAAAGCTGGTGGATATCCACTATGATGAATTTTACTTGTTGGCTCTATTGCTATCTTGTAGCAATCTGCTAGTCTTGAAAATGGTGCCATTCTGGCTGTTCTTCCTACACTACACAAATATTTGATAGCATATGCTTAGCCACTGCACCCAATTTTGAAGCAGTATGGTTCCTGCAAGAGACTGCAGGGTCATTGTGGATGCTTCGACTGCTTAGAAGGACTAGGTACATTCAAGGCACTGAACCAGAGATCCCATCCTAAGCTTTAGTGAGGATGCAGGACATAATTTGTATCTTAATAAATGATACTTCTGGATTTTAGTTATGGACGGGTAATCAAATATAACACCTAGCTTTGAAATTCAGTCGTAATTGCTGAATTTTTCTTTTTTTTACTCGTGGTAGCGTATGCAAAGTGTTGCTGGCAGTACTCAAAAACTTGGAACATGTAGCACTGCGAAAGAGACAAATCGCAGTTTGTTTCTGCCCTTTAAAGCCTGTTCAGGGCTCCTGTCAAGACTGCAGCAGAAGCATATTAAAAACTAGCAAAAACAACAATCGTAGCGAAACTAAGGCTGAGATTAGTTGGATATGCGAATGTTTGAAACAGAATAGTTTGTGAATAGTATTTGGTGTTCAGTTCACACCAAACTACTTAGCCTCCTAAGCATTCAGAAATGGAATTTCTGGTTAATCTAAACTCTCGGCGAAACATCGCGACATTCCCAAACGACAGTATCTTTATCTTTACTCATAGAATGAATGGACTGCCCAAATGGCAGTACCTTTCACTTGTCGAGAGTTAACTTTATCTTTACTCGTAGAATGCATGGATTGCCAGCAAGGAGCAAAAGCCTGTGTGCAGTGATGCTAGGCCTTGCATGAAATCAATCAATCCGGTGGCTAGAGAGCCTCGATACAGTCGCTGTGCGTTCGCGGGTCTACAAGCAAAGTGCAATACCATGTGGTATGTCAGTGTGTCTAGCCACGGTGCAGTAGACAGCTGGCTGCGATCCTCGCATTCTAGACCACTACGATAAGTTGCGAGTGCGCACGGAAGCGGGCAGACTTGTGGAGGATAGAGGAAAGTCTATATCCTTGCACAAGTTGTTTTCATGGCTAACTGCGTTCATGTTTGACATGTTTTAAGGCTGAAAGCATGGTAGGTGCAAAGCTAGGGGGTCGTGAGACTTAAATATCAGGGTCAGCTGTGCAATCTGGTTTCATCTACATTCAAGGTAATGAACCAGCCAGCATATAACTAACCTAATGAAGATTTGCAACCCTGCATCTTGCAGGTCACTAATGAACTCTAGAGGAAAAACTGCTATCATAAATTGTTCACATTAACTTGGCAAGTTTGACTTTCAGATGGTGAATGGTTGTGGTTAGACAACAGATAATGGCCACTTAAAAAAAATGCTTTGCACTTCCATAAATTAATGCTTGTTCAAAGCATTTTTTTTGTCACGAGTACCTCTGATGAAGATGCACTAAGTTTCAAATTTAAGACAAAAATGGGAGCTTACAAAACGGAGTACATGTAAATAAACTTTATTTTCGTCTCAAAATACCTCTAGTATTTTTTTCTTTTTTTTTCGTGCAGGGCTCACATCCACATATCAACGTCATTACGCAAGTGTTAAACCTTAACCCTTTTCACACTATACAGCACAAGCACACAGACATCTTGAAATGGGCTCAACACTTTCAGGACTTTGCCAACATACTTTTACCAATCCTGTGCAAATGTACAAATCCAACTTCACAGTGCCACAAACGACTCGCTGTAACGCCTAGAGACATGTTGGAAGCAGCAACTTGTTCTTCCAAGCCCTTCATCAATGTATTCAGTTCAGCAGCCACCCAATGGGTGTAAAGGGAATTTTCGAAGCTATGTAAGCAACTACTCTGCCAGCAGTACTAAACAGCGGCTAGTAAGACACATGCCCAAGAAAATGAAACATCAATTCAAGTCGGTATGTGTAGAAAGCTCATTTACATGTTTCCAGTGCCTTAGTAATTGTTGCGGCACAGTTAAATTACTACATGCACGCACACTAAAAAGTTGCATCTTTTCTACGCTTGTTTGAAACACACTCCACGTAAACAGCACGTAGTTCTCGTTTTGTGCTTTAGCATGATATTCGCATTCATACAGGACTCTTGATGGTAAACTATTCTATGGCGGTTACCAGTGTTACATAAATAATAGCCAAGACATTGCAGCAGCAACAAACTTCACCTGGGCCCAACATCAGGTTGATGTGTTTGCACATTTCTTTAAACCAGTTGGGTTGTACGGATATCGAGCAAAAGAACGAGGATCGAGAGACTGGAAGCACTAAATAGGCCCTCCAGGCGAGGATCTTCGACATGGCTCTGCACACTATAGGTTGCTTGTTTCAGAGACTGCTTCCATTATCAATTTACTTGAGACTTCGAAAAAGAAAAGGCTGCACATGAGATCTGCATGATTCTCTTCAGAACAAAAGGTGCACAAGAGAGACTGAAGTGTTCCGCTGCAAACACGTCGCAAAACAAAAACAATGCCACATTAATCTGACTGCAAAAGGAGACAAAAATGAGTGCTAGCTAAAATAACGGAACATTGCGACAATAATCTGCGACAACCTCGGCTTTGTACTAAAACAGCCCGTTCAATCAGGGACTTAGCAGCGAATCACGCCATTCTCCTCAAGACTTCTGGGTTTACCAAGAAAGATGTCTGCGAGGCGTTGAACGAACGCCGACACAGAATAGTGAAATTCAAGACAGACGGCAACAGTATCAAGACGTGAAACATGAACTAGCAATGAACGTTCCTACTATGCATTTTGCCGAGTGATCTCTACAGACTTTCGATCGGACAGAATAAAACTGCGAATCGCTTTATTGGATGATGTACGATTACGGACACTACTTGTTGAGCGAGCAGACAGCTTTTATGACTGTATTTCAGTCTGCGCGTGTAGACCGAAAAAGAATTTTGAACTCCTCTGGAATGAACAGGTTAAGAATTAAACCTCATCAACCACTAAGATGCTGTGGATGAGCCACACGCAAGAAAATGAACAATATTCACACGGTGTGGGTAGGCTCGCTCATGGTCTAAATCATGGGAAAAATGTGGCAGAGACTACACAGGGTGAAAAGGACAAACAGGACATTGACCTGCAACTCCCGGGGGCAGAATGAAGCCAGTCAACAACATCAAATGGTAAGCAGGCCCCGTTCGTCCTTTTCTCTGCGGTTGTTCCGCCGAGCTGTTTCCATGACCAAGAAAGTTTACGTCATCTGCTTAGAAGACGCTAGTTAACCAGAGCTAGACAGCTGCACACATGTTCCAAATTTTGGCAGAAATGCATCACCAACCCACAACTGCACTTGCAGAATTAGACATTTGAGTCAATTGGGCCAAGTAACTGTTTTCATTACAAAATTACATTTGCAAAAATAGAAGGAGAAAGCAGGCAACAGTGCCTCTGTCACAGGCATCGTAATAACACTGAAACAGAAACACACAATTTTGCTGACGATGACAGCTAGGCTACCAATAGATAGTGGACCAGCAAATGATCATGACACAGCCTGCAAAACATTATTGAGGAGGCACACAGACTGCTTTTGAACAGACTTGCTTGGCAAGTCAAGCCACTACAAACAATTCCATAAGCACACAGTTTCAGAGCAACCGCCTGTAATGGTACCTATCCTTAGAACTTGTTCACACCTTAGCCTTATTCTAGGCTCCTTCAAGGAAGGTGTGCCACGAGAGCCCAAATATGTGTTTCACACATTAACACACCCCTGTCATTCTTCGTTTTTCCCTCAGATAAAAAGCAAAAAAAAGGGTGAAAGTCCACCTCACAACAAGCATCCAGTAGCATGCTTTTGGCCTTAGCCAGTAAAATCCACAGGCTCAAAGAAACAAAAACAATACACACACACATAAACACGCACAAAAGATTAAGGATGCAAGACAGACTGCTGACTCAAGTGATTGCGGCAGCTGGCATTCTTGCACGCCTTCCTTGGAGAAATAAATAGCTTTATTGCAACAACAAAAAAGTCATAATCAAAACCTCTTCTTGCACATAAAAAAGCGGCACATTCCACCAGGAAACCTCCTGGGGAACTTCACAGCAAACCCTCTCGACACCAGTCAAGTCTTAGAGCTTCCTTGTTTTCGACACCACCGAGTGCGCCCCAATCAAAAGAAAAATTCCGCTAGTTTATGAAATTACACAAGGCCGTTATTTTTTTTGTGCCACATGAAACCAAGGGTCTGTTTGCATAACGTCTGGAGTTGCCAGCTACCTTTCTTTCATTTCCCCTCCTCAAACAAAAAAAAAAAAAACAACGCCAAAACACAATGAAACCAATGCTTTCAATTTCATTCCTTGCAAAAGCATCTCGCCACAAAAGATAGTGCAAGGTGTGCATTGAGACTTCATGATACGTTAATTAAATAAACGACGTAAGCGCATCTAGTGAACAAAAATCTCTGGCAGTAAGACCCACGCCCTGACGTGCTAGACATACGAGGACAAATTGCAAAGTGAACATAAGAGCAGGCTTCCGAGTGAAAAATTTCAAACCTGAACTTTGCTACAGGCTTAAGCCTCGGAATAAGCCTAGTGCTTAGGTCCCTACCTCCCCTATTTCTCTCAGTTGCATCATGTAACAAAATAAAAATACTTCATTGCATAATAAACACAATTAAACAATTTCCAGCAAACATAGCAGGATTCCATTCTCTAGTTTCCATGCTTCGGCCATGTAGATTCCATTGAAAAAAAAAAAAAAATACTAATGTATTTACACAATAGCACCTTTCATTGTCTACACCACATTGTGTTCACACAAAGCATCGCTGCCAACTTATCACAACTTCCCAATTGAGATTTTATACCAGCCACATGCCTGGCTCATGCCCAGGAAAGGCAATAGGTACATCAATATGAACTGTGTTATGCACGTCATGATGTCTTGATCAGTTATGGTTTCCGCATGATCATGGAGAAGTCCCCACTATCCGATAGAAATAACAAGACAATCTGAAGCATTCTGCAAACAGACCTCTTGATGGTGCACCGATTGTAAACCCATGGCAAGCTAGTTCGACACGTCACAAACAACGGACTGTGCCGTAAGCAGGGAAGCTCAACAAGTGCACTGCTGCTGCTGATGCAATTAGCAGCTAAATGAAAAAGTTCATATGCGTAGGTTATTGTCAATGATGTCATAGTTGCCGAGTGGGCACCCTTTAAAGTGAGGCTTCTCTGTACATGCATGATGACAGGCTTTAATGAAACGCAACTATACTGCATCTCACTCGGCCTTTCTATATTACAGCACAATTGCAATTAACTTATCAACACTGCAGTGACAAAAGGAAATTGAAGCGGCGTTTTATCCACAATATCACATTCACACGTCAAAAATTGTACAAGACCAAAAAACAAGCTTCACACTTTTCTATCCAAGCTGTTATTACTCGCTCAACTCGCTTACTATACGAAGTTTCGATCTCGAAACAACATGCCAGAAGAAGCACGTTTTTTTCCCTAGCCCCTACATGTGCCTTGTGCTAACCTCAGGACATTCTTTGCGCACTCTTGACATATCGGTGCATGCCGTAAAAGTTAATCCTCAAAAACGCTACAATGCATTAAGCAAAAAGAACAAAAATGTCGCTGGCTTGACCCCTAGGGTCAATGTAGAATTGCAATCATTGCTCACGACTGCCATGCTGAACCACCCCCATAGTCTTTCTGCCCAAACACACAACGTAGAGGGCTTCTATGGCTAAAGAAAAAAGGAAAAAGAGGGGGGGGGGAGAGGCCTTCGTTTATAGACGGACAAGCCCAAATTCTCTGCTAGCATGGCGTGAAACAATGAAGAGCACAGATGATGAATTCATACAGGGTGCACAACAGTTGAGAGGAGGGTACTGCAGCAGCATTCAGGCAGAGACATTCTGCGACGACGTAAATGCGTGCAGGCTCCCCAACTGGCTCAGACCATTCTGGATGTGGTTGATGTGTATTTGAACTTTGTTCTGAAACAACCTACAAGAAGGGGGGGGGGAGATGAAAAGATATGAAAGACAAAAAAAAAAAGAAAAAAAAGAAGAGGTTTACTTCACCTTTAATGACGAACATATCTGTCTGACAGGCAGATAAAATAAAATCGGAATGATTGTCCCTCCAAATTAGCCGGACATAGAGAGCTTTTAGAATATAGGAGACCCGTAAGAAATAGCGCTTTGCCAGGGCGCGCACGTGACGAGTAAAAAGTTGTTAGAGGAATTTATTGAAAAACCTCTGATAAATACAGCTGAAATAAGTGCGGTGGTGAATTAGACACGTAGTAATAAATGTTGCATCTAAAAAGAAGTTCTTAAGCTCAAGATAAATCTGCGAAAGCTAAGCCGAACAACAAATTCTGCCGTTTTGCATGTGCACCTTCTTGCCTTGACTTTTAATACGTACCTGATTATTCAAGTAGTATCAAAAGACTCCTTTTAGTTTAGACAGAGGCATTGTAAAAAAAAAAAAAAGCCCTGGTCATACATAAGTAGTAGTAGTGAGACCTTTATGAACAAATAAAGAAATAGTTTACACTGAAATAAAGGTGCAAGCCAAGACTCGACTGAGTATTTTGTACATTCATGCCATAACTGGGATAGTTTCAGTGCTATACCCGAACAAATAGAATTGTGCCAGTGTGAATGCCATCTCGACAGGGTCCCGACCCCCTTCAAAATGCATTTGAAAGAACAGCACTGTGTATGTATACATAAGACAGAAAAAAAAATGCTCACCCAACATTTTTGGAGTCCAGGTTTACCTGAACATCCACTAAGGCTTCGCTGAGCGATTTCAGTTCAAACGAGTTCAGGTCCCCTTGGGCAAGGTTCTGGAAAGGAAGCAGAGGCTCTGTAAAGCGGTTTCAGTTTGACAGTGCCTGCAGGGTGGAATTTGTGAACGGTGTCCTGTCAGACTACAACGAAGTTTCAACCTCGGACATAAACGGGGCAGCCAGCCTACACTGAGAAGTATCCTGCAGGTCAACCTCTGACAGGACCTTGAAATGAGCATCACAGTATATTGGCAGGCCTTACAAAGAATCATGGCTGGGCATCACTTAAAAAGAATTGAGAAAGGACACACTACGACAGCGCCCACTCGCAAACTGACCAGAATCAAGCAACCAGAGATGGCACACATCTGAGAGTGCCCACTGCATTGACCACATGTCCATTGTGGTTCAGGTTGATTAATTTTACCACAAAGTATGAATAAATTTGCACACGAGCCGCGGTTGGGAAGGCGGGAACAAAAGGCACCATATATGTAGCTTGACTGACCTCGCCTCTTGCAAGCAACACAATGGCAGAGGTAAGCAACACGTACACATACAGAGATGTCACGACTACGACACGGGTTTTATAAACAACAGATACAAGACATAAACTACCGCATCATGCAACAAAATAGTAAAAAAAAAAACACTAACATTATGCAAAAAGTGCATATAAATCACTCAATTCTGTCAGTTAAAGATGACAAATGGACTAGTTGCTTGGACAGCACATGGGTACATATCCGTATGGAACAACCGCTGGAATTCAATTAAACTTTTAGTGTAGCTGGGTGCTACTCAAGAATGAAGTGGCAAATGCCCTTCAAAGGATGCCCTCCAACTAATGAGGTCAGCCTGTTGTTACGATGCCAGCATCATTCGTCTTGCACCTGCTGTACCTACTTGCAACGCCATGCTAGCGGATGCAAGGCAGTTGACTTCCAGCTGCTGCACTTTTCTTGCTTGCTTTGCTCCTGAAGGAGCAATGGAAACGAGCTGTGCGTTCATTTGCAAGTGAAGTTACCGCACCTGCGCTAACAGGTAACACCGTTAAGACATTTTTATGACAAGCGGTGGCTAGCTCCAAGGCCTGGCGACACCGAGCAAGTGGCATGGAACAATCCGCAGTCACCCGGTGCGTTGGCGGGTTGCACGTCGTTGCAAGAAGTGCGCATGCTGGTGTGGGTGCACTCTAGTCTTGATTCTGCACTGCAGGCAAGCATCGTAACTTATTTTTTTTCCCTTTCTGGTGCCCCTACACACAGCACTGCTTAACTAGTGGTTCTAGGCGGAGTCTCAACAAAGCGACATGCAGCAAGTGTGTTTGTACCACATGTGACAAAATGTCTTCGAAGAAGTGAAGCAGCTTGACTTCTGCCACATAGCCCAATGCACTGGTTTCGAGGTGCAGGGACATGACTGCAAGTGTGCGCCTCGTCAATGCCAAAAGTATGCATGTGCTCAGTATGACCTCTCAAAGGACAAAAATGGGCACTTTATAACGCGCATGACTAAAAAAAAAATATTATGCATTTTGACAGCCAGTGTAGTCGGTGCATTCATTACGTGAATACGTCCAGTGTTCTGCGATTTTTGAAGTACTGCAAAACTTGCGCCGTGGTGCCAATTTCAAAAAAAGACTGACGCTTAAAAATTATGGAAATGCATGTGGTTATCCAGCCCAATCTACCAGTGTCCCAGTCCAATTTCCACGACAATGAAGTTTCACTTCAACAAAACCTTTAGTGTGTCCCGTGAAGTTCGCTGTAGCGGGATTCGACAGTATAAACAGCAGCAAAACAATTTTAAAGCAAAGAAGCAGCTACTGGTTCACTCTTATGCTGAAAAGCTCAAAAGCCATTTAGCAGGAAAAAAGAGGGAATTTACAGCATATGCTGATGCCCAACATGTTTCAGCAAGATAGCAAGGTACAAACATACTAAAGCAAGATGAACAAAAGTGGACAGTTCTTATTTTCCAAACTGTGAAGACTCGCATGCGAAGGGATAGGAACTTACTATATACTACTTGTTCAGAATAAGTGGAGGGTTGGGCACTGCTAACTGTTTAAAAACACGAAAGCCCAGGAAAAAAAAAGATGTCAGTAGTACTGTTACTTTTTCTGCACTGAAGAATCATGCAGTCAATGTTCACTGTTTACTCTGGCTTGCCAAGTCCAGTACTTCAATGAGTTGAGCTTTATCAGCCCCACCTCGTAACTAAACAAACGCACACAAGATGGTGCTCACCTTGACTTGCAGCATGATGGCGGTGAGCTTGGCTACAAGGTCGACCGCATGATGCGTCGTTCCATTGCTCTCCGGCAATGAAGGTTCAGCGGAAGAAGATGCGGCAGCACAGTAGGATGACAGGGTGGCGGCCATGCTGCCTCCCGTGGGCGCACAGCGCTGCATCAACTCACGGGCCTCATTAAGGCACTTGCTGCGGATCACCTCTGGCTGCATGTCGAACTGCAGGCCCTGTTCGGGGGCCAACTAGAAACAAGCAAAAAAAAAAAAAAAAAAAAGGTTCACCTGATCTAAGTAAAACTGCGTCATCATAATGCCCTCACAAAGAGCACAGTGAACATCTGTTACAAATAACCCCCAACACCTTGACTTATTAAGAGGGGAAGAGGGTCTTAATGAAGTCAAAATTAATGAAGTCACAACTATGAAATCTCCAGGGAACATGCACTTTTTAAGTGCTGATTCCAAATACGTAATTTAATTTTATGTACAACAAGTCCTTGTGCACTTATGCAATCTGTTGGGTTACTTTTGCCGAGAGTTTGGAAGAAATTCTACTGCAGGGAACTTGTTAGATTGCATGCCATTGATTTCTCTTGACATCAAGCTATGCAATAAGGGCAAAAATTATCAACTTGCCTGTTATAGAAGGCGAGTTATAGGATTTTGAAATCTGCCTGTTATAAAAGGTGAGTTATAGGATTTTGAAATCATCAGTTTCTTCCCGTTTGTGAAGTGGCAAATTCAAAACCCTGTAACTCAACTTCTATTTTGCCCGTATTGCATAGTTTTATGCGAAGACAAGCCAATGGCATGCGTCCTAGCAAGTTTCCTGCAGCAAAATTTATTGAAAGCTTTCGGCAAAAAGTTACATAACATATTATATAAGTGCACAAGGACTTGTTTTACTTAAAATTAAATTACATATCTGGAATCAGCATGCAAAAATACGTTTCTTGAAGATTCCATTAATGTGACTTCATTAACAAAAATTTTTTTTTCTAAGACCAGCTTCCCCCCTTAAGAATGGAGGGGAATAATAGTACAAAGTCTATGAAGAGAAAGATGGTGCAGACATCCAATGATGACATAAAAGGCCTTACCCTTTCGCAGTACGTCATCAAGCCTTCCAGGTATTCCTGCAGGTCTTTGTTGAGTGCCTCGAATTCCATGATCAGGGCTGCATACCGCTTCTTGAACTCTGGCAGGATCACCAGTCCAAAAGAAGTCTGCACACAAAAAAGGACCAAACTGAACAGGTTTGCAGCATCAAGAGATGTCCGAATGCGACACCAGATGCCACGATGCGCAGAATAGGCCAAGGAGTTGCGAGAAGTCATTGTGCTGGACACTAGCAACCATGAGGCATTGATGGGGAGGAGGGGTGTCTTAGGCATAACTCTGCTATGACCAATTACCTTGGAACTCTATGACTGTTTCTCTATTTCTCTATTTTCCCTTGGTAAGCAATCTTTAGGCCTCTATGTTCAGACACGTCAAAAATTAAGAACTGAGCAATACGGAATTGACGGGGACAAACAGCATTCATCCGATAATGGCCGCTTAATTTGCTTTATACCAGGATGTACAACGTTGTCCCTGCTGCTTGAAACAGAAGTGTCACAATGAAAGGAGGCGCCTTTTGTTCAGACCAGCTTTTTCTGAAAACAAAGCATGACAAAATGCACTCTTAGCAGTCTCTCCTTAGCTTTCCAGCATTTAGGCAGACATAGAAGAGAGAGAGGAGGAAAAAAAAAATGTGCAGGTGATCTCATGTGTGTGTTGCTCTTTAGTTCCACTACTGCGTGGGCTTCTGGTGTGTGGGGGTGGGTGGGTGATGCGTAGACGCTCATGCGTACGAGACGCATATTTAGACGTATATTTACGGTGCATGTCCCGTAAGCTTGGAGGTTTCCCTCTCTCTCATACATGCATGCACGCCCAGCAAAGATGTACGCACACCAAACCTTTTGTGCCCGGAAAGTGGACAACCCGGTAGACGCTTTTGGGAGGATGGTGTTCAGGCAGGAAGGTGCTTCGGAGACGGGAGGCTTTGCATACACACACGCACGCATGTACAAATCACGGCTTTTTTTCGTCGAAAGCGGACTATGCTGCTAACGCTGTAAAAAAAACAAAAGAACTCACCATCTTCTCCGCTTGTGTGTTCATGTCTTTTAACTTGTCAATCTTCACCTTCTTTGTTTTAAGAATTATGGTTAGCTGGACCTGGAACGACAGTATGGCAGCATGTCGATATGAAGAAGTTTAAGGGCCATTACAAATTCTGTATACACAATGAAAAGTAAGCTATTAAAAGAAAGTACAACAAACACAGAAGGCTCATTTACTCACACTCATTTGCAAGTTCTGCTGGTATCTTTCCTGCATGAAGCTACCGACTAATTGACTAAGAAATCGAGCGCAGTGGAAATGCAGTTCATTTAACCAACGGCTCAGTCTCAATACAAAAATTTATTCAAACGAGAAGATCAATACTCATGATGTGATTCAAGTCATTAAGAAGGCAAACTGGGTGGCAAAAAGAAGCAAGCTCGGTGGGACTAACCACATTAGCACTATGTACTGCTCACATACTGCACGTTACTACATGAACCTTCAACAGGACACGAATGGGTTACCACGTGCCTAGCGTGCAGCAGGCATTCAAGCTAAGCACACAGCCTCAATCCACTGTGTCTGTGCTTAGAGAGGACATTGGAAACCATTAAACTGCCCTGGGCTCAGGGCAGCGCTTGTGGTGTGACAGAATTGTGCCACATGGTGCTCATTCAAAAGATTTCCTCTGCGGGGTCCCCGACCCCTTGCGACAGAATGGTCAAAACTGACATATACACTTTAACATGCTAGGCAACACACAAGATGTGGGCAACTACAGCAAGCCTGACTGTGAATATAACCGTTGCATATAAGTTGATTTTTATTTATTATTTTTTTTTAAAAACAAAAACACCCATTAAAAATTGAAGGGGGGGAGGCACTGACCTATACGCATAGCAGACCTATTTGCAGAGGGTTTCCAGGGGCTCGGAAAGAGGTTCTAATAAAGTTGTGGTATGCCTTGGATGTTAAAGCACGCCGTTTCACGAATATTGTTTAGCAAGAATTTTTTTAACCCTTTGAGGGTCGAATTATTTTGAAGGAAACTTTCCCAGGTGGTCAAATTACTTTATTGCGGATCTTGAATCTACAAAATGTATATAATCGAGAATAAATAGTAAAAAAAAAAATTAGGAACAGTACTTTGGTGACAGCATCACTCACAACTGGAAAATGTTCAATAGAATAGAATAGCAACGGTGATAAGCAAGCTAAGAGCAGCACCAATAAAGATAGAAATCAACTTTCACCGCCTCTGCAAAACAGTGCCCACAAAGAGAAAACACGTTTCGCGCGACTCCGTTGCGATCCCGCGGCGGAATCGAAACCGCGTAGGCGCGTTGCCGCAGAGGGCGAGAATACCTCGCGAGCAACGGTGATAAGCAAGCTAAGAGCAGCGCCAATAAAGATAGAAATCAACTTCGGCAGCCCCTGCAAGATAGTGCTGACAAAAAGAAAACTCAAATTTCGCGCGACTCCGTTGCGATCACGCGGCGAAACCAAAACTACAGAAGGGGTGTTGCCGCAGTCTGTGCCGCCGCGCTAAAGCTAGACATAAGTTCTGCTTATCTCCGTAAGAAGGCAGCACAAAATTCAAACACTTCTTGTAAGTCCTAAGAGGTGGCAGCACCCCCCAGTGAGCACGCATTGTTCTTTTGGCGCAAAATTTCAAACGCAAGATCGAAACCGTACCCGTACGGCAAAGACCTTGTGGGACAGAAAACCGCCGCCGTACATATACGGCAAAAACCTTCAAAGGGTTAATGCGCTTTGTCGAAGCTGAGTTATCTGTAGTCAAATTTTTAATTTCAGCGTCTTCGCGCCTTTCCCTCTCCTCTCGTCACTTTTTTGCACGCTGGAAGGTTGATGCTCCTCTGGTGGCCCCACCCCCGAGGGCGGAGCTTCCTGACCTGCTGGAGCTACGCGGCTGATTGGCCACGGCCACGGTAGCTGCCTGAAGAATCTAACCAATAGCCACCTATCAACTTGCATACGCAGGTGCGGGCGACTGAGGAGGTTGCGAGCATAAAAAAGTCACCGGGGAGGGCTAGCCAACTTTCGCACGTGATGGTGGGTTCTCTTCTGCGTGTAGAGATGTATTATTTGGCTCAGGTTTTCATGACAACGCAATGTAGCGATTGAGCGAGTTGATGTGCTCTGCTCGGACGTTGTTCCAGAGGCCCTTTCAGGGGTGATGCTGGTATTAAAAATCATTTTTATTACTAGACATATCGTAATGAAATTGGGAGTGTATAGGTAGTATTTCTTCCACCCGTTTTTCCGAAATATTAGTTTCAGTATAGCACAATTAGTTCCCATATTGCTGCGAATGTTTGTAGTGTTTGTTCATTCTTCAAAGCTGCCGGCACGGTGCTTTATCGTTTTGTTTGTGATGCAACACGCGCCTAGATTTATCTCGATAGATCGCACCCAGGCGGAGCCAATTCTATGTTGTTCCAGAACGTTCTCGTAACTTTCCAAGCTTTATCTCGAACATTGGCTATCAGCTTTAAAAAGAGCACGGCTGAGAACGGCGAGGATTCTGTTCGACGGCCGCCGAGCTTGCTTGCTGCTACGCCGCCGCCGAGTGATTCAGTTCTTTGCAGGCGCAAGTCATCCCAAAAGAAGAGTTTCGTTTCGAAGACATTCTCGCTGTTTTCCTGTTCGCCGGACTGCAGTCACCACTACGTGACAATATTATGGAAGAAATAAGCCTAATTAGGTAATTTATTACAGGTTGTTAAGATATTCTCCCAATATTGAAATGCAGCTGCAGCTAAAGACCTGCCATACAGGGCTGTGCTATTTATACTGACACTGAGGTGAATCATTTTATAAAAATGCTCAGTTATGTCGAAGTACCATATTATGAAGTGTAATTAGTTGACAATATTGTTCATGAAATTTGTTATGTTCGACTCACCAATAAAAACAGCACGGCTCCATAGATCAGTTCTTTCTGAATCCAACAATATAAGATTTGAAATTGCACCATAAAAACATAACGAAAACTTCCATAAGGATAGTCATGTTATTGAGAAAAAAAAAACGCAAACAAACAGAAAGCTGAGAAAACTGCACCTGAAGCGCACATGCCATCTAATCAAAGATCGTTGTTTCAGAACAGAGATTATTTTCTGTGATTGTTACGCGTTTTCAAGACATACCTGAGAGCATCCTTTTAGCAACGTAGCAAACAATTTTGAAGTTCCAAAATTCTGAAGTACTGAACTAAATGCCAATCTGTTAGCTGTGTTAAGACCAAACCAGAGCTTTAATCAGCACGGGGACATCACTCGGGAGTTCCGGCTAACCGCATTCTCCAGAGTACTCGCCACTGCTATGACAATATGATGCCAACGACAGGTGTGTTGGGCAGCAGAGTCGAGAACTTGCTTGTGCCTACCCACTCAGTATTATCGCATGAAAACTTACGTTCCCTTTGGGGCGAGCATTTCACAACGGAGCTTTGACGCTTCACATACCCACGAGGTGTGAAGCATTCCCAGCATTGCAACAGCAAAGTTGTGTAAAGCATTTATTAAACCTGAGATTGATAGTCACTGCACAAACAAGCTGATTAAGGCAAGCATGTGTAATACTACTGGTACCCGTTACCACAAGTGGGCCACACTGCTTTTGCAAAAACACGAGACAATTCCAGCGACATTCCAAAGTGCAGAGTGCGTACCCACCATCTGTGTTAGAAACTCCACGGGAAAGCCACCGACCGTGGATGTTTCATCGACGGATGAGAGGCCAGTCCGCAATGGAGAGGCACCAAGGAGTGGATCGTTGTCCTGGAACGAGACAAAAGCGTGCTTATTCTCTGCATGCAGCCATCGGCACTGGCATAATGAGTGCCAAGCATGAATCTTGTACCAGCACGACAGATGGCACAGCAACAGTACATTTATTTGCTTAGTTCTATATACATTGCACCCACGCATGAGGCTGTCGCAGGAGGCAATAAGAAATGCTTAAACCAATGGCAACAGTCAGCAGTATATGAGATAGTACGAAAGCACAAGGAAATGTACAGCAAAAACATGTCTGTTACAAATCACACAATTCAAAATATTCTTTCAAAGGCAGTACAGGTAGTGCAAAAAAAAATGAGTTCAAAATTTCTATGGTGTGCAGAAAAAAAAAACTACTTCAAAAAACAAGTCAGTGTGAGGACTGAAAGGTGAAATGTTTAGTTCGTGATAGCTTCTTAGTGATGAAGGTTTAGCAGATTCTGAATAGGGGCCAAGTGGCTCAAATCGTACAGAGTTTAATGAGTGCAAGAGCTTTAAACGTTCAACGCAATGACGTAAGGAATGGGGAGTGAGCCCCAGATCAGAAAGATGATGAGGAGATGAAAAAAATCTGTCACATCGGTGAAATATAAAACGGACAGCCTTTTTTTCAACACATTCCAATTTGTTTACATTCACAAGTTTATGCAGATTGTAGGATAGACAGATCAGGGCATTTAGTGGAGCAACACGCAAAGTGCGGCGCAAGTATCCGAGTCTTTTGGAGAGCTTTGTTAAGAATTAGATGTGTTCAGACCATGACATACTGCATTTTCACACATACTACCTGCCCCTCCATATAACCCACACCCTTAATTTTGAACCCCCATGATAGAAAAAAAATATCCCCTCGTACAACCGGCACACTTACTTCAAGGAATAGACACCTTTATAACATCGGAGACAGCGATGATGCTACTGCTGTTGACACAAGTTCCTTTAACGAAGCTCGCTGAAAAGCTCCATTCACAAAATTTACTTATCGCTATCACTGCCCCTTTTTGAGGCTTCAATGCTGCCGCTAAAGATATCTTCCGATTTATCCAGGTTGTTGCTAACTGGGCACTACCTGAAGCTTTTGCGCACCATGGTGGCTGGGATCGCTTTCCACACATCGATGATCCATTGGCAAAAGAGTGCTATGTCTGAGTTGGCAGCGCGATTTTTTTTACGGTTCAAGACACCCACAGTGAGCTCAACCACCACGCTTGTGAGCTGCGAAGAAAAACCCCACTTCTCAACGACCTTGGCCCATTGAGGTGAAGTGTGCGGCTGCTTCTGTGAGAGAGGCTTCCCACGGAATAGATTCTTTTGTCTCACATCGCAGAACTTCAAAACAGACCACCGCAGAAAATTAGGGAGGGGATAAAGCATGAGACACACCATAGGGCTTGGATATTGATGATAGCTTTCTATTTGTAGAATATAAAAAAACGAAAAAAGAACAACACCCCAAAATTAATCTCACCAGCTGTGTTCCATGGGCGTACAGTGGCCTGGGCGGACTCAGGTAGTACACTTGCCTGGGTCGCTGTCTTTGCAGAAACGACGACTTGGGCATCGTTTCAGGGGGGTCTAAGCTCTGCAAGAAGCGACAAGACAGCAACGAGTTGGCAGACCTTGAGAAGACCTAGCATGTTTGCACCCCCCCAAAAAAGTGTGGCTGCTGTTTATATGCTCTACTCAATGCATCTTTCTTCATCAGGCATCAACAACTATCCCGAGAAATAGAATTCTCACTGAGAGTCTAGTAAGCACACTTAACTGCACAAGTGAGATGATGGTTTACAGCACTTTTCACTTTATCAGAACCACTTTACCAACACCAGCATGAAAAGAAGGGTGAAACAAGCACACACCAGGACTTCGTAGTCAGGAACCGAGTGTGTCCCAAGGCCTGACCGGTCAAACTTGGTGCGATACGTTGCAGTCTGTGTGTCGACAGCGTCGATAGACCCTTCGAAAAGACCATCTTGCGGCTTCCTTAAACGGGCTGAAGAAAAAGGGGGGGGGGGGGGGGGGGGGGGGAATGAAAACATAACTGTGAATGAAGCAGATCACTTTTCCAGCCTGTTTTTACTAAGTAAACCTCAAAGGAATGCACCTACAAAGCCCAAACAACAGATGCTTACGCAACATTAGTTAAAAACAATGGATTAAACAATAAGCATGCAAACACAGGATTCTTAGAGTAATTATCATGAATACTAAGCTACTGAGAAGGTCTGCACATATAAATTCATTCAAATACAAGTCCATCTGTAACTTTAAAAAGGCTACGCAGTACAAATAAATTGTTTTCATTTTTTGTTTGCATGATCCTCAAACATTGATCCTACACCTCAAACATTGAGCATGAGTACCAGAATTTTTTTTTTTACAACTTTGCGGAAAATTAGCCAAACCTTCCCATGGTGTTATGTTTAAACTAAGTTTGACTGAAAGGGAGTCTACTGCATTCATATACCGTAGTTACTCAAATCTAGGCCAGGCTTAATTCTAAGCCTACACCTGAAAGTGAAGGCCAAATAATAATAATAATATAATAATAATAAAAAACAAGCATAACTTTTTGCTTGAAGGCAGCACTTTAATGACACCGCGTGCTTGGTGCCATGACGTCGGTGAAAAACCATGTGTGAAAAACTTGAATTGCCGCATAATGTGCCCGCGCCGCCACATGAAAAGAAAACGATGCAAAAAAGGCAGCCAATGCTTGTGTATGCTTTTATCGGCATCGGCTACGGATAGCAGCGGCTACAGTGCAGTCTTCAGTTGGCGTTTCGTGGGGCACCACCTCAGTGCTACTTTCTTTTTTTTTATGTGTTGTCATATTTTACGAATACAATGACATAATCCTTGAATCTAAGCTGACCCTTATAAGAGTTTCATATCTTGCCTTTTTAAAAAAAAACTGCTGGCCTAGATTCAAATAAATACGGTACTAAGTATTCTGAAGTTCTCATATAAAGTTTTACACAACTTTTAAACTTACACTTTTGAGTTTACACAGCATAGCATTGCCAGCTATGTAGAGCATCAGAATACAGCTAACTAATATGCTGGTCAACTAAAAATGAGTAGTTAAATTTTAAACTATTACACGGTTAGCCTCCTCATTTATTCAGAGGCATGTAGTTCACCGTAATATCCATATCACTTTTAGAATTTCGAAAACGCAGTTACCCTCAACACTTGTGGCCCAACAAATATTGCCTACACTACACCAAAATACTTGTGCTTTCGAACAGCTTGCAGGCAAAGCAACCCCTCCAGTGCATGTAAAGCAGCCAAACGAAACTTCGCAACACATCCGGTCTGCTGACAGCAATGGCGAAAATAGCACAGATCTCTTCGTCGTTGTTCACGAATGCTTTGCCCCCTTGCACTAGTGAGTTGCGGGGAAGTCACCACAGTGACTGACTATCACAGTGTTCATGCTCTTCATTCTTCAGACCCAGCCCGCTCATATGCAAGCGCTTTGCCTCTTGCTCTTGGGCATTGTGAAGAAGATGGTGCGTTTCTACTCTTCATGTCTCGTCTCCCCAAAAACAAGCAGCTAAATTTTTTTTTATTTGAATGCTCTACTGATCTACACCGACACACCACAGAGGGGCTACTATGACGGGTACTGCTGCTGCAGTTCAGCTTTTCATGTTGTGTCCACCCAGGTTCGGCCCACTTATATGTTGGCACATGAGTGGTTGGTCGCTAAATGTATTATACAACCAGAATTTGGCAAAGTACCGAATGAAGCAGCTGGGAAATCGTGTTATCCAGGAACATATTAAACACAAAAAAAAAATCAGTGTATTCTATGGAACAGTTTTATCGCCTGCAACTCTTTGAGTGTATGAACTGAGAAATCATGCTTACCAGAAACATATCAACGAGATTAGTATCTCTCGAGGGTTACGACCTCACACCCTTACAGCCATTATTTTTCCTCATTAGCCCTTTCAGGAGCCATTTCTTGTTTTGATCAAAAACAATTTTTTTTTCATCTAAACAATATATTCAGGCCTCAAGAGAAAGAATTTGTTAGTTTTCCAGCACGAAGGACCAGCGGGTATGTTTTCCAAGGATGTGCAACATTCTATGCCAAGTTGTTGTGTTTTACGGCACACAGGCAACTTAGGCCATCATGCGCCAAGCACAAGGTATGTATATGAATAATTTCTGCGCCGAATTGTAGAGAGATGCGAAAAATCATCGGTGGTGTAGAGGGCCTAAGACGTTGGTACTACCTAGTGCTCACATAGAAGAGAAATTGTTTAGATGGCTACTAGTAAAAGCTTAAAAGAGGGCTGGGTAACCTCAGCAGCTATCCTTGGCTGCGCAAGGATGTCGAGGCTCCCAACGACCCAAATCAAGAGCTCAGCCTTCTTCTCAAGAATGAGAAAGTGGCTGAGGTCGACCAAAATATGAGCAAAGCGGCTGGTCAGAATTTAGAGATTTTCAAGAAATCCTGCTTCGCTTAAAAAGCTAAAAACGCAAGACATGTCAACGATTGCATTATCCCCTAAAAGCAGTGTTGGATGGAATGGAATATGTTCGTTATAAAATTGAATGAAGTACTTCTTAGTTTTTCCAAGTTTCACACAAGAGAATAAGATGTGGTGAATCGTTAATTCATCTACACATTCTTCGTAAACAGGTTTGCCTTGTTTTGTTAGTAGGAAATTGTGTGAGGTGCGTGTACCCTATACAAAGATGACAGATTATCACTTCTTTGAAACATTCCTGGTGGGTGCGGGACTTCTACTCACCTAAAGCTACTAAGTGTAGTTCGTTATTTACCTCCTTGTTCCAAGATGACTGCCATTTTTCTCTTAATTTATGCTGTATTAAGGGGGGACCCTGGTCTTTGAAAAAAAAATTTTATTAATGAAGTCACAGTTATGAAATTTCCAGGCCACATGTAGTTTTGTGCGCTGATTCTGGATATGTCATTTAATTTCATGTAAAACAATTCCTTGAGCACTTGTGCAATTTTTATGCAAGTATATTGGGAAAAGTTTTGCAGAAAATTTGCTGCAGGAAACTCGCTGAAATGCATGCCATTGGGTTCTCTTGACACCAAGGAATGCAATAAGGGTAAAATTATCATCCTGGCTATCATAGAACTTGAGTTATAGAGTTTTGAAGTTGTCGCTTCAGAAATGAGAAGAAAAGTGTGTATTCTTGTTTGTGAAGTGGCAGCTTCAGTACCCTGTAACTCAAGTTCTATGATAGCCAGGATGATAATTTTACCCTTATTGCATTCCTTGGTGTCAAGAGAGCCCAATGGCATGCATTTCAGCGAGTTTCCTGCAGCAAATTTTCTTATATGCTCTCTCCAAAAGACTTGCATAAAAATTGCACAAGTGCTCAAGGAATTGTTTTACACAAAATTAAATGGCATATCTAAAATCAGCACACAAAAATACATGTGGCCTGAAAATTTCATTACTGTATCTAGATTAATAAAAAATTTTTTCAAGACCAGGGTCCCCCCTTAAGTTCGCGCAATCCTTAAAGGGCATATTTACTTTCTTTATTTCCTTGCCATGAGCTTGAGCAGCGCATAAATCTGCTCTCTCGTTGCCTCTTATTCCGACATTACTCAGGACCCAACAGAGTTTTATGTTTTGTCCTTGAGCTGTGGCTATTAATATGTTGTGTATGATGTCACCAAGTATAGGAGTGGTTGCATTTATAGAATTAAGAGCTGTAAGTACGCTTATGGAGTCTGTATAAATGATACTGTTCATAAGGTTCTCGTTTACTATTTTTTCTACAGCTACACAAATGGCATAACATTAGAGAGTTTTAGTATAGCGTCACCCTATCGCTTTGGGTCATAGGGGAATAGCGGGACGCTACTGCGCATGCGCAGAACGCTAACGCCCCTTGGGTGAGCGGGCGACGCTAACGCTAAATCGGCGAAATAGCGTGCGCCCCTAAGCCGCTTTACGTTGGGACAACATGGCGGCGCCCGCCGAAGCGGACCCTCTCGTTTCATCACCGATTCGTCGTTGCCGCTGCTCTGTGGCTCACGCTCACATCAAACTAAAGGCGCACGAGGCTTTCGCTTTGGCTGAAGTTGCCTGAACAACAAAATTTTAGCGATAAAACACGCCTAATTTTCAGATTGCTTCCGTGTTTACAGAGCTGCTAGGCTTAGCGAGTACTCGTCGACTGACGTCAGAAGGCGCGGGAGGTTTGAACTACTGATCTCCACAAACAGGTTTGCAATTTTTTACCAGACCTTCACGCGCGTGCGACCTGTATATATTTATATTTATCATGTATATATGTAAATATATTTATTTTCAGTGTACTCCTCCCCCTGTCCTTTCTACTATCCCCTCCCCTCTTTCTTTTCACTTCTACACACTGCCTGCTATCCTTTATTTCCGCTGCCCCAGCTCAGGTGCTTTCAGCAGCGATAGCAGATGCAGGGCTAGAAAAAATTCTACCTTCCATATTCAATGCAAAATATTAAAAATAACCATTACTATTACTACTCTTCCTGTGTGAATAGCCTTCGCCCGGATTGAACATGTCCGCATAATAAAAAAAATTTGCATCATTTTTCGCTTTTCCTAATTAGTAATTGGTAACTGAAACAGTTTGCGCGTCATTTTATTTACACAGTAAAAAAAGTGCAGCATATATATAAACTTATTTGTTCTGAAAGCTTCTCTTTCCCGCCGTCATGGCGCTGCCTTCAAGCAACGCAAAGCGACCATCCGCGACCCTATTCTATAGACAGAAAACGTGAACCCGTTCCCCTAACGCTAAGCGCATGCGGATAGGGTCACCCTATTCGCCACGACGCTATTCTAAAACTCTCTATTAAGCAGCGAAAATGCATACGCACTGTGAAAGTCTTGCTGTTTCTTTCTAATTCCTTCGTACTACCACACTTCCTACGTAAACATCAGTTTTTGAACCGTCAGTATAAAATTTCGTAGACCTACCATATTTTTCTTGGGAGTGCAAGGAATTCTTGTATGACATGTTGTTGCGGAGTTTGTTTTTTACTGAACTCTGTCAGAATGAAGTCGGAAACTTCAGGAAAATTGTACCATGGAGGTAGCGGATCCCGTCTTTGGACAATGTCAGGCAATGTGTCCTGTATATTGAGGTTCTGGCATATCTCTTTGAAACGCAAGACCAGTGGCCGGGTTGCATGAGGTTTGTTGGTGAATATTATTCTAGAAGGACATTAAGTTACAACTGGATAGCAGATGTTTTTTGGTAGAGATCTTACTTTAAAGACATATGCACACGTTAAAGCAGTTCTTCTGATTTCTAGTGAGGGTTCATTTGTTTCTGCATAGAGGCTTGCTATGGGAGATGTCCTGTATGCGTCACATGAGAGGCGTAGGCGTGAGTTGTGTACTGGGTCTAATTTTTTAAGGTATGATGGTCTTGCTGAACCGTACACAATGCACCCATAAAATAATGAGGAGCGTACCAAAGAGCGATAGATGTGCAACAGACATGTTCTATCACAGCCCCAATGCTTCCTTCAGAGCACCTTGAGTATGGTTAGAGATTGGGAGGCTTTCTTTTTCAGTGTGTTAATGTGCGGCAGGAATATGAGTCTTTTATCAAATGTTACGCCTAAAAATTTATGTTCTTGCTTTATTGGTATCATTGTTTCATTTAAGTGTAGGATGGGGTCATTCTGCAAGCCTCTTCTGAGTGAGAAAAGGACTGCTAACTGTTTTTTGTGGGGAGAACTTAAACCCGTTTCTGTCTGCCCAAGTTGCTATTCTGTTTAATGTGAGTTGTATCTGTCTCTCACAGGTTGTTAAGCTGAATGAAATGCATGCAGATTAAGGTCGTCAACATATACCGAGTACATCACGGTTGTAGGAATTATTTTTGCTACAGAATTCATTTTTGCGACAAAAAGCGTAACACTTAAAATACACCCCTGCGGTACCCCATTCTCCTAAACGAATTTTTTAGAAAGTGCTGAACCCAGACGTACTTGAAATGAACGGTTAGACAGGAAATCTCTCAAGCAGTTAAGCATCTTTCCACGGATACCGAGACCTAACAGGTCGCGGAGAATTCCAAACCTCGACGTAGTGTCGTAAGCCTTTTACATGTCAAAGAAGACTGCCAGACAGTGTTGTTTGTGTATGAATGCTTCGAGTACTGTATTTTCAAGACGGGCGAGATGGTCAGCTGTTGAACATCCTTTTTTAAAGCCACATTGATGGACGTCAGAAAGTTCACGGGATTCGAGAATGAACATTAACCTAATATTCAATACACTTTAGAAAGATTTGGCGAGGCAATTTGTGAGGGCTATG
Organism: Amblyomma mixtum; assembly: GCF_055824585.1. Classification (NCBI taxonomy): domain Eukaryota; kingdom Metazoa; phylum Arthropoda; class Arachnida; order Ixodida; family Ixodidae; genus Amblyomma; species Amblyomma mixtum. The sequence continues at coordinate 250,181,619 of NC_143012.1, forward strand.
GTCTGTAGCTACCAGCAGAGGTTGGGGGCTTTCCGGGTTTGAGGAATGGCACAACTGCTTCTTTCCAAGCGTCTGGTATTTTTCCCAGTTTCCATATTTTGTTGAAGAATTGTAAAAGTGCTACTACTGAAGCTTTGAAGAAGTGTGACAGCATCTCGTAATGTCTTGCATCAGGGCCGGGTGCTGTCTTTTTACCGGCCGAAAGTACTGTATGGATTTCTTTGAGTGTAATTATTATATGGCTCATTCGAAGTGCCACTAGTAGGAAGTCTTTGTTTTTCAGCCGTGTTTCCGTACTTTATAAATGACTGTGTGTAATGCGCTGAACTAGAAATTGTAGAAAAATGTTCCGCTAGGACGTCTGCCTGTTCTTCAGTACTTGTTTGTGTACCTGGGGCCGTGAGAAAAGGTATTGTGAAGGGGGAATAGCTGGCATTTATTTTGTGCACTTGCTCCCACATTTTCTTTGATATGATTGAACTGTTTATAGACGATACGTAGTTTTTCCATGATGTTTTTTCAGCGTTTCTAAGGATATGCCTCGCTTTGGTTCTTGCCTTTTTGAAATTTACAAGGTTTTTGTATGTTGGGTATCTACGGAAAATTCCCCATGCTTTATTTTGTTTCCTTTTTGCTGTTTTATATTCTTCCGAGTACCAAGTCTTATGATTTTGTTTCACTGCGCCCGAGGACTGAGGAATAGATAACTGCGCTGCAGTAATTATACAGGTTGTGAATTTACTGTTGAGTTCGTTATTGAGTTTTTCTAGACTGGCATTTTTACGGAACAGTGCCCAGTCAACCAAGTGTAACTTCCAACGGCGAGGTTTGCTCGGGATGATTGACGGTGAGGATGACAGGCTAATAATTATTGGTATATGATCACTTCCGCGTGGGGGTTATCCAGAACATCCCATTTAAAATTGGTAAAAACAGATGGGGTACTAAATGATAAATCTAAACAGCTCGTTTTTCCTGTGCTTGGGGAGCAGTACGTGTGTTTTCCTGAATTCAGTAAGCAGACATCACTGCATAGAATAAAATCTAAAATCCGGCCCCTTGTGTTAGTTTGCTCACTTCCCCAGAGAGAAGGAGTGGGCATTAAAATCCCCTACTAACAGATATGGCTCTGGCAGCTGTTCTAGAAGTGTTTATAAGTCGTTAAGAGTAACTGTTAAGTGTGGCTGTAGATATATGGTACATATTGTGATAGTTTTAAAATGGATAACAGTGACTGCAACAGCTTCATATTTTTTAATTTGATTTCATGGGTTGCAACATTGGACTGGATGATAATTGCAACACCTCCAAAGAGCCTACTTGCTTGCTCTCGGTCACACCGAAAGACTTGATATTTCTTAAAAAATTTTGTATGCTTTGAACTTAGGTTAGTTTTCTGTAGGCATAAAGCCACAGGAGAAAGAGAGTTTAAAAGATCCGTCAGGTCAGTGTAGTCTTTTAAAAGACCCCGACAGTTCCAACTAATTAGGGACACCATGTTGAAAAGTTTTGGGGGTGCAGTTAAAAAACTGGCAGTGGCTTAGTTCTGGTTAAGCCTGGATATACAAGCGAAAAGCTGCAGTTACGCTTGGTTTGACGTCATGGCTGTCGCAGTTCGCGCACAATGCACTGGGAGCACCACGATAGCGGTGTAGATTTTGAGCCAACTCCCTCGCTACCGCTTCTGGGTCTTCTTTTCTTCCTTCCACGGCGAATGTCTGCGCCTCTTCTATGGCCACCGCCGCTCACTCGTGCGTTCTCGCAACGCCTTGTGAAAGAACCTTCTCTTGGGACGGCGGCGGAGACTGCGCAGCAGCGGCAAGGGGTAAACCGGTGGCAAGGAGAAGTGGTGATGGAGCGCGCGCAGCGGCGCACGGCCTCTTTTAAGGCCGCTGCCGCCGCTCACGCGTTATTGCAGCGCCTTGGAAAGAACCTTCTCCTCTTGGGACGGCGGCGGAGACCGCGCGGCAGCGGTGAAGGGAAAACCGGTGGCGAGGATGAGAAGGGCGCGCCGCGGCGGCTCCCTGGGGTGGCTCACGTGAAGCACGGTGTTGACGAGCGTAGTGAAGCTTTTCGCTTCAAAACCTATGTTCCCGGTTCTGAGGGTCCTGCTACAGGGGTTCCGTCTTTTCGTCTTTGCTCAAGAGAGCTGTGCCACCGCTGCAGCGGGGGCGAGTTTTGTGTTGTGTCCATTGCCTCACTAGGGGCTCTGGATGGCCGCGGGGAACCCGCGGGTGTCTGGTTCAGAAGCCTTTCCTGACTGGGGGACGCCTTGCGGGCGACCGGCTGAAATGCCAGCAGGCCCTTTTTCTGGGGGGAGGGCAGCCTTCGCTGCATCTGCCGAGGGCGGCGATGGCCGAGGCTTTGCCTGGGCAGTGGCCGGAGCCGGGCGTGGTGCTCCGCCCCTGCATACCACATCCGCGACGCTTGTCTTTGCAGTGAATGCAAATGGATTGGCAAGTGCTAACTTTTTCCAGGCTTCTCTGAAAGTTATGTTTTCTTTTGTTTTCAGTGTTATAAGTTCTTTTTCGTTTTTTCATTTTGAACAAGATCTGGAGTATGCAGGATGGTCTCTTTCGCAGTTGGCACGGAGGAATGTTTCTGCTTCGCAGTTCTCAGTTGCGTGCTCCTTCGAGGCACATTTCACGCAGGTTTTGTGACCGCGGCAGCTGTTTGATCCATGGCCACATCTTTGACAGTTGAAGCATATGCCGGGGTTGGGTATATATGGACGGACTTTAATTTTCAGGTAACCTACATCTATTGTTTCGGGTAAAGTGCTTGCATAGAATGTGAGGATCAGGTGCTTAGTAAGGATTTCTTTGTCATCTTTGCGAATAGTTATTCGCTGGACATTTACCACATTTTGGTCAACGAGACCATCCAACATTTCCTTTTCAGTGATGTGGAGGAAGTCAGGGTCAGAAATGACACCTCGAACAGTGTTCATCGATCTATGGGCACAGATAGTGACTGGGACATCCCCAATAGATTGAATGTTTGAGAGCTTTGCTTGCTGTGATTCGTTATCCACTTAGAGTAGCAGGTCTTCACTACCTGTTTTGCTCACTTTGTACCTTAAGCATAGGGCCTCAGTCAGACATTTTTGTACTTGGAAAGGAGACAAGATTCGGGCTGGGTTTTCTTCAATTTCAGGGTATATTACATGATATTTAGCGAAGGTGTTTTTGGCTTTTTGCAGGAAATCTGCAGTAGCTTCAGTCCGCCTCCTTTTGTCGGGGCAACCAATTTTTGTAGAATTGGAAGCCATGAAATGGCTATGTTGTTTGGCAACGGTGCCAACCACCCACCATGGAGCCCAACAAGGGGATGAGACAGGAGCTTAGAAGAAGCCCTGCCCACGCCACCTGTACACCCCCACTATAACTTAATATGGCATAACACGGGGTTGTCAACCACACAAGGTTAACCCTTGCAGCCAGGAAAAGGAAAAAGCCAAGAAGAGAGGAGAGGACAGGAAAGTTTGGGAAAGGAGATAGGAAAGTGAAAGATGGAGGGGAGGATAGGAAAAGGCGACTGCCGACTTCCCCCGGTCGGGTCAGGCCGGAGGTGCCGTCGGCAGGAAGCTGGGGCCAAAGTGGTGTGTTGCCTCCGCCGAGGGGCCTTACAGGCCCAACCGCTCTGCATCGGCTCAACCATCAGGATCCCCTTTTCCCCGGACACGGCGATGCCACGCACGGCTAAGCGCGGATGCTCGGGTCCGTGGTGACACACTGTTCACCATCATCCCCATGCGGGGATGTCCCTGCGGATGCTCGGGTTAACCCCGTGGTGTCGCCACTCACCAATGTCTGCATGCTGCAGACGCCCCGCTGCAGGGCATTCTATGCCAAGTGTCAGACTGCTTAGCAACACTGATAAGTCTGCATATGTCAAGTAGGCACTTGATGGGCCACCTTGGAATCAATTTGTGTTTTGAAGATGCACATGACACTTGAAACTGAGTAAAAAAAATTTATATTATCAATCGTGGCAACGTCTGTCCACAAAAATTGTGGACGACTGTTCTGCGAAAATTTGTTTACTGCGTTTGCTATGTGGCATGAAAAACAGACTTATTTGCGCCAAGAATGATGCTAAATTCGACTGAGAGAATGAAATTGCTGCTGCGTGCAGCAGACTCAAAGAAATAGCTAACAGTCTGCTATGCACACAATTGTGTACAAAGTGCCCTAGAAGGGTTAACCTCGACACTTTCAATATAAGAGCAACTTGTGTGGCTGAAACCATGTGCAGTGGGTTCAATGTTCCGAAGAGACACAGAGGCTACGAGGAATGCCGTAGTGGAGGGCTCTGGATTATTGCAGACCACCTCTAACGTGTGCTGACATTGCACAGCACGGGGACATTTTTATATTTCGTTGCAAATACGGCCACCACGGCCGGGATTGGACTCACGACCCGGATAGATCGCCAGCCGAATGCCAAAGCCACTAAGCCACTGTGACGGGGCACAATGCAATGAGTCTTGCATACCGGTGACCTTGGTGCCAATGACCAATGGCAGCGGAATGTCATCGGGCAAGCTGGCATAGTGCTCCATGGACACCGTTCTCCGCTGCTGCACCTGGCGGATGTTGTTCCGCCGTTCATGGAGGGCGCGGATCTCCTCTTCGAAGAAAGCTGGTGAGCACCTGTGCAGACAGAGAGTCACTGAGTTTTTGTGAGGGATGCACTCCCCGGCACGGGAGACAAGTCTCCTCCATGGCGTGAAAAGATTGAAGCTGCACATCACCATCAAGAAACAGTATCAAGAAACTACACCATTTGTTAGCTGTTTCCCTGCCGTACCCACTAAGGATCGTTAGTCCGTTAATGATGACTTCGTGCACCAATTTTGGAACCTCCCGTGCTGCTTACGGGCACGCTTGCGCGTCTGGCTTGTAGTCAGAGCAGTGAAGTTTCATTTTCTACGTAGTTTTCTCTTTTCTCGCGAGGTAACATTTTTTTTTTAACGCGCTGCGAAGACACGGTACCCTGATCTTTGCTTGCTAACGACGATTTCATTGCTAGACTTCGGAGCCTTCAGTGCTGCTTACGGGTATGCTGCATGATCTCAGTTAGGCAGTTCAGTTAGACAACTGAACTTTTGTTTTCGATGCTGTTTTGTTGTTTCCCTGCACGGCAGCATTTATTGAACGCGCTTTGAGGACGCGAATGCATTTAAGTTGCTTGGCAGCCTCCGCATGTGCGATGCGTGCTCCAAAAAGTCACAAATCTCGGGACTTTGCTTTGTCTGCGATTGATTTCATTGACAACCCAAGCGGCACCGAGTCTGAAGATACTGCCTTTTCCTCAGGATTCAGTTCTGCCATCGGCGACAACGAAAACCAGCTTGGAACATAGGCGGTCACGCTACGGTGCCCAACAATAGGGTTTTCAGTTATTGTTTTGTTTTTCAATATAATAGAACTTTCATTTTTTTCACAGCCAGTGACCAATAGAATACCAAACATTTTGCACATTTCGGAAAATTTTTAACTTTTTTCCTTTTTAGATACAGGCATGCCTTCGCAAGTTTTGTTCCAATTTTTTCCTAAAATCTTGTTTTTGGTAAATACAATTTTCTGTAGCCACATGCAATTCGTTATTCAAACCAATATGCCTAAATAGCATGTTTATTCATCTTTGTTTTCATGTATTGCATGAAATTTGAAATGCAATAGTTTTTACAGAAAAATGAAACTACTGAAACCTACAAAAAAAAAAAAAATCCTGTTATTTTCCCCCATGGTAGAGTAAAAGATAAGCAGCAGAGAAAGAAATGTTCACTGACGTGAACACCTAAAATGGCTTCAGCCCACACATTTGGCATGGAACTATAGCATGCACTTTTATAATGAACTTACCATGGCACACACACATCGATCTCACTTTCATAAGAGCGCTTCATAAACTTGGCTTCACACTTTAAAAAAACGCTCTGAGGGTATGCAATGTGTGCCAAAAAAAACTGCACCTCATTTACATTTACTGCCGCCGCGGTGGCTCAGTGGTTATGGTGCTCGGCTGCTGACCTGAAAGACGCGGGTTCGATCCCGGCCGCGGCGGTTGAATTTCTTTGGAGGAGAAATTCTAGAGGCCCGTGTACTGTGCGATGTCAGTGCACGTTAAAGAACCCCAGGTGGTCGAAATTTCCGGAGCCCTCCACTACGGCGTCTCTCATAGCCTGAGTCGCATTGGGACGTTAAACCCCATAAACCAAACCAAACCAAACCATTTACATTTACTGATACTGCAATCACATTTATGACAATAAATGGGACCCTGAAATGTGATTTTTTTCCTGGGAATTAGTCTTGCAAATATGTGCGAGAAACATGCATTCACTGCCTAAATTGCTCCTTGAAGAGTGTTTGAAATTAGATTATTGGATACCATTTTTTTGCAACGGATGGCTCAAAGCAATGGACTAGCCACACTTTCTGCAACAGGTGGCAGTCCCTCGACACTAGCTGGTGCTCCCATCACTTATCAGCATTGCATTTTAGTGCAGCATTGCATTTTAGTGCAGCACTGGAATCACGGAGTAAAAGCACAAATGGGAAGACTTAGCGACGAGGTGGAAGGAAACGCATACTTGTCCTGTCCAGAACTCTACATTGAGGCACTGTTATTTGGACTGATCCAAAGTAAACTACAACAGGAAACCAAGTTTTTCCTACAAGTCTACTGGTCCTTACCTTCGAGGCTTGCCCATAATACGACGGATCTTGCACCACTGGACTCTTGTCAGCTTCCTCGTCTTGAGCAAGGGAAAAGACTGCTTCAGGTAGCCACAGAACTCGTTGGCTCCCAGGAAGAGGGGCCTGGTCAGCGGAAGAGATTAAAAAAGAGTAAATCAGAAAGCATTTCTTCTCTCGTTCATCATGAGCAGTCAGATCTGCATGTTTGTAATAATTATAAAAGATGCAAGTAACAAACCTTCAATATGTGACAGGAATTGGCTCCCAGCTAAAAGAAATTTGACTAGACCAAAATGTCAGCAAACATGAACAGAAGCAAAAATACCGCATACCACAAAACCTGTCTTAGTTCTACAACGTAATCTCTAGTGTTTCATTGCACAAATAACTGTCAGCAGTGGTTACAAGGGCTGGAACCCTGTGGCCCTTTGTGCCCACAAAAAGGAAACACCCAAAAGTTGACATCCAAAGGAAAGCTACGCGTCACAAAACAACACGCCAGGTTTTAGTTAATACAAGATGAAGTAACCACTGGCAAAAACCTAAGCAGGTGTTTGGAGCCACATTAGACATTTTCCTTCCATACAATGAATAGCAGTGAAACAAAACGCAAATGCATGCAGCCCCACCGCCTCCTATCCTTTGCAGTGCTGATTTGTGACAGGATTTGAACCAATAAAATAACTACGTTGACATTTCATGCAAAGCCACCTCTAAAGGGGACAGGGTAAGCCCTATACTTCCCATTTACCTTAGGGCATGTTCCAGTACACTTGTCTCAGAAATCGACAGATCGTACCAATCTGTTTTTATCATTTTGTTCAGTGATTTGTGCTTTTTTGAGCTGAACTAAAGCTAATCAAGTCGAAAGCACTTTTTAAAAAAATTTTTCCCCTCCGGTATTGAATCATTTAGGGTCATTTTTTTGCCGCTGTTGCTTTATTTATAAAATAAAGAAACAATTGACTGCACATCTCTAAATTTGGGACAGTTTATACTCACATGATTGCGTAAAATAGAGAAGAAAAACTGTTCTGAGGCTAAAAACAGCGCAAACGGGGACAAAGCAGAGAGAGGGACACGACGCTGCTTCGCTTCGTCCCCGTTTGCGCTGTTTTTTAGCCTCAGATCATGCACCAACCAGCCCAAATTTCCACCCTTTTGAAGAAAAACTGGCTTCATCTTGTATCCTTTAGAAGGTAATGGTACCTTTGTAACAAAATACCTTGTTATGAGATCAAGTTTAAAGCAAAGATAATTTCACTACAAAGTTTTTCAGCAGTGTGGAAACATTTCCTGACCAGTTCAATCAATATGCTGCCATCCGACTAAGCTTTGTGTGTATCTGACGGACGTTCAGCTTCTCAGACTTGTTTTGTGGTGTAAGTGCTCAGCTCAGTCAGCAAAGCAAGCTCAATACTGGCCGCCTTCTCTCAGCCATGGATAGTGCTACGTCCTCGGGTTAGCCCACAGGCCTCTAAAACTTTGGCTCTTCCTATGCTGCCATTGCTGGGCATTGGAAAAGCATCCAACATTGGAAAAGCATCCAATGTCGACATCCTTGGTGCCTGCAGCTATACAGAGGCATTTTTTTGAAGCATGCTCCCAAATGGAGGGCTTTGGGTGTAACATGCAGGCTAAGAGCTCCAAGGTTGTTGCCAGACAAGTTCTTAATTCAACTAAACTAAGAGAAACTTTCAGTTTCAGTCACGGAATCACGTTGCAAAAGGCAGGGAAGATATTGCCTCCAAAAAAAGGGGGCGTGGTCGCTAGCTGCTAGCTTTTCAAAGCAATCATTTAGGAGGAGATATCTTATGCAGGAAGAAGTGTGATACTAGTAATGATGCAGTAAAGAGAATGTACTATCAGAACAGCAAAAAAAGAATTTTTTGTTTTATTTTTCGTTTGCCCTTTCCTCATTAAACAACACACTAGACACTAACCCACAGCAGCTTTTTTTATCACACGTGGGTGTTATGCCAGACTGAGATGGAAGGAGGGGGAAATGTTTAGCTTTCCCTTGAAATGCACACAGAACCAGGCTAAGTAGTTGCAACACTGCATAAAATGTAACGTTGACCTTCTCTTCTTGTTGACCTCTGACCTTCCACTACAGTGCACAGTAGAAAAACACTGTATGCACCCATCTCCACCCCTTGAGAGTGCACACATCAGGGTGGGCATGGGCCACGCCCACTTAGGCCACATGACTTCCCCAGTTCATATTGTTGAGAGCACTCATTTCCAGGATGACCTGGACACTGTTCTAGTTGGCCGGCCGGAGAAAATTGAGTTTTAGAATTTACGACACACTACAAACAGGTTGTATACCCCCCTCTGGGAAGTTCCTAACATGGCTTGCACTGCAAAACAAAAGGAACAGCAAACTCACTGATCGATGTTCGAGTAGAACCACTCGTAGCAGACCCATCTGTGTGCTTTGGGCAGCTTCAGGAGGTTCCGCAAACGTATACCAACTTTCTGGATCACTCGCTTGTCTGGCAACACAGCAGGAGGTAGCTTCAAGGAGTGCAACAAAAGCACAAGACTGCTTTACAAACAGCGATGGACTTGATTCTCAACTGTTCAGCATGCTGGTGCTAAACAAACAAGGAAATGTCGTGCCAGGTACAAATGAAGCACACTTCTGAGATGAATGCCCACCGACCTATGACCTTGCATAATTTAAGAAACACTCTTGAGAGCCAAGGGTTCGCATAGAATTCACAATGCAAAATTAAGGAATTTTCAAAGATTTTAAGCGCCTAAGCAAACTAAAGGAAAGCTCCAAGAAAATTTATTTGCAGACAATGCAACAGGCTCGTTTTATGGCAGGTTTCTAATTCTATCTCCGCCTTCTTCGGTGGCATAGGCGTTCAGCAGCTGCCAAGGTCACCGGCTGCATTTCGATGGTAGAACGCCTGTGTGCTGTGCAATATTAGTGCACATTAAAGAACCTCGGATGGCTGAAATTCAGCACGAGCCCTCCAATACGATGCCCGTCATTGCTCATGTGAAGCTTCGGGATGTTAAACCCATATACCATGCCATACCATACCGTAGTATTATTGTACCTCAGGCTGCCTACGGTTGGCCTTGACTAAAGGTATTATTCACCTTGGCATTCTCTGTGAAGTAATTTGCTGGCATGAGTGGGCATTTCTAAGCAGTTTCAGAGGTTTCAGCTCAACCTAAACTGGTCCTCTTTTCATAGTTGAATACATTCACGGCTGATTATATCCTCAGTGGCTCATTCCATCACATTGAGGCCAGCACCAAGGAAGAAAAATCTGGTTATGTGACCACTTCAAAACGTGCCCAGTTGGTCAATCAAATGCACTCAACAAACGCAATTGGACGTGTCGGCACTAGCATGGTAGAAAAATTAAGAGATTATTCATCCCTCTTCAGGGCACACAACTGACATAGCAGCCAAGCAGCTGGACCTTGCACTTCCCTCCTGGCATTTGAGCTCTCAGCTTTCACGCCTGCCAGCACGCCAGGCCGATTGCAAAATGGAAATGGCGATAAAATGAGACGCTTGGTCCCGAGTATGTAGCAAGGCAACGAGACCACACTGAAAAGGGCGTTGGCATTCTCCCATGTGTTAAGCTGTAAAGGTTAAGCTGTAAAGGTCACTGCATTGCATTTCTAAAACCAAGTGCCGGAAAACCAAGCTCCGACTAACCTCCTTCCACGCATGCTCTCATTGACCTCCCACCTTAAATAATGCACCATGCCTTGAGGGAAAAAGAACTTTAATTTCTTGTGCAACAGTGCAACAGCACAAGGCCAGAGGACGAGAAGGGACGATACACAGCGCTGACTAATAACAGAAGTTTATTCAGGAAGCCATGCTTATAAAGCTAAGCTCAGTGACAGGCTCTAATTTTGCATTATCATTCATTATGCAAGCATTGAGTTATCACTAATTATGCATTAATATTGCATCACCAAGCAAGCACAACCCTGGGAATGTGTAGCTTTCTGCTCTGAAAAATTGATGCCATTTCTGTTTCAAATACCTACTTCAATACATTAAAAACCAGAAAACCAGTTTATTCAAGTCTGGGGTTTATATCCACAGTGCAACATACACAGGTTTCACGTGATCTATAACATTATGTGCCATAATGCGAACACTCCAGCCATTTAAGCAATAAAAAGGGGCTGATAAGTGTGGGAGGTAGGAGCCCCAAGGCGGGGCCATTCAAACTTCAGTCGCACTTCATGCCAGCCTCCAGAGCAAAAACGCATGCTGAGAGTTACAGCACCTATAAAACACCGATTTAGCAATAAAGTAGAAACAAACAAGAGGGCGTACCGGTTCTTTTTTTATGCTGCGACTCCCTACGCGCTTGTCTGGCGTCCATTCTGGGTCGTCAGTTTTCTGCGACACCTTCGAGAGAGAAGCGGGAACAAATGTGAATAAGCGTCTTTTTTATCAAGCTCCAAATACCAAATGCAGCGCCGGAGAAAAAAAAAAGGGGGGTGCAAAGATAACGAAAACTCACCGGCGATGCAATGCGCGCCGATTTCCGTGCTGACGATCTCGATAACGTGTACGACGTGTCTTCGAAGTCATTGAATATCCTCCGATTTCTCTTCCTAATGCGTGGCGGCTGCGTAATGGGATGAAGAGAGATTAGGAAACGCGACACTTGGCGCACGTATGGTATGCCGCGCGCAAGCATGTTGTAATCGCCGAGGTTACTGCGGAATAAGGTCACACTAGAACGCGACTCACCCTAGTATGCACTCCCAGTTGCTTTTGCGTGTTGTTATTCAGAGCACCTGCAGAGAGGAAAGGATATTATGCGCTGTGAAACCTTGCAAACGAGTTGCAAAGCACAGCACACCTCCCAGCATATTCGCAATTGTTCCAAATGTCGCGCGCTTGCGAGGGACTACATGGCTAGGCTGCTTGTTTAGCGTCGTATACAAAACATTCGTCTACGTACCATCTTTCATACTCAGGAGCGCTGCTGCCGATTCACCTAAGGAAAGAGAAAGAAAACCGAATAAAAACCTCCTACAAAACCATTGAGAACCACATTTCTGCTCGAACACCGCTAGCGCTTTTTCCGCCAAATTTTCAAAATGCTCCCGAGGCGAATTCAAAATGCCTGCAGCGGGACTCCGATTAGGCTTACACAATCAGTATTTATTTTTCGCCAGCCGGCAATCGCGAAAAATGCAACTACAGGGCGACAGTATCAACAAGAAAAGGTTGCTTCATCTATCCTGCTTAAAATCGGCAGGCAACAGAGACGCGGCAAGGTTACGATTACTGCTATAAACACCACAGAGGAAATTTCCTACTTTCAAGCGAGTCCGCCATGTCGACGCATTTAAAAAGCGCTACTGAAGCGCCACCAGCCAAGCCGCACGTTTTAAAGGTAAGTCTGGCAACAAGTGCAAAAACGAAACTCGCGTTTGTATGGCGTTCGATCTTGCGCTCATAGCGCTCTAGGGACGTGGATCCGTAATGAGTTCCAAAACTGAGCCCTTTGCCGAGACAGCTGTGTTAGGAACTCTAACCTGGATAAACAACACCGCTGCCGTTTACGGCATAGGAAGCGCTCATGATGCTGTCTCCGTTAAAGCAAAAAAAAAATAAAAAAGAACACCAAGACTTTTCAGCCTCTCGAGATAAAACAGACTGCGCTGAGTTTAGAACCTGTTATAGCTCTCGAAAATGCGGATTCGTGTTCTACTAATGGCTGCTTAACGGCGTTCAGAGTGCTAATGCGTGCTGTTGCGATGTAGCAGTAACTGAAGGAGATGAAGTTGACATGGCGGAATAGCAGCTGGAGATCTGTTGAGGAGGGGTTTGGTTCGGTATAGTAGAGGGGTATTCAGAGGTACAGGTGGTAATTCAAAGAATTAAACAGGGAAGATCTGGGATAAAAGTTAACAGAGAAAAGCTTAGCAGACTCCGATTCACGGAAGACATTGCTTTGCAAAGTAACTTCTGAAACTTGCCGGTTCTAAGCTACGGCCAGAAACTATAGGCTAATGAAAAGGGTTGTATTTAAGGACAGCGCTGCGAGCTATAAAAATGAAAATGATATGTGTAAAGCTAAGAGACAGGAAGACAGCAGAATTGGTAAGGGAACAAACGCTAATTAATAATATCCTAGTCGAATTAAAGAAGAAAAAATGGGCATGGGCAGGGCATGTGAAGGATGGTCCCTTAAAACAATTAACGGAGTGGCTTCCGAGATAGGGCAAACGTAACAGGGGGTGTCAGAGAATCAAGTGGGCGAATGAGATAAGGACGTTTGGAAGGATAAAGTGGTCGGAGCTGGCACAGACATGGAACAGAAGATTGTTTTTGCTATGCAAATTGCCGGAACGTTACACTATTTTCATCTTTAAAAATGACAAAACATTCGGCAGAGACACTTAATACTGCATACGTGTGATAATGCTACAACATTAAAGTGCTGAGTCATGATGCTACGTTGAAGAATGACTATGCGTCATGAATCGTGAATATGGCTACAAGGCATGACAATGCATACTATGACAAACTCGATACACCTTACATTACATTACTTATAAAGTGCTGAGTCATGCTACGTTGAAGAATGATTGAGTCATGAGTATGACTACGAAGTATGACTATGCATGATGTTTGTACAACTCTGTACATCTTACATCACGTTACTTGTAAAGTGACGAGTCACGCTAAGTTGCTGATTGATTAAGATTGGTTGGTTGGTTTATGGGGTTTAACGTCCCAAAGCGACTAAGGCTATGAGAGACGCCGTAGTGGAGGGCTCCGGAAATTTCGACCACCTGGGGTTCTTTAACGTGCACTGACATCGCACAGTACACGGGCCTCTAGAATTACTCCTCCAAAGAAATTCCAGCCGCCGCGGCCGGGATCGAACCCGCGTCTTTTGGGTCAGCAGCCGAGCACCATAGCCACTGAGCCACCGCGGCGGCTGATTGATTAAGAGTCATGACTATGACTACTCGTCATACGCATACTTTGCAAAAATTCTGTACACCTGATATTATGTTACTTTTTTATTTGATGCCTCAAAGGCCCCTGTATGGGGCATTACTTGAGGGATGGGCATGGCCGTTAAACAACTATAGTCTTGATAGCGTTCTTAAAATGGATGGCGTTGATATGATGTACGGTGTCCTGTTGCATGCCATTCCAGTCTTGGGATGGTATGACGAAAAAATTCAGGGGGCACTTTGGCTCTCTAAAGTGCTGCAAGGCGAAAGCGTTTCCTGGCGCACTGTTTGTTTCTATTTACTTTTTATTTTTCATTTTATTTTTGCTCCTTTTCTTGTTTTTATAGTTTTCTATTTTCATATCTTATTTTGTTTTTATTTTTGATTGTTTTCTTATTTTTATTTTTATTTTCTTGACTTTATTCCTTTTGTTTTATTTCTGAAACCTATGCATTCACTAGATGCGCCTTTATTCATGCTGGAACCTTGAGCCTTCGTGGCGGAGTGGTAGCGTCTCCTCTTCAAATGCCGAAGGCCCTGGTTCGATTCCCACCCTCGGCACAGTTTCTTTTTAAGCAGTCACGCCGAAAGGCGGACAAATCTGCCGACGCGTCTGTCGACATTCCTACCGACGCGTCTGTCGACACTCCTGCCGACGCGTCTGTCGACACGGCTGCCGACGCGTCTGCTAACGACAGTATGAGACATTAAAGGCTTTCGCCTTAAAAAGATCGGGAATGAGCGGTAGTTCGTGCGGTGGAGGAGTAGACGGCGTTATGGTGACTAATACGGCTTCAGAGGCGATGAGCAGGTGATATGACTAAGTCTCCGAGAGATTAATGATAAAACATACGAAAGAGGCACAATGAAGAAAATTTTCGTCGTATTTCAAGGTTGCGTAAGTTGTCTCTAGATTTTAAAGCAGACAGACTATTGTAGTATGAATAATCAGAATAAATAAAGTGCTGAGTCATGATATGTTGCAGAATGACTATGAGTCACAACCATGACTACGAGTCACGATTTCCATAGGCCATAACACGTTATACGTTTCATCATTCATGACTATACGAGTTCGCTTACATATGTTGTAGCATCGTACACCGGCGTACTGACATCCTCCGAATTTCGTGCCTAGACGGTGGACGCCGGCTTTTGTGCTAATTGGACATATAATGTTTTCGCATTAATAATGTCACTTGTTCTATGTTAAGCATTAGCCTAACGTTCAAATCAAACATTGCTTTAATTCTGTGCTGATTCTGAATGTTATTATAAAGTTAGAAAATAACAAATATTGTTATACGTGTTATTGTTAACGTAAGCTTGATGTTCAAACTAAACATTGTTCGAGCGTTGCGTTATAAATGTTATCATTTTTAAATTATAAGAATAGAACACTATTAAAAATATACTTAGTGCTCTTCAACTAGCAGTCATTTGAAATAAATCTTTCAGATTCTACCTTTTTTAAAAATAGGGTTTTAAAAAATAGGGTTTTTGAGTTAGCAGAGCCCTTTTCCCGGCATAGCTTTGTGAGCGCTGTAGTACACCAGAATGCAGGTAAGACGCGCTAATTAGCAGGCTGGTTAACTAATACTGAGTACTTCACTTTTTAACTATTACTGTTAGGCTCCTTAATTATTGAGAGGTGTGCATGCAATACCCGCATCAGTTTTTAGAATTTCGAAAATGCGGTTACGCTCAGCGCTGTGGCCCAGCAAATTTCGGCTACACTGCAACAAAATACATGCGCTTTCGAGGAGCTTGCAGGCAAAGCAACCTCTCCAGTGCACATAACTCGTAGAAATAGCCAAAATTTGTTGGCCTACAACGCCGAGATTAACCGCGTTTTCGAAATTCTAAAAACTGATACGAATATTACTTATGGTGGGCTACACGCCTTTCAATAATTAAGGAGCCTAACACTATGAAAAGTTAGCTATTCAATATTAGTTAAACAGCCTGCTAGTTAGCGCATCTTAGCTGTTTTCTGACGTACTACACCGTTTACTATGCTATGCCGAAAAAAAAGCGCTCTTCGAGCTCAAAACGCCTATTTTTTAAAATTGTGGGAAGTCTAGATGAAACACCCTGCATATAATTAACGATAGGGTGGCAGTTATCGTAATGGGCTTAAGCGCCTACATGCAGCCATAATGACCAAATCGTCTAAAGCTTCTATGAAGACGTGGAATCGTCAATGACCAAAGTGAAAGCACGGTATACTCTACTGATGGGCGACTTCAGTGCGAAGGTAGGCAAGAAGCAGGCTTGCGACCAGGCGGTCTGCGACTATGGGATAGGTTCTAAGAATAGGAGGGGGGATTATTAGTAGAGTTCGCAGATAAAAATAATTTATGGATCATGAATACCTTCTTCCGCAAACGAGAGAACAGGAAGTGGACGTGAAAGAGCCCCAATGAAATGAAATCGACTTCAGACTATGCGCTCACCCTGGCATCGTGCAGTATGTGGAGGTCTTCGGAAAGGTGCGTTGCAGCGACCACAGAATGGCAAGGTCTCGAATTAGCCTAGACATGAAGAGAGAACGAAAGAAACTAGTGAAGCGGAAGCCCATTAACGAGTTAGCGGTGATGGGAATTCAGGATAACACTTATAATAAGGGAGTAATTACTCCCTTATTACAAATCTACTCCACCTTGGTGGATTCCCCTAAACATTTGACCAACACTGTTCCCATTTCGAGTTATTGATCAATTCGCTCTCGCCCTACCATAAGCTTGCCGTCCCGGTTAGCTCGATTGGTAGAGCGACTGCTGCGGTGAAGCGGTGGTCCCGGGTTCGAACCCCGGACCAGGAAGAATTTTTCTTTAACTGCGAAGTTTCTGAGAAAGCTGTATAGCTTTCCTTTGTATAGCCGTATGGCTGCGCTTGGGTGGTTGTCAATGAGTAATTACTCCCTTATTACAAATCTACTCCACCTTGGGGGATTCCCCTAAACATTTGACCAACAGGATAACACTTCAGAACAGATACTCGGTTTTAACTGAGGACGACGACCTTAATGCTCAAGCTATGAACGAAATCTTTCAGCTGTCCTTAAGGGGTGCGCAGCAGAGGCAGACGGTAGTATGGTTCGACAGGATACCGGCACGCTCTCTCACGAGACTAAGATCTGGTAAAGAAGCGCCAAAGCAAGAAAGCACCAGACCCAACAGACAGAATAGAACTGGCGAGCTACCAAAGTTAATCAATAAGCTCAAGGTAACTGACATAAGGAAGTTTAATAAGTATCAAATCAAATCAAAATCAGTTTTATTCAAACAATTATTAAAAAAAATACATGCGAATCACCTGGGCCCTTAGCCTTCTCGGCTAGACTTGGGCCCATGCAGGAAGTGCAAAAAAAAAATATTATAGCGAGACAACTCAGTATTATACAGCAGTTATGCGACAGTTATATACAAATAAAAGCGAAATAGTTAGGAAGACAAAAACAAAAAATAAAAGAGTGAATGCATCCAAGAGAAGCACTGATTTATAGTGGAGTCGAAGATTGCTGGCTCCGAAAAAACTTCTTTATTTCGGCGATTGACAATTGACCTGTTTTTAAGTTATAGAACCGAACATGCTCTAAAGAACGGAGGTAGCCTAAGAGCAGTGTAGAGAAAACTAGACGTAGGCAAAAACCAGACGTATGTGTTAGAGACAAAGAGGGCAATGTCATTAGCAACATGGATAAGAAGTTAAGTGGCCGAAGAGTTCTACACAAATCTATAGAGTAGCCGATGCAATCATCAGGGCGTAAATGAGATAGGCAGTAGCGCACAGCACAGCAATATCGCTGCCCCCAACCGGTCTGCACAAAAACGCAAAGCAACGTCCGACACTGACTCACCCGCGGAGGGTTGGCAGGCGCGTTTTGTTCGAGGAAAGCTGCGACCTCAGTCAAACTTGCATCAAGGCTTTAGAAGCACACATAGAACGCTCACTCCACACAATCGGCTCATAAGTCACACAACAATTTGAAATTCTGAGCAAAACTATAGAAGCACAGGGCAAACTTCTCGCTGCTCTGGTACCCGCGGCACCTGCGCCGACACCCGCTCCAACCCCACAACTTTCCCAGCCTAATCATGACAAGCAGCTCGGGTAACACCACCATCTGGCAGTGGAACTGTCGCGGATTCGCGCGTAAGCGTCCGGTCCTCCGACAGTTCCTCACCGCGAGTGATTGCGCCGAACTAATAGCCCTCCAGGAATGCGACAAGAACACGCAACTTGCCGGTTACAGTACATGCCTATCGGAACGAGTAAAGCCTCGATTAGCCACTCTCGTCAAACGTAATCTCACTGTCCTGCAACTCAATTTAAATCCAACTTTCCCCGGACACGTCTTCTTAAAAATATTACCTCGACCCTCGTGCAAACGTCGCACCAGTCTGTTTGTAATTAATTTCTATGGCCCTCCCAGAGTCCAAAAGGATATTTTCGGTCCTCTTTTCCTCAAAGCCCAGCAGCTAGCGCAGGGACAACCTCCTCCTCATCCTCGGTGACTTCAACGCGCATCACCGCGCTTTGGGCTACCACTACGACTCGGCTAAAGGCCGACGCCTTTGGAATGACTGGCATACGCACCAGCTGATCCTTATCACGGACGTCTCCTACCTCACTAGACACGGTACGGGCATACACCGAGATACAACGCCGGATCTTGTCTTTACGACCTCCGCAGTTAAAGTTACTTGGTGCCACACCCACGAAAATTTCGGGAGTGATCCCTTCGTGCTCAAGATCGTGATACATGAGCCCACCAGGCAATGTACGCGGAAGGCTCAGGTGATTAACTGGGACTCTTTCCGGACGCTCAGGAAACAGCAGGACAAACCTCCCTCTATCACTGATATCAAGGCATGGACAACCGAAATTGCCAAACAAGTGGCCGACGCCACGCAAACCGTCGGGTTAGAGGACACAGTCCCACACTGCGACCGCTACTACGCCCATCTGCGGGAGCGCAAGAAGTCGCTCGAAGCTCTACTCGCCACTCGGAAATGGGACCGCGATATCCGACGCAGGCTAGCGCGCGCACACACGAATATCGAGAACCATGCAATCGAACTCACTCGACTGAGCTGGCACATTTGTGACCAGATGAAAAAGACTCCAAACGCTCGTAACACGTAGAACCTCCTTCGACATTTACTCGACCCAGCTGGAGGCAAACTCTAAACACGCCAACAGCTCGAGCGAATCTTCCACCAGTATCCTGGCACGGCAGATGAGCTCAAACAAGAGCTTATAAATACTTACATCCGCCCCGAACCAGCAACCAACCTCCCCTTATAGTAGGGCGCGGACAACCCCGCCTAGACGCTCCAATCACTCTTGCGAAGGTCCGAGCAGAATTCAATCACCTCAGGACGACGTCGGCGGCCGGCCCCGACCGCATTTCAAATAAAATGCTTAGGAACCTAGACGACGCATCCGTTCATGCTCTTACCGACTATCTTCAAGAATGTTGGGCCAGCGGTACCATCCCTCGGGAGTGGAAATGCGCCAATCTAGTCCTCATCCCCAAGCCGGGTAAACCACCAACCTTGGCCCACCTCCGTCCCATCTCTCTCGAGTCCTGAGTTGGGAAGCTGATGGAACACGTTCTCCACACCGGACTCTTAAGAGCTCGAAGACAACCATCTACTACCAGACTCAATGTTCGGATTCCGCCCTCATTTAGAGGGCCACGGACATTATGCTTCTTCTCCATCATCAGGTATAGTCATGAGACGTACACTAGACACGAAGACACGCTCCAACGCATCGACCAGTCGGTGGTACAGATCGCACGCCTCCTTAAGCGAGTTTACAACAAGCATCATGGTATGCGATAGTCCAACCTCCTGCGCTTCGTTCAAGCCTTCATCTGCTCCCTCATCACCTACTCTGCACCCTACCTACGTCTCACTCGTGCCTAAAGCGAACGGCTAGAGGCGTCACTCCGAAAGTGTACAAATCGGCCCTGGGTCTTCCCATGTCCACACCTACCCATACTCGGAATATCGGGAGCGAACTTATCGAAGCAACCCTCACTGCCCATTACGAGCGGCTCTCACTCACACACGCTGGCCGAGCGGTACTGCAACAAGTTGGGATCTCCCCGCCGAGGGCCACCCCCACCTAGCGGACGCAGACCGCCTCACATCGAGCTCCCTCCAATCTGCCCCAACTGGCTGGAAATTTTGCTCATCGCCCCAAAATACCTTCAACATTGTCTCCGGCAAGTTCGCAGCTTTCACCCAACACCCATATTTAGGGTATCGGACCTTTTTGTACCACGGAGCGCTCTTTTAAAAATACGAAGCGGCAGACGCCGCGGTAAGCCTGCCGCCGACGCTGCGTCCGCCACTCCACATTCTATGCAGGCGATGGAAGTCGCCGAAGACGGCGCTGCGCCGGACACCATTCTGACCTCACCACAAGCCTTGCCTGCTCCCGCATTGCTACCCAACATCTCTCCACTTCAAGACATAGAAGAAGACCCCACCCCATTCACCACTGGTGTGCCACCGAACCCGCAAGCGTCCCGAGCCACCCCGTCATCGACACACGCTCATCTCAGTTGGCTTCCACCTCCCTGCCTCACTCATAGCTGCACCGGTGAGTCATATCTTCCACCTTATCACGTCCGCCGCCCGCCTCACTGACCATGCGCGCGCGGAAATTACTGTACACACCCGTCTGGACGAAAGGCTTCTAATTCTTCGGACGAACTCCAACGACACTGCGAAACGCCTTTTCGGCGTTTCATCAGTCTCCGGCGTCTCAGTGGTCTTTGGCGGCTCATCGGGCCCCGGCGTCTCATCGGATACTGGCGTCTCATCAGAAGCTGGCGTTTCATCACACTCTAGCTCGACTCTCCACCATCTAGCCCCGTACGAGCTCACCCCCGCAAACTCAGCCCGGGGAATATTCCGAATCGACCGCACCGGGCTCACTCACTCCCAACTCTTGGCTGGCATCTCTTCCCGGACCCACACCATCATCGGTGTACGGATGATGGGATCCACAAACACCGTCCTAGTTACGTTTGAGGGCCGCACCGTCCCACGAATAATCTATTTTCAACAAATAGCGTACCGCTGCTACCCACACCGTCCCCGGGCATTGTGCTGCCTTCGCTGCCTTCAGTATGGGCACAGACAGTTCCAGTGCCCTTCCACCCAAGCCCTCTGCCCTACCTGTACAGCACCCTTCTGACACCACCAAGACCTATGCAGATGTCCTGCAAGGAACTTCACGACCAACAACGCAATGCTCCCTAGCGTCCAAACTACCGACCACTGCAGCGCCAACCCTACTCCCAGAACCTCTCTCCCACCAGAGTCCAGTCTCCTGTACGGATGCCGCCAGCGTCCTGAGCCAAAACCACCAGTCTCGCGACCGCATCCAGGTGGGCTACTTCCCACTCCCTCAACTCTACTACCCGTACCGGCACACTCCCTGACCCCCACACAATTGCCGATACGCTAGCCAAGCTTCGACTCGACATGCAGGCCCTTGAGACAAGCATGAACCACCTCGCCTCCCTTTTTGACACCATACCACAACGCCAAGAAGCCCTGGAACAACAAATCCAGACACAAACACTGCAGATACTTCAGCTCACAGCTCTAGTCACTGCACTGTCCAACGCCGCCGCCAAGCAGGCGCAATTCATAGAACAAATCTAACATGCACTTACAGCACTCTCCTCACTATCTGACTACCCACTCCTCAAAAAGAAAAAGCCCTGTGGCCGTCTTCAGAGCCCCAACCCCGAGGACACATCAGACTATGACACGGCCCCCATTCCATAGCTTTCTCCAATGGAACTGCCGATGCATTCGCACGGCACGTACGCCCCTTTCCCAACATCTCCTACCCCCCCGCTGGTCTCATACTCCAGTAAACCAGAGGCGAACGCACCCTCCCGGGATACAGAGCAATTCATGCGAGTTCTACGGATCGAACACCACTGGTCTCAACATGTATCCGAAGAGACCTCAAATTCTCAGTCCTCCAAATTCCTGATATACTCACACAACATCTAGTTGCCATTGAGCTCTTCCTCGCACCTACATCACCTCCCACCATTCGCGTTAACTTCTACCCCCCCCCCCCCCCCCCCCCCCCAAAACAACATTCCCTCCTACCCCACCTTTTCGACTTCCTCCAAACCATCACTTCCCCGCTCCTTGTGCCAGGCGACTGTGCGTGTGTGGCGACTGTGTGTGTGCAGGCGACTGTGTGTTGTGCATTCGCACCACACACACAGTCGACACTACTGCTTGCTGAATGACTTTTTACGCCCCACTAGACAGGGTTCCTTCTATCACAGAGACACCACACCCGACCTGACCTTCGCTCTACACATTAGACATGTTACTTGGCACAATACTGACACATACCTACTTAGTGACCATTCCATCCTTGTTATCAACATACCCACACAACACCACCGACGCATGGCGAAGGTGTGACACACTTCGTGGTCAGACTTTCACCGGTTCTTACCCCCACCCCCGTCTAACCCCTCCGACTACACTTCATGGGTTGTTGATCTAAGAAACACCCAGTCACGGGCCACACGTGAAATCTCCAATCCTACCCTCCGTGACAACCCTGATCCTCACCATATATACGACTGTGGAAGCAGCGAAAACGTCTCCAACGCGCATTAGCTACACAACGACACAACACAAAGCTCCGCGACAGTATGCAAGCACTCCGCAACAACATTATCTCCCACAACAAGACACTCGACACCGAACACTGAACACGAAAATGCGACCGCTTAGACGGAACTTTACATCAAAAATCATCATGGTACTTCTCCGGCTCTTCTCGGACCTAAAACTCATCCGACACCCACTCTCGAACGCCTCCTCGCCTCCCATACTTCAAAAGAGGTTTTCATTAATCTCCAACAACTTTATTTCCCACCCTCACAATCCTCTTTAAACTCACCATATCATGGCCCAGCCCTTCCTGCACTAGACGTTCCCTTCACGCACACAGAACTTGACACAGCACTCACACGTTGGAACACAAACTCTGCCCCCGGTGCAGACAAAATCACGTACACAACTCCCAAGAACCTTCCCCCCGAAGCCCAAACATTTCTTCTTACTGTCATCAATGATGCCTGTACTTCTGGCACATTGCCAGTGGACTGGACATCGTCTCTGGTCTCATTCATACCGAAACCCAATAAGCCCTCTACCATACCATCAATAACCTCCGTCCTATTTCCCTCACCTCCTGCGCGGGAAGTTTATGGAGCACATGGTGCTTGCCCGTCTCACTTCTCACTTTAAACTTCAGGCCACCTACTATCTCCCCCTCCATTGGCTTTCGTCGAGCACTATCCATCCAAGACCTATTCATTCTCCTTCAACACACCTTCTTTAACACCAATGCTCCAGATGCCGCGCAGGTCAAAGCCTTAGTAACTGTTGACATATTCAAGGCTTTCGACTACATATCACATGGCCACATCCTCACCATACTAGCTGACACGCAATGCGGACACAGCATGCCCAATTACATAAGAGCTTTCGTCTCCCACCGCTCCGCTCGTATCGGCTATCTCGACAAACTGTCTCACCCCATTCCACTCACTCGTGGCACTCCACAGGGTGCCGTCCTCTCTCCCATTCTCTTTAACCTAGGCATGGTCCCGTTCGCCCAGGCCCTAGCCGATATTCCCGACCTTCATTTCCTCTTCTATGCCGACGATATCACCTTGTGGGTGACCACTGGCTCACCGGGAGAGGTCCAAACTACACTCCAAAAGGCACTTAACACCATTTCCTCACACCTCTCCCAAGCGGGCCTGCAACCCACTCCGGAGAAATCTGAACTTCTACTCAGAACACGCAGTAAATATCAACGTACGATGAAACCCTCCATCTCCCTCACCCTAGCCGGACAGCGCATCCCCCGTGTCGACTCTTGTCGCATCCTGGGTATGCCATTGACCTTCAACACTTCCACCTCTGCCATCAGTCAGTCCATACGCACATGCCACTCAATCACACACTTACTCCGCCGCGTAGTCTTAAAACATGCCGGCCTCTCCGAGACACACGCCAGCCGCCTTGCTTAAGCGTTGACCCTGAACAAATTCCTGTACTATAACCCTTACTGCCCCATTACAAGTACACAACAAGACAAACTAATCCGGGCCCTGAATGCACCATACAAAGCAACACTAGGACTCCCCCCGCGGCTTCTACAGACACCCTGTACAGAACAGACCTTTTCCACCCTCTTCAAGCCCTCCTTAACCTGCACCGGGAGAGACAAATCATCAGCCTGTCCAGTACACCAGCTGGGCGGTGGATACTATCCCAGACTCCCTACGCACCCTTCTTTTTCCCAGACCCACCGCAGTCTCCGATCTGCCCCCTAACCTCCGCCTCGCACCCATTCCACGCAACATGTCCGCACACACACACGCAGGCCGCCGCCAAGCTTACGCATACAACCACAAGCCACCCTTGGACGCTGCGGCGGTGGCCTACACAGACGCCTGTCTCACGGAAACCGCGGGCTCCACAGCAGCCTTCTTCCTCCACCCTTGCCTCTCTACAACCAGTACTCACGCAACCGGTCCATACACCTCCCCACCCTCCACGCTCGCCTTAGAAATACACGGGATTGCCGATGCCATCACACACTTCGCCACCCTGCCGCCCGCCCCCACATACGTTGTCTATACAGACTGGCAGGCAGCTTTGCGTGCCTTCCATGAGAGCCCTCCCTTTCCCTACCCGATCGGCCTTAGATGCCGCCCTCTTAGCATTAAGCCCACGACCGGTGACCCTTCGGTGGATCCCTGGTCACATGGGCACCCCCGGCAACGAGCTGGCTCACCAGCTTGCCTGCGATACTATACACCGGGCGCCAGGGATCCCATGGACGAGCCCACCGACGGAGCAGGCGATCAGGCTTAC
Organism: Amblyomma mixtum; assembly: GCF_055824585.1. Taxonomy (NCBI): domain Eukaryota; kingdom Metazoa; phylum Arthropoda; class Arachnida; order Ixodida; family Ixodidae; genus Amblyomma; species Amblyomma mixtum. The sequence continues at coordinate 250,206,262 of NC_143012.1, forward strand.
AGACACACTGTCGACGAATACTACACGCAGCAAAAATTGGACTTAGCTGAGCAAAAATTGGACTTAGCTGATTTACCACCACCACATGCACCCATCCTTATCGATCCGTGAAGCTCGTATTCTTCTCCGAATACAGTTTAATCTTCTTTAAACATTATGTCTGCCGGTACACTTCGACACCTCAGTGCCCAAACTGTCCACACACATATGCAGACATAGAACACTGCCTTACACAGTGCCACGTAGCCTTCCAGTCCCCCGCCTATCCTTCCCCCACCCTCACCGTGGCCCATCTGGCTTGCCTCCCTGGATCTGAAACTGCAACGTGCCCTCGTCACCTTGAAAGCCTGACATAAAGGCTGTTAATAAAATGGTCACACCACCACCACCATCCGAACTGCTGCTGCTCATTCCACTTAGCTCGGTGCGCTTAGGGGCGGTGCCGCTTGATTACCGCCACAGATTCCTCGCCTGGTTACCTCCGGTAACACCTTGACAAGTAAGCCATCCGGTGGGCAGGTGAGCAGTGGCGCAAGGCAGGTGCTGCGGCAGGTGTTGCCACCGGTGAGACGTGGGTTGCTTGGGTTGGATTGCGACCAAAGTTGCTCTTCCCGAGCAGTGTCTCACGATTTAATGGGCTACCGCCTGGCACGGTGGGCAGGTGGGCAGCCTGCCACAAAACCGGCTTCAGACAAAACATACACACAACCCCCAAATGCGAGGAACGGCCACTATAAGTGCTAGCGCACTAAAAATAACACCACAAGAGAAAGACAGATTACACCGGCACTCCCATTACTTCATATCCCCTCTTTGTCGTTTCTTTCAACCCCCTCTCCCTCATCTGTTTTTTATGTCCTTCTTTTTTTAATAATATTGTTTTCATGTTTACCTACTTTTACGATATGCTGTGCACCTCGTGCTATCGTTGCTCGGTACCCTTACCTCTCACACTCTTCCCCCCTTCCTTTCGCTCTTTCTCCGAACTCCCTTTTTTTTAACGTGATAGCGTTAAAGGCCCTGTGTCGCAGCAAAGCCGGTGTCGTCGTCGGCGGCGTTGACCGTGAGCGAAAAATCCCAGAAGCATTAATAAATAAAACCGAGTAGAAAATTAGTTGGGGAATCGAACCACGGCCTCCGGAGTGCGAGACGAGCACGCTAACTACTACGCCACGCCAGATTTCTTTTTTATTTTATTGCCTGTTTTGACAGATTACAACAGATCACAAACATGTTCTGTGCTGCACTCTCAAACATAAAGAGCGGACATGTGTTTCACTCACGCGAGAAAATAAAAACTGTTTGAAGGAACGCAACTCTCCCACCAACTCGATAACTTCATCTCCAAAACATGGCTCCTTGTACAAAGTAATCTTGGACAGACTGCGCATCTTCATCACAGTGTCGTACAGCCATCCTGCTTCGCCAAATACTCTGCAGGCCAAGAAGGAAAATTACATGATATTTATAAAGATCCGGCTCAACGTCGGAATCTTATCCGATACGGCGTCAAGGGTAAGTCTTTCTTCATTATACGCTGGAGCACGTCCCAAAAGAGCAGCGCATCCCAGCAATCAATAAAGACGTGTTCTATTGACTCTAGTTTGTGACACAACAAGCAGTCAACACCCCATGGTAAAAACAATCTCTTCTCCTCCATCCATGTTTTAACCGGCAGCGTACCGTACCAGTGCGCAACTTGAAGAAAAACGTCTTCACACCCGCTGGCACCACCATTTTCCGTACTCTTTTTTAAAACATTTCCACCTTGGCCTCCACTCTACAGAGATCGATATATTGACTCGGGGAAGACAGAGTCAAGCAAATCTTTTAACCATTTCTTACGCGTGACATTTGAAAGGTATTCCAAACTGAAGCGAGCATTAAGAAACCGGAAAGCAAAGATAATTTCTTTCAAAAATCTACTTGCACTATATCTCATCCCGTCTAGAGTGGAAATAACATAGTTTGGCAAAGCCGAAGAAAGCCTCACTTGAATAAAGGTCCGCAGGAAAGGGTCGCGTTGATCTCGAAGAAACATAAATCTTGACACCACCTGCCTCAGGTACAAGTGTGGCAAGGAAAGACCCTCTTTTCTCAGACGCAGAAATTATCTGGTCTAATCCTCTCCCATGAGGAGTGCCAAACAAAACTGCGTAGAGGCGGTGAAACTTTTGAATGCTAAGTCGAGAGCATGAAAGTACCTTCAACAAATAGCACACGTTTGAAACCAGGTATACATTACATATGTTTGCGCGCGCGAATACAGACAGTTCCTTTCCCGACCATTACTGTGTACCCGTGGAGAGCTCTTGGAATTTTCTGCTTCCAGAAGTCATCGTTATCTAGATACTTGTCAAGTGGAACACCTAGGTATTTGGAAGGGACATGTGACCATTTTACACGTGGCTGAAGCGAAGGCGCTTATGCCCAGTTCCCTGGCCAAAGGCCCGCACATTTGTCCAGATTAACAACGCTATTGGTTTCATCACAAAACCTGCGAACAACCGACATCGCATGTTCTATGCTGCTGTGGTCGCTACAAAAAAAAAAAAATGCTACATCATCGGCATAAGCCAATACTTTAATTTCACATGCTTCCAGTTCAAAACCACTAATACAGTTGTTATTCATTACATTCCGACAAAGTGGCTCTAGGTACAGAGCGAAAAGTAGCGGTGGCAATGGGCAGCCTTGCCGCAAGGATGCACTAACGGCAATTCTGTCTGTGAGCTCTCCGTTAAAGGGGCTGCGAAACACTGCTTGGGGGGATACCGGCTATACTTCAGGTGGATTCTTTATGTCACACAGATGCTGACTTGAAAAGAATTACAGGAATCGATGCACAGGAACGGGAGTTATTCAATGAAGAAATTTGAAAATACAAGGAAACAAAACGCTGCCCTCAACTCGATTCTGGCGGGGCTTCCAACTCCTATTTCGCTCTCCCTATGACGGCACCTGGCGCAACCAATCAAAACAGCCTGCCAGAGTACGTCGCGGAAGTTTGCACTCCATGATTGCCTGCTCTCTGTAACTCGTTCTTACTGAGTCTGGCAGCGTCGTTTCCATGCCAGAGCCCCTGGTGGTGTATTTTTATTTTACTTGCTTTGCAGGGCTTTTATCTAAGACAAACAAGTTGTTTTTGCTGATCTAATAGAAAACGCAGACAGGTGACAAAATGTGTCTCTATTTAATCACACAATTTGCAGTATATTTACTGTTTGTCCAATCATCAAGCTCGCGCCAGGTGATGTCATATCCGCTGCTGAAACCCGCCACTGTGTGGGGACACCATTAGAGCCATGAATTTGTTTTTAGGAGGACATTGAAATATTAAAAAACGGAATATAAGCGGTATTACCGACGCTAATAGCGCCATTCTAACTCACTGTATGCGATCAACAGGCAAAACAGTCAACTAAGATTGTGTTTCTGGGCCCCTTTAACAACCAGATTCGTGGTACAGTTACTATAGGCCATTTTAACCCCTTTTAAAATAACCTGCAACACAGACATCTTCGAGGATTTTAAAAAGAATGTCATGGCATACACGATCAAAGGCCTTCTCTAAATCAATTTGCAACATTGCGACTCGCCTAAAGTCAGCGTTACAGCATTCCAGTATACCCCGAGTGACATGAATATTTGTGAAGATGGTTCGCTCTTGAATTCCAGGTGGGGACCAACCAAGATGTCTATAACTGACTGTAAACGTTTGGCTAATACTTTCATAAAAAATTTATAATCAAAATTAGTAAGCGTTATCGGCCAATAACCAATAACTTAAGCTGAGAAGGAGTGTCAGTTTTCGGTATAAGTACTGTATGTGCACGGGAAAATCACGGTGGTAAAATACCAATTCTAAATGACTCTTCATAAACGCGTTGTAAAATGAGAGCAGTTTCGCGTTTGAACCCCTTATAAAATTCCGCTCTTATCCCGTCAGGACCTGGCGATTTCCCCAAGTGGAGCTCATCAATAGCGTATTCCATTTCCGCTGTTGATAAGTCGGCAGACAGGATGTCGGTGTCTTCATTGGTCAGTCGGGGTAATATACTTAAAAATTCATCCTGAAAGGCCTGTGCATCCGCAGATTTGGAAGCGAACAAATCACGGTAATACTGACTGGAAGCCTTCATTATCGCCTTCCGATCGTCCGTCAGAATACCTTGTTTTCAATTTCTACGATATCTTTTTTCTGTCGTCAAATTTCGCCTACTGGGCACATAATCTGCCAGCAAGCGATCTGTTCGTGCACGGATTGCAGCTCCCTGAAACCTTGTTTGGTTTGGTCTGGTTTGTTGGGGTTTAACGTCCCAAAGCGACTGAGACTATGAGAGACGCCGTAGTGAAGGGCTCCGGAAATTTCGACCACCTGGGGTTCTTTAACGTGCGCTGACATCGCACAGCATACGGGCCTCTAGAATTTCGCCTTCATCGAAATTCAGCCGCCGCAGCCGGGATCGAACCCGCCCTGAAACCTTGTCACGTCGGTAACCTCAAGCTTTGCTTTAACTTCGTTGATATAGTCCCGGAGCTCTATTTTCTTCTATAATTAATTCTTTCAACATCTGTTTTAGGTTCTTTTCTTCAGCTTTTTCAGCGTGTTTGATTTCTACGGACCTTTCGATAGCCCTCATTTTGACATCAACTTTGAATTCCTCCCACTTTTTTGCCCAACTTTTTCTATAATTCAACCAAACTTTTTCTAACACGTTCTTTGTTTCTAAAAGAAACGTATCATTCTTTAATAATTTCGCATTTTTGCATTGAGCTTCCACAAGTCCCAGCTGAATTTCGCTTGAGGTGTCACGCTCTTTCCCATGGTGAATGTGACACTACAGTGATCGCTAAACGTAACCGGTTTGACGATGTAGTTATCGCAAATCGCCGCTAGCTCAAGGGAAACGTAAGCTGTATCTAGCCTAGCATGACTACGCCCTTGAAAATGTGTATAATGACGCCTCATTCCTCCCTTTGCAAACTGTGTTACGTCTTGAAGTGAATACTTTTCAATGTTTTCTTTCAAGAAAACAGCCCTTTCGCTTTCGGTAACCGCTGAGCATGATCGTTCATTTGCACTGAGTACACAATTGAAATCGCCCAAAAGAATGACAAGTCCATTGAATTAGATGTACGCACACAGTTCATGGAAAAACAAAAGACGTTCCCGCGGTTTTGTAGGAGCATACACACAGATAACTCAAAATTTCCTTCCCGTACAACAGATCACAAAGCACAAACTTTCCCCTCGTGCAACACACCACTGCTTGGGCCTCGATACCGAGACTGTTCTGAAAAAATTCAGGGCGAACTTTGGCTCTCTAAAGTGCTGCAAGGCGAAAGCTTTACCTGGCGCACTGTTTGTTTATTTTTTATTTTTTATTTTTCATATTTCATTTTTATCTTTGTTTCTGTTCCTATTTTTAGTTTTTTATTTTAATTTTTCATGCTAATTTTTTTTATTTTATTCTTCTTTGTTTCCTTATTTTATTGTTTTTGATTGCTTTAATTTTTCACATTTTTCATTTTGTACCTTTGTTCCTAATTCTTTTTTATTTTTATTTTTGTTCCTTTCCTTTTTTATTTTTGTTCCTTCCCTTTTTATTTTTTATTTTTGATATTTTCCCATTTTTATTTTTTATTTCTTTATTTTTAATTTTCATTTATTTTATTTTATTTATGAAACCAATGCATTCACTAGATGCGCCTTTATTCATGCTCAAACCTTGAGCCTTCGTGGCGGAGTGGTAGCGTCTCCGCTTCAAATGCCAAAGGCCCTGGTTCCATTTACAGCCACGACGCAGTTTCTTTCGTAGTAGTGTCGACGAAACGCGGATGAATCTGCCGACACGGCTGCTAACGACAGTATGAGGCATTAAAGGCTTTCGCCTTAATAAACAGAACACAGCCCGCTGATGTCCCCACTGCATGACTAGCACACACGTTATATCGCGGCTTGAATTGCGCAACCATAGCGTCTGTCGCGCTCTCTCTCTCTACCTTTGTTTCTTGTACTGCAAGAATTTCATGGTCTTCCACATACAGCAGGCGCCTTAGCTGACATTGTTTACGCCTAGCCGCTAGTCCACGCACGTTTAACGTGCCGCATTTTAATTTTGACGGAGGACAAGCCATGCTGAGAATCCTGAGCACGAAAAGATACAGATGTCTTACCAGGCGTACGCCTTACCCCATGAGAAGGGGCGATTAATCAGCGCTCCTTGCACTGCGTACGGGCGACGCGGACGAAGACCGAGACTCAGGCCCTTGGCCCCGGTGGCTCTGAGCCAATGGCGCTCAAGGCGTTGCAACCTGACCTCGGTGGAAGGTTGTGGAGGGGATGGCAACACCGTCTTGGCACGCTTAGCCGGGCCGAAGGTGTCATCTTGGTATGCCCTGTCATCCTGGACTGGCTCCGCTTCGGCGTTCATTGCAGACGCCTGGTCACTCATCGGCGGCGTTCCGGTCACGTTGCTCACATCATCGTGCTCGTTCGGCGTCCCGCTAGATGTTTTCATGTTTCTGTCGCAGACGCTTCCTTGTTCCCCAGACGCACTCTTCTTCCGACGGTCAGGGGCCGTCGTTTCAGCTCCATCGGTGCCCATTATATCCTCTTTATCATCAGTCTTCTGAGGCCGCCCCTATCACATTGGGGTACGTACTACGTACAAAGCCCTCACAGACATGACCAAAGGCGCGGCACTTATAGTGCAGCGAGGCGTCTGGCAGTCGCAGCGAATATGACCGCGTCTGCGACACCGGAGACAAACAGGAGCCCTACCGGGCACAACCACAAGGACGGAGCCCCCATAGAATTTGAAAAGATGCGGCAGCTCCTCCGCCGTGACCCCACTTTAAACACCATTCGAGTGACACGTGTTGTTGACTCCGCCGATTCAACTCCTGGAACATTCCATTCCTCATGCCGAATTTTCATCACTTCTCCAAACTCACTCAGGCCCTTCGAAGGGTTTCACTGGGTATGTGAAATGGCACCCCGTGAATCTTCACCTTGATCTCCTTCCGACAGGGGTCATTAATGGCACAGTAGCCACCTTTCACACTCAGGCCCCCGGCCTCAGGCACAGAATCCTTCGCCTTCTCGGTGCGGAACCTCACGAGCCAGAGGTGGCTCATCTGGTAAGGAAAATGCAGCTATCCTTAAGGACGCCGGCATCTTCTAATGGTTGACGAAAGTGCTCTGTTCGACACGGACGCTTCGAGGTATCACCGTGCAAGAAAACAAACGAACGCATACCTTCGTCAGCCGGCAGTGACGGTAGCAGAAAGCGATAACCAGGAGGTGGTCCAGAAACCGAATCATCCCAGCAAAAAAAAAAAAAAATGGCTGAAGGCTTAGCTTAGTTAAGCCTGGCTAGTTGTCAAAGCAATAACACCTGGCAGCGCTTGGTTCTGCTGGTAGTTTCGTTTCTCGAATTCGCGCGTAGCAGACGAACTCGCCAACTCTTATCTCTTGTTCTTCACGTCGCTGAGCCACGATGTCACCGTCTCGAATCACCACAATGCTTTGCTCTTTCTTCTTGGCTGTATACTGCACTCTTCTTTTAGCAAGCCGCTCTTCTTTCTGTTCCGGCGTTTCTTCCGCACGGCGTTTCCTCCTCTTGTGTTATATCGCTCCGCACTACTCATAGATTCTTCTTCGGCATTAAGTAAAACGAGATTAATTAAATTAATTGATTAATCAATTGATTCATTATTATTATTTAAATTAAATTAAATTAATGAGACAACTCGTCAATCGATGAGACGAGTTGGGCCCCAGCTCTCCTCTTGTCGTGACGTCACGCGGTCACGTGGTAGCGCGCCGCAGCTGCGCCGGAGAGAAGGATGAGCCTCCATCGATGAGAGGAGTTGGGCCCCCAGCTCTCCTCTTGTCGTGACGTCACGCGGTCACGTGGTAGCGCGCCGCAGCTGCGCCGGAGCGACGGATGAGCCTCCATCGATGAGAGGAGTTGGGCCCCCAGCTCTCCTCTTGTCGTGACGTCACGCGGTCACGTGGTAGCGCGCCGCAGCTGCGCCGGAGCGAAGGATGAACCTCCATAGATGGCAGAAAAGTGCAAGCAGTATTGCTTTCGCAATAAAAGATCGTTGCGACACCTCGCTCGGAGCGAGCCATTTCTGCGTCTGTCTAGCAGGGCAGCCAGAAGCAGAATCCCCACTCCGCCACACCAGATGGATGGTTTGGAATGAACAAAGGCGCGTCTAGTGAATACGTTGTTGTCTTAGAAGGGTGTTTTACATGTAATATGGGGTATATTAGTAGTTATGAGCATGGGAATTACAGAAGTCGCAGTTAAGCGAGTAGAAAGTACGTTTCCGCTACTTTTACTCCTCTCTTGGCGCGCACGTAGCGCCATCAGGCGGCGCCCACTAAAACCACACCCTCCTCTTCGCCATGTAAACAAATTGGTTTTTGAGGAAAGGAAATGGCGCAGTCGGCGGACACCTGAACCGCGCCGTAACGGAAGGGAGGAAGGTGGGAGTGAAAGAAGAAAGAGAGAAAGAGGTGCCGTAGTGAAGGCCTTCGGAATAATTTCGACCACCTGGGGATCTTTAACGTGCACTGACATCGCACAGCACACGGGGTGGCATCCGGCCGCAGCCCGGCCGCAGCCTTCGGGCTGCGGTCGTGTATCTTTTTTCAGCCAGCGTCCGTCCCGGCGGACGCGGTTGTTGCGACGCGCGTCTCTACTTTCTCTTTTACTCTGTCCTCTTATCTTTACACTCTCTTCTATGTGCACGTGGCAGCGGTGGTGGCTCGGCTTGAGCCAGTTGGCAGGCCCGTGCACTTTCCTTTTCATCCTTCTCTCAGTCGCAACCAGTCGCAACAGCACACGGGCGCCTCTTGCGTTTCGCCTCCATCGAAACGCGGCCGCCGCGGTTGGGTTCGAACCAGGGTACTCCGGCTCGGTACTGTCCCAACAGATAGCGCGCGACGGCAGCTCCTCCCGCTCGTCTCGTTCGGGCGCAGTGGGGCCGTGTGGGGACGCAGGTATCACGCGGTGAGTGGAGAACAACGCAGCGCACATCCAAGGCGAGTTCACCACTAAGCTTGCGGCTTGCTGACCGTTCGGTCGGCGCGGAAGCTGTGGTGGCGTTCGTGGCATCGGGTTTGTCGAGAACGACGTGCCGACGAACTACGACTGCAACTTGAGTCCCGCGCGTTTCGGCAAGGCGCCTGGCAGCGCTTCTACGTTGTTTGCCGCTCCGCGCGTCCGTTTCACCGTACGCAGCATCAGCAGCATCAGGTTCAGGGAATGGACAGTTCGGCATATATGGGCATTAATCCAAAAACGCTATCGCGTTATACCCTTAAGGCGGAGCTCCAGTGCCTCCTCCGAATTTTATTAAGCATGAAATGCTTTTAGCTCCCGTTGTCGGCAGTGTGGTGACGTCACGCCGAGACCGAGATCCACTCATCCGGGCACTGAAATCCACTCATCCGGGCACTGAATTCCAGTTATCCGGGCACTGAATTCCAGTTATCCGGGCACTGAAATCCACTCATCCGGGCACTGAATTCCAGTTATCCGGGCACTGAAATCCACTCATCCGGGCTCTGAAACGACAACATCCGGGCACCGTACGAGACTTAACGAGATTTAACGAGACTCTCTAAGCCCTCCTACGCGACCGGCATGCAAGCGCCGGTTGGTCTCCAAACGAGACAAAAAATAACTGCTGCCAGTGCCTTCTCAATGTTTATCAAGATATCAGTGGAGCTGTGGGTTTGATAATGCACGGAATTATAATTTCCGATTTCTAATAACGCGTGCAAAAAGCACATAAATGCCACGTTACACTTCGTTGTCATACGTGATCCGGGGGAGAAGCGCTGCGTTTAAAGGGCAAGGCATCGCGCCGAACGGGTGGTGGCGTTCCTCCCTTCCATTACGGCGCGGTTCGGGTGTCCACCGAGATGGCAGAGAATTACTGCGCCATTTCCTTTCCTCAAAAAACCTTGCGTTCAAATGGCAAGGCATCGCGCTGAACGGGTGGTGGCGTTCCTCCCTTCCTGTACGGTGCGGTTCGGGTGTCCACCGAGATGACATTAGGCCCGTAAACATTTCATGCTTACTGTACTCTCGGTTACGGGAGAGGCAGAGATTTTTTTATTTTGCTTCTTTATTGTATTTTTATTTTTATTTTGTTTTTATTTTTTCGCTTCCCCATAATTTGTTCTACCGCGCTGCTCAATCGCTTTCTCCTAGTTTCTCTAGGTCAACTCAACCACTCCCTGCAGGCCATCTGTCGCAGATACCAATGCCCGCATTCGCTATCTCTCCGCCCTCTCCACACCGCGGATTCCTTTCTGCTGAATTGACGTATTTCTTTATCACAGTTTTGCTGGTAAACTGGTTAATGCTATTTTCCAGCCATCCTGTCTGCACACGATTTTCAAGTTCATGCTCCTCATCCTAAAGCCTTTCCGAAATCACATGTACTACCTCCTCCTACTCATCGGCGCTTCCTCCACGGAGAGAAGGCCCTATTTAAACCCCGCCGATGATGAACGCTTTACCCAGACAGCAGGAACAAGTCCTTTCGTCGAAACGCTGGCTAAGTACCCTGAAGTACAAATGCAAGTATTGAGCTTCGCAAGTATCTTTTGCTATCGTTTTGAAGAAGTTTTGTTGTTTTTGCGCGTATGTCGCGATCACGGGGCTGACAGTCCTGACGAAATCAATCAATCAATAAATAAATAAATAAATAAATAAATAAATAAATAAATAAATAAATAAATAAATAAATCAATCAATCAATCAATCAATCAATCAATCAATCAATCAATCAATCAATCAATCAATCAATCAATCAATCAATCAATCAATCAATCAATCAATCAATTAATTAATTAATCAATCAATCAACCAATCAATCAATCAATCAATTTTTATTTACATCAAGGCAGAAAAGATACATGGTTAGAAAGGGGACAGGAGACAAAGCTGCACAGTAGCAGCTTGACAAGGCTGCAACCACCCAGGCAACAATGAATGGGTGGTGAAAGTTGCGCTCTAAAACTGAGCACCGTACACGAAAACATCAGGGGAAATCAGCATGTAAAAAACAATCAAAACAAAATGTCTCTATTTAGAACTATGGTTAGATGATAGAAATAACTCATTTATGTCACTTTTGTTCAGTGCCATTACGTCTATGTGTTGCTTCGCGAAATCATTAAGTGTACGGGGGAGAGGGTATGCAAGCGGTTTCCCCTATTTCCCTTGGTTTCTCTGGCTGTTGGTTTCTCTCATATTTATAACGAGCCCCTCATTCCCCTTACCTTGTTTGCTTAATTGCTTAGCGAGGGCCTCGGTTCTGGCAGCCTTGACGCCATAGGAAGCATAAGAGGGTTCTCACAAAGCTTCCATCCTCGCCGTTCGATGACGTTCTACGACACATCAGCGGTAACTCAGGACGTGCTACTGTCACCGCTTAAGAACGTGGGTGGCGCTGATGAACACTCTCAAGGTTAGGTTATTTGTAAACATAAATACCCCCGAAAGCAGAAGATTTGACAGCCGTCACCGTAGCTCAGCGGTAGAACACCGGACGCGTAATTCGGAGGTCGTGGGTTCGGATCCCACCGGCGGCATGTGGTTGTTTTTTCTTCTGCTTTTCTAATCAATTAGCTTTAAGCGATAACATATTCAGTAATATTCTAAAATCGAACAACAGCACAAAATAAATAAATAAATTAAAAAAATCCCATTTCCCTTGGTTTCTCTGGCTGTTGGTTTCTCTCATATTTATAACGAGCCCCTCATTCCCCTTACCTTGTTTGCTTAATTGCTTAGCGAGGGCCTCGGTTCTGGCAGCCTTGACGCCATAGGAAGCATAAGAGGGTTCTCACGCAGCTTCCACCCTCGCCGTTCAATGACGTTCTACGTCACATCAGCGGTAACTGAGGACGTGCTACGTCCGCCTCTTAAGAACGTGGGTGGCGCTGATGAACACTCTGAAGGTTAGGTTACTTGTAAACATAAATACCCCCCGAAAGCAGAAGATTTGACAGCCGTCGCCGTAGCTCAGCGAACACCGGACGCGTAATTCGGAGGTCGTGGGTTCGGATCCCACCGGCGGCATGTGGTTGTTTTTTCTTCTGCTTTTCTAATCAATTAGCTTTAAGCGATAACATATTCAGTAATATTCTAAAATCGAACAACAGCACAAAATAAATAAATAAATTAAAAAAAATCCCATTTCCCTTGGTTTCTCTGGCTGTTGGCTTCCCTCATATTTATAACGAGCCCCTCAAATCCCTTCCTCTGTTTGCTTATATATATATATATATATATATATATATATATATATATATATATATATATATATATATATATATATATATACGAGGTCTGTTAGAAAAGTATCCGACCTTATTTTTTTTTGCGAACACCTGATGGATATGAAACAAGCGCGCTTGCACCAGCAGACCTTGAGCCGTCGTGCGCATGCACGAATTTTTTCCCGCCTGCAGATAGCGTCAGTCGCTGGGAGGCAGCGCTTGAGTGAGGTAGTGCTCAGTGCTCTCGTCGGTTTTTTAGTGCAAGCAAAATGGCGGTGCGACAGGAGCAGCGCTAATGCATCAAATTTTGCCAGAAACGGGGCGACAGCCAAGTGGAAACCATTCGGAATATTCAGACGGTTTTCGGTGATGATGCTTAGAGCAGCACACAAATTAAGCAATAGTACAACTGGTTTAAAGATGGCCGCACATCGGTGGAGAGCGAGCCACGCTCCAGTAGGCCATCAACATGCCGAAATGGCCAGGTCATTGCCGAAGTGAACGCCCTGGTGATGCGGGACCGTCGTGTGACTATCCGAGAAATTGCGGAAGAGGTAAACATCAGTAGTTTTTCTGCACATTCCATTATCACCGAAGATTTGGCCATGAAGAGAGCTGCGGCGAAATTCGCGCCGAAACTGCTCACGGTGGAGCACAAGCAGCTTAGGGTTGAAGTCTCACAGGACACGCTGGATTCCACAAACAGTGACCCCGACTTCATCAACACCATAATCACTGGTGACGAGTCTTGGGTGTACGGGTACGACCCAGAAACCAAATCCCAGTCGTCGCAGTAGAAGCATTCCACGTCCCCAAGACCAAAGAAGGCCTGCCAAATGCTCAGCAACGTCAAAGTGATGCTGACTGCTTTCTTGGACTCTCGCTGTGTGGCATACCACGAGTACGCACGCCCCAGGGTCAAACAACGACCAAAGAGTACTACAGGGGTGTCCTCCGTCGCCTACGCGATGCTGTGCGGCGCAAGAGACCGGAGTTGAGGTCAACAGGAAATTGGCGCATCCATCGTGACAATGCTCCTGCACATTCCTCGCATTTGATTCAGATTTTTGGCGAAAAACCAGACTCCTGTAGTTCGGCAGACTCCTTACTCTCTTGATATGGCCCCCTGCGACTTCTGGTTGTTTCCGAAAATCAAGAGGCCATTGAAAGAGCGCGATTTCAGACAAGAGAGGACATTATGGCTGCAACGACAGCTGAGCTAAACTCCATTCCGAAAAAGGCCTTTTCGGAATACTTCCAACAGTGGCAGCACATTTGGGAGAAATGTGTGGAGTCCCAAGGAGACTACTTTGAAGGTAATTAGGTTTCCAACGCTCCAGTTATGCCATTTTTTTTCTTCGGCCAAAGGTCGGATACTTTTCTAACAGACCACGTATATATATATATATATATATATATATATATATATATATATATATATATATATATATATATATATATATATATATATATATATATATTGTCACGGCTATACAGACGGGACAGCCAGGTCACGTTTTACTGAACAGCGCCAGGTAGCAGCGAACTCCCGAGCGGAACCCGAAGAAGAGACGACGAAGAAACACCGCATGGTAAGGCTAGCCAGGATGGCGGTTGAGACAGTTCGGCCAGGAGACGGCGCCACGAGAATGTCCAGGAATGTGGCATTGCTCCCCCCCTCTGGAAAGCGCCGCCCGCGGCGCTGGAGGGCGTGTGGTCCGGCAGCCGCTTCCCCGGGCACAGGCTTTTGGGGCACGAACATCCGCTGATCATAGAGTGCCCTTGCAGAGGCGCAGTAGTCCTGGTGTATATAGTAGGTATCGGCGACGGGCGCGGAATCCACTTTCTCGGCCGTCGTGATCTCGTACGCGAGGAGAGGGAGGCATTAAGACAATAATCATAGATGCGGATAGCTGGAGCATATGGACGGTCAGGATGGAGAATGCCATGATCTTTGCGCTCTTAGTCGTCTGGACATAGGTTACTTCCAGTGGGAGCAGCACGCGGTCGTTCAGCGTTCGCGACAGTGAAGCGTGGGTACTCCGTCCGACGAAATATTCAAGCTGCAGCGTGTTGTGGTTGAACAGCACGGCAAGTATGGAATGGATGTTGACGTTGCCGAATTCCATGAGGCGGTTCTGGCCGATCACCGACGAGTGAGCTGCTAGCGGGCGTGGTAAGGCTTCATTCGGGCGACATGCACAACTTCGGACGTTGGTCGCCTAGAGGAACGAACAGTTCCTTGAGGGAGAACTTCATAGTTTACCTCGCCGAGTTGGCGTAACACTTCATAGGGGCCAAAGTACCGCCGAAGAAGCTTTTCAGAGCGCCCTCGTTGACGGACTGGGCTCCACACCCAAACATGTTCTCCGGGCTGGTAAGTGACATCCCTGTGGCGATGGTTGTAACGGCGAGCGTCTTTTTCTTGTTGATGCCGGATATGCTGCCGAGCAAGTTGGCGGGCGGCCTCGGCTTCGTGAACAAAGCGGTCGGCCCCGACGACAGAGGAGTTTTCACTACCAGGAAGCAGCATGGCGTCGAGCATTGTCACGGCCTCGCGACCATGGACTAAGCGAAATGGTGTGAAGTGAGTAGTCTCTTGCAGCGCGGTGTTATATGCGAAAGTAACGTAAGGGAGGACTGCATCCCAGTTGCGGTGGTCGTCGTCGACATACATGGAAATCATGTCGGCGATCGTCTTATTTAGGCGCTCAGTGAGTCCATTAGTTTGGGGGTGATAAGCTGTTGTTCGTCGGTGACTCGTGCCGCTGAGTCGCATAACTTCCTGTGTCAGCGCCGAGGTAAAGGCCGTTCCTCTGTCAGTTATAACGACCGTGGGTGCGCCACGACGAAGCACGATGTTGTGCATGAAGAAGGTGGCAATTTCCGCAGCTGTTCCGCGGGGAAGAGCTTTCGTCTCACAGTATCGACTGAGGTAGTCGGTGGCGACCACAATGTACCGGTTACCCAGCGAAGACTCCGGAAAGGGGCCGAGTAAATCCATGCCGACTTGGTAGAAAGGAACTTGTGGTGGATCAATAGGCTGCAAAAGTCCGGCCGGCTTAGTCGACGACGTCTTGCGACGTTGACACTCGCGGCAAGTTCGGACGTAGCGTTTCACAACCTCCGCGAGCTTGGGCCAGTAATATTTTTGCCGTATGCGGGCCAACGTTCGGGAGAAACCAAGGTGGCCAGAGGAAGGATCATCGTGGGACGCCTGCAAGACTTCATCGCGAAAGGCATTAGGGACAGGGTTGCCAGGTCTTAATCTCAAAAAATAGCCAAGAAAATGATAAAAGTAGCCAAAAAGTAGCCAATCTACGGCCACGGTCTAAAAAGTAGCCAGAATTGGCGCCAAGACACCAAGAAAACGTCACCAGAGGCAGGAAATTTACAGTTTAAAGACAGTGGGCAACCTATGGGGCAACAATGCTTGTAGATAACTTGGAAGCATGAGAGGTATTTATGACATGACTTGAAAAGTGACCAGAATAAATCATTTTCTCTTCGGCAGAGCAAATACTTTGTGTTCTTTTGACGCAGTCATAGTTATTAATGCGTGAGCATTAGAGGGGACATGTCGCGATTTCGTGATGGGTAAACAAAGTGAAGCCCTACGTGAAGCCCTTGTGAGTCCTACGTGAAGGCGTACGTGGAACTCTAGGAGTGAAGCCCTGCCTACCAGATTATGAGTACTCTCCCCACCATGGCTTGTGGAAGTTAAATTACTGGTTGGTTGAGACTGGCTGCTTGGGAAGAGCAACCTGGGCACAAGCCCCACCAATGGCAGCACCTGCCATCGCAGGGCAGTAGCGTATTGCTTAACCACTGCACCACGGCGCCAGAAGTGGTAGGACTCTCAGCGATCAGTAAATGTAGAGAATGACCAATTCCACATATCTGGACATTAGCCCATTAATGATATCTCGTCATGCCCTTAAGACGGAGCTCAAGTCTGATTAAGTCACCGATCTTTGTCTGAAGCCTGCTTGACGTGTAAAACCGAGCCTCGAACCGAAACCGAAGTGAAAACCGAAGTGCCTGCACAACTAATTCGCATTTGTCCTAACCCCGCTAAATTGTTCCCCATTTATCGACAACAAGGCAGGTACAACAGGATAATGTTGTTCATAAATAGCACTTCAAAAGTAGCCAAAAAGTAGCCAAGTAGCCAAGCTCAAATTTTTGTCGCCAAGACCTCTCAAAAGTAGCCAATTTGGCGCAAAGTAGCCAAACCTGGCAACCCTGATTAGGGATAACGAGCAGATAGGCAGGCTCCGTCGACCTATAGTTCTTTTTGTACAGGATACCCTCCCGTAAGCAGAATGATGACAGGCCGCGGGAAAAGATGCGGGGCGGAGTCTGAGCGCTTCCTTCGAGATAGTCAATCAGGGACCGTAATTCAATGTCGTCTCGTTGGCGGTGAGCCAGGGTGGACGCGGAAATGACCCCAAGGAAAAGGGAATCGTCATCGAGGTCCACGGGACTGGCAGGAAGTGGGGCACGGGACAAACAGTCTGCGTCACTGTGCTTTTGCCCTGATTTATACACGATGGTGACATCAAATTCTTGCAGTCGGAGGCTCCAGCGTGCGAGTCGCCCTGAGGGATCCTTGAGATTTGCCAACCAACACAGCGAGTGGTGGTCGCTCACCACTCGGAAAGGGCGGCCATACAAATAGGGTCGAAATTTCGTTACTGCCCACACAATAGCTAGACATTCTTTTTCGGTTGTGGAATAGTTCACCTCAGACCGTGATAACGTGCGGCTTGCGTAAGCGATTACGCGTTCGACACCATCCTGCCACTGTACAAGTACCGCACCAAGGCCAACGTTACTGGCGTCTGTGTGCAGTTCTGTGTCAGCGGCCTCATCGAAGTGCCCAAGTATGGGTGTATTCTGAAGACGCGTGCGTAGCTCTTCAAAGGCATGTTGTTGCTCCCGACCCCAGACGAACGGTTCGTTATCTTTGGTGAGGCGAGTAAGGGGCTCAGCTATTCGGGAGAAGTTCTGCACAAAGCGCCGATAGTAGGCGCAGAGACCCAGAAAACGGCGCACACTTCGCTTGTCAGCAGGAATGGGAAAAGAAGCGACGGCGGCAGTCTTGTCGGGGTCTGGACTAACGCCCTTGGCGCTCACAATGTGGCCCAAAAACTTCAGCTCCTGGAAAGCGAAGTGACATTTCTCGGGCTTAAGGGACAGCTGAACGGATAGCTTCGAAAACAGCGCGTAAGCGGCTGAGGTGTTCTTCGAAAGTGTCGGAGAAGATGACAACATCATCCAGGTACACAAGACACGACTGCCATTTGAGATCAGAAAGCACAGTGTCCATCATCCGTTGGAAAGTTGCCGGAGCTGAGCATAGGCCGAAGGGGAGCACCCTGAATTCGTACAAACCGTCCGGGGTAATAAATGCGGTCTTCTCCCGGTCACGTTCGTCCACCTCTATCTGCCAGTAGCCGCTGCGTAAATTGAGTGATGAAAAGTATCTGGCGTGGCGCAGACGGTCTAGGGAGTCATCAATGCGCGGCAAAGGATAAACGTCTTTCTTAGTGACTTTGTTCAGACGTCGGTAATCAACACAAAACCGGAGGGTCCCTTCTTTCTTTGCAACTAGGACCACAGGCGACGCCCACGGGCTCTTCGATGGCTGGATCACGTCGTCGCGGAGCATTTCTTGAACTTGCCTTCGAATTGCGTCCCGTTCCTTTGAAGATATCTGGTACGGCGACTGGCGTAATGGTCTCTGGCTTTCATCAACGATAATTCGATGTTTTGTTATCGGCGTTTGCCTAACTCGGGAGGTAGACGCAAAACAGTCCTGGAAAGAGTCAATGACAGTCTGCAGGTTGCGTTTTTGACTAGGCAGGAGATTCGGGTTCACGTCGAGTTTAACCGGAGCATTCGTTGATTCCACGGACTTCGTAGTCCCTGTCAACGCGTACTCTCCGGCGCATTCCCCGAGTTCTTCAAAATAAGCAATCGTTGTGTTGGCCGCTAAACGTTGGGGTTCACAACCGAAATTTGTTATCAGTAGTTCGGCTCGCTTATTGTTCAGTTCTATAAGCCCGCGAGCTACACACACTTGCCGACCCAGGAGTAGTGACATGTTGGCTTCAGCGATGCCATGAGTGCCGGCGCTGTCATCGCACTCCACAGTTACTAGCATGGTGGTTCTCGACGGAATCACCACGTTATCATCGCAGACCCGCAACTTAGTCCTGCGTTGCTGCGGTTCGTCGCCAACAGTACGGTGTGCGGCAAACGAGACGATCAGCTCCTTAAAGTCGATGACAGCCCCATATTCCTGTAGGAAATCCAGACCGAGAATCAGGTCTTTAGAACACTCAGGAAGCACAGCAAAGCAGCCGGGGAAAGTGACGCCGCGGATCTGAATTCGTAAGGTGCAAACGCCGGTCGGCGTCACAACATGGCCGCCGGCTGTGCGGATCTGGGGCCCAGTCCAAGGTGTCAAAACCTTTCGAAGGGTCGTGGCTAGCCGGCTGCTTATCACAGAGAAATCAGCGCCGGTATCTACCAGTGCGGTTACTTCACAGTTATCGGCGGTTACTGGAATTTCCGTAGAAGCCAACTGCTGGCTCTTCGTCGGCGGTGGGCTCGTCGGGTCAGGTGGTCGTTGGTCTCGTCGTCGCTGCAGATCGTCGAGTGGAGGCTCTTGTTTCTTTCTAGCTGCGGCGGCCCTACCCCCAGAGGACGCCGTCTTCAGTTTTCCCGCCGTGGGGACCTGCCTCTGAATTCGCCAGAGGTCGACGGGCGGCTGGGAGAAGAGAGTCTCCTGGGCGATGGGGATCGAGACTGGCGTCGCGGCACGGTCTGAGCCTGCACGTTGGACGTCAGGTATTGTTCAATCTCCTGGGGTCGCTCGCCGTAGCGTGGTCGAGGAGCGTCTGAAGCGAAACCCCTTAAACCCATCCGACGGTAGGGGCAGTGGCGCAGGATGTGGCCGGGCTCACTGCAGTGGTAGCAGAGCGGCCGGTTCCTCGGCGTTCGCCACATGTCCGCTTTACGCATGGCGGGCCGGAATTCCTGCGGCACGGTGGTGGGCACAGTTGGACGTGGGTACTGCACAGCCGGCACAGGTGAAAAAGCTTGTGCCACTGCCGCAGGCCGTCGAAGTGCCTCGCTGTAGGTCATGATGTAGGGTTGCGGCTGCGGCTCCGGAACAACTGGTGCTGGCTGCACCACTCGACGGATTTCATCCCGTACCACGTCCGACAGGGCGGCGACGCTGGCCTGTGGAGCTTCGAAGCGGAGTTTCGCGAGTTCTTCGCGAACGATGCTCCTTACAAGGTCTCGAAGATCTTCAGGAGGCAGCGTCGTAGGCGTGCAGGTTTGAGCGGCTGCCATACTAGCCTGCCGGCCGTACTGTGCACCGCGTTCCTGCAAGGAGCGTTCCATGCTCACTGCCTCCTTCGTAAAATCGGCCACTGTCCTTGGGGGGTCGCGGACAAGTCCAGCAAACAGCTGCTCCTTAACGCCCCGCATCAGGTGCCGCACTTTCTTTGCCTCGGCCATAGCAGGGTCGGCTCGACTGAAGAGGCGCATCATGTCCTCAACGAACATGGTGACGCTCTCATTAGGCTGCTGCGATCTCGAGTGCAGAGCGACTTCCGCCTTCTCTTTTCGTTCACTGCTGCCGAATGTCGCCAGCAGCTCGCGACGAAAAACCTCCCAGGTGGCAAAAGAGGACTCGTGGTTCTCGAACCAGATCTTTGCCGAGTCCTCTAGCGCGAAGTAAACGTTCCTCAGCTTGCGCTCACCGTCCCACTGGTTGAAGGCTGCCACACGGTCGAAACTGGCCAACCAGTCTTCAACATCCTCGAACCTGTCACCGTGGAACGTCGGCGGTGACCTGGGCGCGTGAAGTACGAAGGGAGTGTCAGCTCCAAAATGTTGAGTGGTCTGGCTAGCTGTGGTTGATGTCATATCTCTTGCCGGTTTTGTCAGGCCGCTGAACTCTGGCTGTAGGCCTCGCAGGCGGCGGCTCGCTTTGTGGACGGGGGTTGTGTCCACGCACTGAGGGCTGGCTTCAAAGGTGTCTTCAGAGTCAGTGTACATGGGACGATACCCAGCCGGCTCCACCAAATATGTCACGGCTATACAGACGGGACAGCCAGGTCACGTTTTACTGAACAGCGCCAGGTAGCAGCGAACTCCCGAGCGGAACCCGAAGAAGAGACGACGAAGAAACACCGCATGGTAAGGCTAGCCAGGATGGCGGTTGAGACAGTTCGGCCAGGAGACGGCGCCACGAGAATGTCCAGGAATGTGGCAATATATATATATATATATATATATATATATATATATATATATATATATATATATATATATATATATATATATATATATATATATATATATATATATATCCGAATATGTTTCTTCATACAAGATTTGCCAAATCGACGTCTGGCCGAAATAAGTCACGATGGAATGTTGCTCGCTGTCAATGACAACAGTTTTGTTTTGAATACGTTTCACAGGGTATTCAAACTAAGGATTAGCTAAGTGACTGGAACTCGGGTAAAACACACTTAGATCGCACGATACGGAGCCATAGCCACCTTTTTCATAAAAGAATGCCTTCCCCTTCGTTTTAATGTAGTAGCGCATGACAGGAATGGAGGCGTTAACAATAACAACGCTTGATCAGATATCCCTGGTTTAGTCAGTGCAGAAGAGGCAAGACTGCGGCAACGCATAAAAACAATTGCAGCACATTTGCGCTGCTCGTGTTTGTTTTTCAATAAATGGCGATAATTAATGGGAATTTACCATTTGAAGAGCACACTGGCCTCCACGAAGGCCATTTCACAACTGGTAGGCTGAATTCCCCGCCAAGCAGTATATATGTGGTTTTCAATGTCAATTAAAATTTACTGAACTGAAGCAAGGGTGCACAATGCTTGTAATGGGTGATCTCTAAGAGAAACCGCCATTCACAGTGACCCTGTTTTCCGAACTGGGTTTACACCAAACAGTTTCATATGCATCGGGTCAACGTTGACAGAAACGTTAGTGATACTACCATGAATCCCTGTATTAATACAAAAATGCCGCCAACAAACAAACAAACAAACAAACAAACAAACAAACAAACAAACAAACAAACAAACAAACAAACAAACAAACAAACAAACAAACAAACAAACAAACAAACAAACAAACAAACAAACAAACAAACAAACAAACAAACAAACAAACAAACAAACAAACAAACAAACAAACAAACAAACAAACAAACAAACACCGATGAAGATGCGCCGAATTCAATCATAGAAATTTTTATTTAACGAAAAAAAGGTCAGTTTCTTCGACATGCGCGCCACCTGGTAGCTCACTATTGAGTACACTCCCTCAAAGCTGAAAATTAACAAAGTACGGAAGCCAGAAGCGTGTTGAGATGTTGGTATCTTTGGATTAACGCAGTTGTGCGCTGCTACTCATTGTCTGCTCTGTCCTCAACCGTTGAGGGCAGTTACTTAGTTGTGTAGGTTTCTATACTGCAAGTCTTGACACTGTGCACATGCGTCATGAAAAAATGTCGAGGTCTGTTTTCTGCGACGGCTCATCTACAATTACATCGCTGCCGTAGAATGCACACCAGGGGATGCCGCCGCCCTCTCAATGAAACCAGCGCAACAACTTAACGCTAAGGTGACAGCCCAGTTTTCAGAACTAAACTTACATTTGCGTTTTTGTTTCACGGTCCCTCATTTCATTTGGTTACTTTTTTTTGGTGATAGGACAAACACAGCTCCAAAAAGACCATTTGCGAGTTAATTCTTGTGATCACAGAAAGGCCATGATAAACTTTTAAGTGACTTTCGACCTCACGAAAATGCCGCATTACATTTCCGAAAAAATCTTGTAATTGATCCGTAGAAACAATATCACCGAAAAAAAAAATCCTGGAAACTTCATTCTCAAATAAATACCGGTCAACGCCCACCAAACTTTCAAAAGTGAAATTTAAAAATTTTAACCCCTATTTATATTCACGCCTCAATAACATTTAGGTTTATTTTACCTCTCCTCTCCCAGTCGCAAATATTTCTGACTAGTGCAAAAGCTATGTTTGAGGCTGTCATTGACAAAGAACAAATGAGAATTAGACGATGCTTTTTATCTTTTTCCCATCGATAAGGGCGCTTATTTTGGAACAGGGAATCTGTGCAGCCTCGCTGATATAGCTTTAAAATGAAGAGTGCGTTGAAGTGTTGCCATCCGCTTGTTGCTGCTTCAGCTGTTGTCAGCTTAACGGTGTATTCACGCTTCGACGATGAGGTACCGCCGAGAAAGAAAAAAAGAAGAAGGGAAATAGGGTTGTAGGTATGACAAATAAAATACAGTCACAGAAGCGCAACACAGTGCAGTTAGTCACGCTTCGAAGAGTTGGACAGGGATCCTGGAAACAAAGCACAGTGGAGGATGCCGAAAGGAAAATAAGAAACATATAAAAAAATATTCTTTTCATTTGGTTCCCCTGGAGTGTGCTTCAGCGGTAAAGACAAGCTGTTTCTTGAGAGGGAACCTAATTTTCCCCTTACTCCCAGATGTTTGGGCAACGACTCAGATAATTGTAGCTTCTAACGAAAGCGGGTTGATCGAAGCGCCGGATTCGAGCACTTATTTTTTTTTTCCTTACCTCTCGCAGCTGAACAAATGAAGTGGTATGAAAAGAAAGGTACCCGCTAGCGTTTATTTCCAAATTCTAAATCTGTCTAGTTTTTGTCGAATAGCTAGAGGACGACCAGCACAGAAAGCCGCATGTGCCGTGAAATCGTCTGCCCCGGTGTCTTATCACTTGACTGAACAACCTTCAAGTACCCTGCGTCTATTCTCCCGGTTGTTTCTTTCGTTTGCGGAGGACAGCAGAATTTTGAATCGTTTAATTTTTAGCCAGTTGTATTTTTCTGGCAAAAACAGCGCGCATTAGACTAAGGTAGAAGCGGGTGGATCAAGGGCTTAAACAATCGGGGATATTTTCTCGGAAATCTGAAAACAAGAAGGAACGTGCAGCCCTCTATTGCTCCGACCAGCCTACCCACACGTTGGCCTGTCTTGGGGGTTTCTAAAACGGCGAAGAATTGTCTCCAAAGACGCGAGAGTCGGATTTCTCATTTCCAGTTCGAAGGGGACGCTCCCAACCAGTCTCAAGCCTGGGTTTCGCAATTACGTCTCAGAAAATCCTTCTGGCGCTTATTGTTTATTTTATCTGTAGACAGGCACTGCGCAACGAGGACACACAGTTGAGTTTTAGTTAATCATTGTTATTTCTTTTCGTGTTGATGAGCCTTCGGAGGACTACAAGCTTTTTGCCTTTGTGGAACGAAAGCGGATCCCAGTCTCAGTCGGCTGGGTAACACGAAGCTTGTCTCGGTTTCATCTGAAGAACAGCAGAACTACCTACGTTTCAAAACCACTGCTTTTTGAGGGCTGCTTGCAGTATGCTTATGTGGTACCTACTTATATACGAGGAGAACGTTGCTGGATAGAAAGACTCGTTGCCTTTCATCCGCACAGCGCTGAGGACTCCCAATCCTTTCTTATTCTGATTCCCTTCGGGATTTTCAGCACTACTAAATAGGCCGATTCCTTTTCTTAAGCCAGTCTTGAATATATAAGAAACAAAAATCACAAATGTGCAGCAGATAACCCAAAAGCGAATGCAGCAAGCGATCAATAAACCTCGTTTATTGCTGCTGTCTTTACTTGTAAAGATTAATTTTCGCGCTGTTCTATCCTGTGGCAGTTGTACCTTGCTGGGATAGTTGGTTCTTCATTCTAGTAGTTCTTACAACGCGCTGCGTGCGTCTCTCTTTCTGCGCCAGCCCGTGGCTTTGTGCGCTAAGAAACCTTGCTATGAGCCGCGATCGTTCACCGCAATATACGAAGGAAAGGCGCCCGCATTGGGCATTGCGTTTACGTGGCGTCGGGAGCAGTGAATACGCTAGTGCAAAAAAAAAAAAAGAAGACAACCACCTTTCACACGAGCATTGATTACGTTTGTTAGAGGCAACCCTTACTCACTCATCAATATATTTTTTTCACTTTTCTTTTGGCTGAGGGCACACGAACGCAGGTTTGTCACATTCAACGCTACCAATCTCGCTCCACATACATATCCTGAAAAAAAAAAATCAAATGACGCTGATAAGTGTTTATTTCTCCCATCCTATTCGATAAAAAGCCTTTCCTCGCAGGGCAAATCCCCGTTATCTTTTTTTTTCGTCTTCGCCGAGTGTGACGTTAGGCATTTGTTGAAGGAGGGTGTAGGACATAAAGCTAAAGATACAAGAAAGATTTTGTAGCCCTGGTTCCCGAAGGAACCCATCAGATCGTCAGTATAATGGTAGTCTGTTGTCAGATGCAGGTTTCCATTGCAGGGTCCGCCTCTCCTAAAAAGGACCTTCGCACAGAGGCCTTTGGTGGGCATGTCCCCCTCCATAGACGTCCGGTTCAGATCACCTCCTCAGTAGCAGCCAAAACATGAATACTGCTGTCACCTATCGTGCAGCCATACATCTAAGAATCTAATGCGCTAAATTTGTTAAATAAAGCGAGACAAGCCTTTCAAGGCGATGAACATACAGTCTGATGGCAAAGCTTTGATAAAGCAGTAATTTAATATGTTTGTAGGAGGAATATTTGTGCCTAAAACCTTACATCGGTGCATTACGATAAAAAAATCTTCCTGCCGCTGGCCTAGACAGTTCGGTTTCTTAGCACGGAGAAAGCTATGTGGCTGTCATTCATTTTAATGAGTGAAACAAGTGCTATTCATACGCCGGGACTATTGCGAAAAAGGTGTGTCAATCAGTCGCTCTTGCTACTTCCATTACTTTTGCTTGCGTGCTATACATTGTCATGCTCAACAATTCTGCACCAAAGCATTTTTGAGCGGCAGACCTTTGAGGAACGCAATTTTTTTCCTATAATGGAAGATTTCACTATAACAATCAATATACCCGCAGATAACCCAACGGCAGCCTTGCACTTTTTTTTTCTATTAACGTTTTTGTTATCAAAAGCGTACCCATTTGTTTTCTGTGGCAGCCTTAGCTGTTTGATGTGGTCGACAGAAACACTTTAAAAGAAAGATTTTGCTACATAGCAGAAGAACGGAGAGCTTCCTTCAATATTTCCATAACAGCATCTTACAATTGTCAAATTTTCAAAGTTTTTGAAAAAATTATATGAAATATACGAGATATATGAAAAAGTAGCGTTCATGAACGGTTTCCCTCTCAAAAAGGCTTTTGTCTAGAATTGTTGTGTATGTGCTGGCTGGGCGACAGCTTCGCCCCAAGGCAGGGACCACACGGTCCACACATACACAAGCGTCGACGGTGGAGATTCTCCCTCATCCTTGCTCCGGGACGCGCGTCGCCATTGGTCCGGTGAGGAGGAATCTTCCAGAGTATACCACACAGTTCTCCGGCTGGATGCCGCCGTTTCTGGGCGAAGTGGAGAGGGCATCGCTTAGCACGTGCAAAGTTGCCCGCTCTCCGACTGTGATCCGAGGATTCTCCTCCGTTGTATCGTTCGACGACGTGCGCGGTTTTATGAATGCGCGCCAAGTTTTGTGACTTCCGGAGAGCGTCGCCTGTGACGCTAAAGGCACACCTTTGTGCTGGAATAAGGCCGTTCTCGGACTTCAAAAGAGACGAATGTTCCAACTTCCTCTAGCGCTGGCTAGTGCGAAGGAATTGAGAGACCAACTACAAGCTTCACACGCTACAATCACTTATATGAGGTTATTAATATATCCCGCATTCCGCCCCGAACAGCAGGCCACGACGCTCTTTCTTGTACACCGCTTACCTTTTCACATACCACCATTCCTACTCCAGCCGGTGCTGATCAGCGCCACATAGGTCCTGCCAACAACAGTCATGCCTACCCTCGTCAAGAGGAGGACGACACCCCATGGCTTCACTCAAGGAAATGTCGCGGCTTGTCTTCACGGCTTGCGCTGGAGCGCCGAAGCGTGTTGATCAAAATCGTTCGTTCTGACGTACGTTCAGTCCCATCCAAGGATTCCGTCTTCCTTTCCAAGAACCACTTCTTATGGTCAAATGTTTAGGGGAATCCCCCAAGGTGGAGCAGATTTGTAATAAGAGAGTAATTACTCATTGACATCCACACCA
Organism: Amblyomma mixtum; assembly: GCF_055824585.1. Classification (NCBI taxonomy): domain Eukaryota; kingdom Metazoa; phylum Arthropoda; class Arachnida; order Ixodida; family Ixodidae; genus Amblyomma; species Amblyomma mixtum. The sequence continues at coordinate 250,232,755 of NC_143012.1, forward strand.
GCGCAGCCATACGGCCACAAAGTAAAGCTATACAGCTTTCTCAGAAACTTCGTAGTTAAAGAAAAATTCGTCCTGGTCCGGGGTTCGAACCCGGGACCGCCGCTTCACCGGAGCAGTCGCTCTACCAATTGAGCTAACCGGGACATTTGACCAACACAGTTCCCACTTCGAGTTATTGATCAATTCGCTCTCGCCCTACCATAAGCTTGCCGTCCCGGTTAGCTCAATTGGTAGAGCGACTGCTACGGTGAAGCGGTGGTCCCGGGTTCGAACCCCGGACCAGGACGAATTTTTCTTTAACTACGAAGTGTCTGAGAAAGCTGTATAGCTTTTCTTTGTAGCCGTATGGCTGCGCTCGGGTGGATGTCAATGAGTAATTACTCCCTAACCACTTCTTATGACAGTTATCTCTATAAAAGCTGCTATAAAAGCGAACCGGATTCGAGCGCACGCTTTCTCCTCATCGCTCGCTCCTGCAAGCAGCTCCGCAACGGCTCAGAAGGGCTAGAGACAGTGTGCTTGGAGCACAAAAGCCCGTGAAGAAAAAGGGGAAAAAGCTTGAGGAAGGATTTCTCGAAGGCCAGCTTATTTTGTGATCCATTGTGACGCCGGAAACAAAGCTGGGGCCTTGGAACGTTGGCCCGACCTCTGCAGAGTAAACGGGTCGTAAAACGCCTTATGGACGAATTGCAGCGCGCGCACCCATCTCGGTTTCGCAGGGCTGTGAATATAGTCGCAATCGATGCTATAGGCCGAACGAATGTGCCTTGCGCTATAGTGTCGGATTGCTCGCTGAGTGCGCTTGTATATGCCATAAACGGACGCACGGTACTTTAGACAATGTGACATGAGCCTCGTTTCTGCAACGACGTGTCGTTTTTGTGTCGTCATATACAGAGCTTCGATATCGCAGCGATGCATACGACGTGAGCGGGTTAGGCGTAAAACGTAGAAAGAAAGCGGAGACAAAAAGGCTGGTTAGGACGAAACCGAGATAACAGTCTGTAAAAAAAATTGCGCCTTGAAATGGCCGAACAGTATCCAGACGGCGAAGGCACAAACAAATACGTGACGAGTCCTTGAATTCACCATTTGCCCTTTTTACCGAGATTCTAAATGTCCTTTGTACGTCTGCCCTTTCGTCATATTTGAAAACATTACACGCCCTTTTGGCAGAATGTGATATATAGCACGAAATAGAAAAAAAAAGCATTCGGATTATGAGTGCTTCACGGGGTCCACTTGCGGGGACAAAACGATTAATCTCGTCTACAACAACTGCACAGTATAGGGTATGAGTGAGCGTCATGAAAGGCACAATTTACAGCTCTTAATAAAAAAAAATGCAACATGAAGCAAAAGTATATATGCCCTATATGCTGCATTTAGTGCTTAATGGAACTGAAATAATCGAGATGATTCGTCAGTTTTTCGGAGTTGTAGCTGAGGACACTGTCAGTGCCAGCACACATGCTTTCGTTGCAGTACTGAAACACATCCAGTTCGCCCAGTTTGCCGTTAACCATCGATCTATTGTAGTTCAAGAGGCCATCGTTTAGTTTCCACAGTACACCATATTGCCAAAAAGAGAGAATAACTTCTGAGTATTTTACTTTCCTCATGCAGTCGAATAGTTTGCAGACGAATAGTTATTTCTAGCCACTTGCCCGCGAGGGAAAGTGCTGTTGTTTTTGAGGCCGAGGAACGTGCAGAGAAATGAATCGATTTCTATTTCTATCTCGTGTCGTAATGAAACCAATCTGACAGCTGTGATGATTTATGATCAATGATTAGACCACGACCAAGTCATCAGCTAATTTCACCGGAACATCACTCTCATGTAGAGTTCTACTAATACGGTACTCCTAAAACAACTAAGCCTAATCGTGCCAACCATGGCAGCTATTTCTGCTATGGCGATGGGAACCAAACAAGCTGAGCTCCAAAACCAGTGCGATGACTTCTATGTTTAAGAGAAGACCAGAGCGGTTCCTCCAGTCGAACTGTTGTGGACTCCGATCGAGGCCAGTGGAAATCGTCCGGCAGCTATAGAAAGGTATTTTAGATATCGTCTCGTTTTCCTCTTACACGGAGCAAAAGCGACCCCCCTCCCCCCCTTTTCCCCCGACTCTCGCTGGGTATAAGAGAACTTCTTGCTGGGCTAGTTGGTAATTCATTGTAAACTAAAGGCGCCAAAAAACCACACACACACACACACACACACACACACACACACACACACACACACACACACACACACACACACACACGCACACGCACACGCACACGCACACGCACACGCACACGCACACGCACGCACGCACGCACGCACGCACACACACACACACGCACGCACACACACACACACGCACACACACGCGCGCGCGCGCGCACGCACGCACGCACGCACGCGCTTAAGAGAACTTCTTAAGAGAACTTAAGAGAACTTCTTGCTGGGCTAGTTGGTAATCCATTGTAAACTAAAGGCGCCAAAAAACCACACACACACAATTCAAGAGAACAGGACAGAGCGCCGCAAGTCAGTAAATATCCCAATCTTAAAGTGCCGGCCATACACTACTCATACAAAAGCTCAGGGCTTCTTTAAGAGACCAGCAGGGGTCCCGATGGCCAAAAATTGATACGACTCGCATACACTGGAAGTAGAATGAAAGAGGTCGTCCGAATCGACGCCAATATCGAAGAGCCCAATGTGATTGTTCCGTCTGTTTGCCTCCTCGAGGAACAACAAGAGGGTCATGACATCAGCGGATTACAGCGTCCGCACGGGCCACTGCACGCATGACCTGCGCTGTTAAAGCACAGCATGGTCGGGAGGCTCACAGCAGAGATAAAATCTGCTCTTGTCTGGGACACTCGACGGGTTGTACGGCACACAGGAACAACGGGTTACGCGTCTGCAAAAACAGAGGCGTTGTTCACACACTCTGGACTACGTTGTCTATTCTCACAGACAGCTTTAAGTCAGTCGCCACCGTCTTGCATTTGCTAAACAAGGAAGTATTTTAAATGGGGGCTGGGGATGGGCGGGGGGGGGGGGGGGGGGGTGAAGCTTGGGGCTCTTTTCTCAATACGAGGCGTTGGGAACAGAAATGTTTGGTCCCTCATGGCAGAACTTTTAGCTCTTGCAAACGAGGACGAACATGAAGAAGACAACACGTCTTGTCATGACACACCAACTCGCCTGAACAGCCATTTTGGTCCTTCGCCCACCCTTAAGCTCTCACTGTCCCTTGCCAGGAAGAAAGAACTGCAGCAAACGCGCCATGAAGGGAAACTCACAAATACAGTTATAAAACCGAAAACATTTTTCGACAAAAATAAGAACGCGGCAAGTTGTGGGCAGGCAAAAAAAAGGCATTTTTTAAATCGTGAATGACACTGGAAAGTAGAACTTCGGTATAATTAACTAGTCATCGCTGAAGAAAATTTTAGATATTCATTCTGGCTGCTGTGGCCGAAGGGTTGCTCAGCAAAGTAAAAACGGCTGTAGCGTTTCTCTTGTATATCAAGTAATGTTTATTTCTTGGAACATTTACATTTCCAGAAGTATTCTGGGGGGATTTAATTTGCGGACATGACTATTCGCAAGTATACTGCTTCGCATTGTATGAAGTCTTCGCAGTGTCTTGTCTGGTAGGGGTTAAGTTAAGGCTGCGCTTCCCTCCGTTCTTTAGAGCCAAATCTAATCGAAAATTGGTTGCTATGTGAACTGCGTCAAAGTACGCGGGTTCTTAACAACTTATAGAAATTCATGCTGTACTTTACGCAGCTACACACTGAGAACAAAAGAGCTGCAAGTTTTCAACCTTTAACTGAACCTGTTTTTTACGCGGCTATATTAGTGGCAGTATTTTGAGCTTTGTATATTTTCACTTCATGCTCCCCAGGCATGCATCGTTAACGCGTCTTGCCGAAAATTGATGTCGATTTCAGTGTGACCGGTGACGAGAAGGCCATTATCGAGCTCTGTGCTGTTCGGGAACTATAATGGACCTGGCGGTGAAGCAAAACTTTTTTATGCGTTGTACAAGTGTAGTACCGCTAGAAAAGTTATAGAGAATATTTTTTTTTCTGTGGCGCGGCTTCTGTAAAGTGGTCAGGGGCCAGGAATTTTAGTAGATCGAATGGAGCTGAATATTTTAAGCTTTGACCCCTACAAAAAAAAAGGTGCCACTCGATGAAAAATTCGAGACTCGACACCCCCTCCCTGGATCGCTTTCTGGCTTGTTCTGCTGTGGTCACGGTCTGGCATGCAATGTCAGAGTGTACTACTCGACAGCATGCGCTGCATTCCGGGAGAGGCGCTCAGGGATGTTGAGGTCGAGGAATAGTAAATAGAAAGAAAAGAATGGCCTAGGATGGCGCGGCACGCAGCATTTGGCCGGCGGTCCCCGTGCGGTTTTTGCTTGACACTATTCGAGATGGACGTGAGTTCCAGACTGCGCTTCGGGAGATGAAACTGCGCTATACTAGCGGGTGGTCGAACACGAGCAAAATTTCTTTCCCACTTTACTCCGAAATAGTTCTCCCCCCCCCCCCCCCCCCCTTTTCACTCTCTTTTTGATGCAACTAAAAAAATAACGCACAAAAACAGTCAATATCATCGTCGAGACAAAATGCAAGCAGAAATGCACTGTAGGAAAGTCTTGGAGCCTCCGTCATGAGCCCCTTTCTTTCTGTTTTAGACTGCGCGCTCGGCTACCTACGCCTTTCGCAGCTTTTGGAGTGTGGGGTGGCCCGTGTGACAAGCGCCGGCCTCGTCCGTATGGGAGACGGCGTCAGCAGACGTTGCCGATCGCGGTCGGCTGCTACTTTCCTTTCATCGATACCAAAGTTTATCGTAGTGGCCTTCTCAGAAATTCACTGTGCAGAGCGAGCGGACGAAAGATGAAGACGATGATGTTCGAAGAGTACAGCGCGAGATCTATGCCTCCCGGTCCTTGGCCGATCCTCTAGTGTGGCCATGTGCCATCTTTTTAAGGCCGACGACGACGACGACGACGACGACGACGACGACGACGACGACGACGACGACGACGACGACGACAACAACAACAACAACAACAACAACAACAACAACAACAACAACAACAACAACAACAACAACAACAACAACAACAACGACGACGACGACAACGACGACGACGACGACGACGACGACAACGACGACGACGACGACAACGACGACGACGACGACGACGACGACGACGACGACGACGACGACGACGACGAAACAACAACAACGGCTGCGGTCAGAAGCAGGCGCAACTCCGCCGAATTTTCAGCAGCAGGCATCTTGATTTTGTGGCCATACAAAAGACGGAAGTTAAGATTGAGGAGGGTTCGAGAGGGAGGGCACTATAGGCACTTTTTGTTTGAAAATAATATCCTCGTGTCGCATGCTGTGGAATTCGTGCCGGGTGTGTTTTGTTTATGCGAAATGCTTTTCATTATTCTGCCTTGTCTTACAATATCGGCACTGTAGGGGGTTTTAATTAGCTGCGATTTTCTGTTTTATAGGAAGCTAGTTTACAGGTTGCGCTTTTAATTACATTGCAGAGTGCGTCGATTTGTTTCGAAGAATGGCCAGCTTACTCGATTGTGATCGACATGTTGTGCTAACCGGGTACATTAATTGCGTGTGACCCGTTTGATCGAGTTGCAGCTAGTTGTTACAGGGACAGGAGTGGAGAAGTGTTTTGAAATGTTACAGAGAGTATAGGACTTATTGATACAAGGACATCATGCCATGCATCTCGCTCATTTACACGCATCAGGGGCGTTCTCACGCAAGCCTAAATAGGATTTGTGCACCTTCTGCAATCGTTTCTCGTCGTCTGTTTTGTGAAACTGTACCAGTTTCATTCTGTGGTCACTGTAATGCGGTTGTTCTTCCCGGGGTATACGATCGTTTAAAATTAAGTCCGAAGTGGGAGCGTTTGAAATTGAACTCATCCTTGCAAATGGCCAGGAATTTATTGTTCGTGTTCGCTCACAGCTGCAGTCTTGTTTGACTGGTATCACATTGTTGTTTTCTGCTTAGGAGGTGTTCAAGAAGGAGGTGTGAGCGAAGGCAATTGAAACTGGCTCTATTAGGCTGTGTCATAGGAAGTACCACGAGAGGACACTTACACAAGAGCTTTTGCAGCTTCTATGAATTAGAATGTAATAGAACTGGGTTGGATTTGGATGACATTGTTATTTTGAAATGTGAATTACAAAAACATGATGGCGAATGATACAGGGGCACCTGATTTCGATCTCGTACCAAGCGCGCTTTGCACTGTGGGTGCCCGACACGACATGCCCTATTCTTGATGCGCACCTTCACACGACTGCTAACCTGACAGCGGAGATAATGTCACATGACACCCTAGTGATTGGTTTCGTGGTACTTTAGTGATTGGTGCCGGGGAAGTAATCTCCACGTTAGTGAAATATACACGGCTATGTCCAGTACTGCCTCTGGTATTACAATTTTGGACTATCTAACGCATTTTACTGCCCTTGTGATCATTTTATCAGGAGACTGTTGTTGTTGTTATTAATGGTCCTTTCATGCATCAAAAGACAGAACTAACAATAGATCAGTTACCTCTGTTTAAGCCACGCCGTCCTGATGGCACTCCGTGCGAATTTTACAAAGCTTTTTAATCTATTCTCATTTCAATCCTGCTTAATATTGTCGCGATGGGTTTCGATGTGAACGACCTTCCTGAGACTTTTGCTCAAAATCACACACTTTTCTTCATTTAGTATTAATAAAGAAAAATTGCGCTATATGAATGGCTACAGTCCTATCATGTAGGCAAACGTAGACTACAAAATTTTGATAATATTTATCGAATCATCTGCTGTAAGCGATGTCGGTTCTCATCGTCCCTCACAAGAGGTCCGCTTCCTTAAAATAACATACATATTGCACATACTATTCTCGGATCTTGCTCCTGCTCTCATGAGCAGCTTGCTTTGTTTCAGATTGACCTTGCGAAGGCATTTTATCGTGCCCGCCATTCGTTTGTGTTTTTCTGTTCTCGAGCGAGCCAATGTTGGTTTAGCTGTACTAAAAGGGGTGCAACTTTGCTACAGGATTTTTTTTTTGACTAGCTTGATTAATAATGACCGCCTCTCAGCGCTCATGCCCATCCGGTCTACCGCGAAGCAAGGCTGTCTCCTGTCCCCGCTACTCTACGGCCTTTACATTAAGCCACTTTGTTTGAATTTTCTACGTAACAGTAACACCCATACATGTTTCACTGTTCTGGGTAATGAAGCAAAAGTTTTTGTATATGCTGATCATATTTCTTCTTTTTGCATTGATAAGCCCAGCAGAGGCAAAACTTTGTCCATGATAGATCAGTTTCGCTTTGTCTCTGGCGCTCAGATAAACTAAACCAGAAGCTCGGGTCTCTAGTTTGGTTCGCAGGGTTGAATGGCGCCTTAATCTCAAATGCCCCCCCCCCCCCCCCCCCCTCCTCTAAATATTTCGTTTTTTTCGCTTCACGCATTAAAGTCAAGTGCACATCACTAGAGGAAGCGGATCCGGGCCCTTCATCGTCATGTGTCAAGAAACTTGGTTACCTAAGAAGAACTATACGACAGTGTACTAACGAGGTGAAATCAGTGGCATATAAACGTTTAGTTCATCCTGTCATAGAATATGAATCAATCTTGTGGGAAACGTATTCAAACGGCAACATAAATAATCTAGGATCTGCCAAAAATAAAGCGGCAAGATTTATGTACCATTTCTGTAGTTGGCTTACTGCAGCCAGTGCTCGTGTAAGGAAGGCAGGATTAGAGTGTTTAGAAAAGCGACGGTAACGTGATCGATTAAAATACACGTACTTGCTATACCACAATAAACTTGATATGAGCAAACTCGAGTACAGAGGGCAAAATGCATGTCTAGAACGGTCGAACTGCGTGCTCCGGGCCGCTCAGAGCTACGTGGGCGACGTCTAGCGATATAACGCCTGGTTCGAGACGACAGAGTGTCGGCATGCGTGGCCAAACTGATAGCGCTGCCTGTCTTTTCGGGGCTTGCAGGCGGCCGCGGCTTTACCTCCTGCTTTTGTCGTATGTAGCGCTGATTTGCGCTACCGTCTGCGAAAGAACATAGGCGGCAGAGGACACACCACTGGCTTCTTTTTTTTTACTTTCTTTTTGTGCACTTGCAAAGCTCTGGCGATGAGCAATTCAGTGCATCACATACGCGCCCGTGCACTGCATCGTCATCGAGGCTACGAGCCTTAGATAAGGGAGCGAGGTTTGGCATTTTGCGTTCTTCAGCAAATGCCTAAATAGGCATGTGATTATTGAAATCATACAGGGGCCTCAGGTGAGGTGGGTGTCGTCGCACAAAAAGAAAGTAAAAAAAAAAATAAGCCAGTGGTGTGCGCTCTGCCACGAATGTCCTTTCGGAGACGGTAGCGCAAACCAGCGCTACTAACGACAAAAGCAGGAGGTAAAGCCGCGGCCGCCTGCGAGCCCCGAAAAGACAGGCAGCGCTATCAGTTTGGCCACGCATGCGCACACTCCGTCGTCTCGAACCAGGCGTTATATCGCTAGACGTCGCGCACGTAGCTCTGAGCGGCCCGGAGCCCGCAGTTCGGCCGTTCTAGACATGCATTTTGCCCTCTGTACATTCAGCCAGTGTGTAGGCGAATCACCTGATCGCACCATAATAAAAAAATTAAAATAGTATTCCTGTCATACAAACACATTCGCAAAATTATTCTTTCCGATGACTATATGTGAGTGGAATCAGCTGCCAGCCAGTGCTGTGGAAAGCACAACTACTGAATCATTCTTTGAAAGGCTTCAGGGGTACCTGTAAGGGCTTTGAACTCAGTCACGTCTAACTAAACAATTTTGTTATACAGTTCTGTTAATTCGCGCGTGCATTTCCATGGTTGTTTGTGTCGATTTGTGGAGGCAGTCTTGTTGTGCCTTGGTTTGTTTTTCGCACATATTACTTGTGCCTGTACTTCATGCCTACAACTCCTGCTTACAGCCTCACCTTGAGGCTAGCAGTATTGTATAAATAAATAAGAAATGCTCAGATTTTTGGTGCGCGTCGAACATGTTTCTGGCAGCAAAAATATATTATACACGGCAGGTACTCCACTGCGCCACACATTACCCCAACGTTTACGACATTTATAAGGTCATATAGTTTAGATTCGACACGGCGCGGTCACCATTTCAGGCATATTTCTGCTGGCGGACTGGAGTTGATTGCACCTCTATGTGAGACAGTGAGTTGGTCGACTTCTTTATGGTGATAGCACTCATTCCTTTACTAGAGCATTTTTGCAAGTTAAGTTTGTTAACCTACTTCCCAGCTTAGTGGTGCGTTCAAATTTTACCGAATGCCCCCCTTTACTCGGATTTACTTAGGAGGTATATGCTTCGGTACATTTTTGACAGTTCGCTTACCTAATGAGTATTTATGTTCTGTTTCGCGTAAATATATATAGAAGGAATGGATCTCAATGCAGTTTCCGCCTCCCCTGTTATCGCTCTTTGCACTCTAGTCTTAAGGCTCGTGATGTGTTAACGCGAGTGAATAGAACAGCAATTTCTCCTTGCACTAAAACGATTTTCTTTAAACTGCATACCTAAGCTATACCAGTTAAAACATGGCTTCAAGGAAAAAAAATACTTTTGTATCTTCTGCAAACTGTCATTCGTGGGATGCATCGGAAACTATTGACGACTGCTTCTTAATTGGCTGCAAATCTGCAATTCTGTTTTGGCACGTACTAAAAAGGACATTGAGGAAAGACTGATTTAAATTCCCAAGCATGCGATACTGCATCGCCACTCAGGATGGTTACGACACCTATGGCACGATCTTTCTAGGAATTTTAATATGACGAAGCCAGACTCGTGGAGACTGACCACGGCAGTGTCGTATGCACATAGCGTTTTGTGTTTTTTGAGTGTTCTTTGGTTAAATGTTATTTCTCGAAGCTAGACAATAAATAAAAAAAATGACACGATTTTTCTATTTGCAGGTGCACACCCTGTGGAAAACGCACATGTTGAGCCGGAATGCTAAGCCTTTCGTTTATGCCAGAACACAGTTAGGTCAAATGATGCTCCAACTAAAGGACACTTACGATGGAAGTGATTTCTACCCGGACTGTCTCCCTTTGTCGATTTTCAATGCTTCCTTGTCACCCATTTATTTGTGTAACTTGTGTTTAGTTGCGCATTCTATTAATTTAAGGAAGCACAGGTCCTAGGCTGGCTGCTTTGTAATCTCCGTGCGTAACTCATTCCTGTACATAAACGCATGTGATAAATGCCATGTAGAAGAGGCTGCAGTGATGGCCGAGTGATCTAAGGCAACTGTAAGCGAAGCTGACCTGTTTGCGCCGCCACCGGTTGAAATCCCGCTCGGGGCTGAAGATTTCTTTCTGCTGGATACCATTCGTACTTTAAGTTTCGGAATATTTCAGATGAGTTCGCCCTCTTGTCCGGCATAAGGTTTTCCCGCATGTTCGGCTTCAGGTTCGGAAATGTTTTCCTTAATTTATTGAGGAGGCCGAGAGGGGGGGGGGGGGGAGCTAACAGCATTTCATACTTAAAAACGATAACATCGAGAAAGGCTTGCATGTTGGTGTGGCTTTAATAAATGAAGCGTTTCGACTTAAAGATCAACACTTGCCGTCAAACTGGCGTGCTTGCCGAAACTCAGAGCTTCAAGAACAAAAAAAAAATACAGATTACTTGAATGAAAGAATATAATTATTTGAAGGACCGCTTTCAAGAGGCCAACAAAGTACTGCAAGGTGTAAGCAAAAAAGAGAGCTTGACCCCTGGACTTGTAACGTAGCGTAGTATATGGCTATCGAGCTCAAGCGC